>NW_027646160.1:0-297133 GCF_951394435.1 Stenella coeruleoalba | reverse complement strand
TAAGGGCCTGATGACATAGATTTCATTGCTGAGTGATATTGCTTTGTAAGTAAATACCACAACTTCTTTATCCATTTTTCACTTTCTGCGATGTTGAACTTGTACTGTAACGAGGTTCTTGTAAACAGAGGCGTCCCAAACTTTGGGGTGGCTGTGTCTTTTTCGATTTTAATTTCCCTAAGCTATAGGACCATAAGTGGCAGTGCCCTAGGCTCTGTTGCTTTGTTTTTTAGATGTTTCAGGAAACACCATACACTTCTCCCGAGTGTCTGTTGGCAATTTACATCCCGCCCATCAGCATAACAAGGCTCCCAGTTCTCCATGGCCTGTCCTGCCTTTCTGGATTTTACACCTTTTTCAGATGGCCCTTTTGACCGGGGGGAAGTGAGACTTCATTGTAGTGCAGATTTCCTTTGCAAGCTTGCTTGGTTGGCCAAAAAGGGCGTATGCGTTTTTTCCTGAATATATTCAGAGAAAAACGCATACGCCCTTTTTGGCCAAGTGCATCATTGTGGACGTTCTGCCTCTTTTCCTATGCTTTCAATGCAATTCCAGTCTACCTCCTGAAATCGGTTTCCTGCAATTCTGCCCGCTTTCAAGTCCTCTTGGCAGCCTTACTTCAGTCTATTTTTGGACGATAGCTGTCATTTATAACGTCTGCAGGTTTTGTGAATTACAGTGCTCCTGAGCTCCTTTCTTCAACTCGCTTTCTTGTGAACTGGCCGCAACACCGCAGGATGGCTTCAGGCCCTAATCTGGTTCGGCCCGGCACGCTGAGCCTTTGGTTAATTCCTCTTCCTGGTGGGAAATGAGAGTTAAATTTGCCCGTCCAGACACCTCCAGCTAGCCTCTCATTGGTTCTCGCTATTCCTGTTCATCTTCCACAGAAATTGCAACTGGGCCAAACAGGAGGTTAAAGGCACTGACTCTCCAAGTGGGGAGAGTGTTAGTAAAGCGTCTGGAATGTTGCACCCGAGTACCAGGGGAGGAAAACTGAGACATATTTGAACACGTCTCCTTATCACATGGTTGATCATACTCTAGATTCCACATGCATGTTTTAGCTGAAGAAGAATACCTTAAACCTGGGTAGTTGAAACCCGTGGAATGGGTACCATGCAATATGACTTCAAAGGGTCTTCATTTGCTCTCCGAACCACTCCAATCCTATCACTGCTGCCTTTATGCCCCTGTACACATGCTTGATTCTCTTCGAGACATAGCAATCCATAGGTTTTAAGAGACTTACTAGTCAGGTCACATTCTTAGGCGTTTACTATGGGGTGTTGAGTCCATTTCGTTGAGCAAGGAGTAGCTCTTGTCTATTCCATATTTGACTTAAGGAACTTTATCTGTGCTCATTTCAATCTCTGGTTTTATGCAGCACCCCAACTCACCTTTACCCTTAAGCAAGAATAAGTTGGTTTTCTAAATTTGAGACCCTGTTCTGTTCTGTAATTCAGTTCCTGTGTAGCCAAGTTTCCATTCCGTGTATTACTGATATCTTATGATGTTTCTTTTTCTGTGTGACTTATTTCAGTTAGAATCATCATACCTGAATCCACTCATTGTGCTGCTAAGGGCCTGATGACACAGATTTCATTGCTGAGTGATATTGCTTTGTAAGTAAATACCACAACTTCTTTATCCATTTTTCACTTTCTGCGATGTTGAACTTGTACTGTAAACGAGGTTCTTGTAAACAGAGGCGTCCCAAACTTTGGGGTGGCTGTGTCTTTTAGATTTTAATTTCCCTAAGCTATAGGACCATAAGTGGAAGTGCCCTAGGTCTGTTGCTTTGTTTTTTAGATGTTTCAGGAAACACCATACACTTCTCCCGAGTGGTTGTTGGCAATTTACATCCCGCCCATCAGCATAACAAGGCTCCCAGTTCTCCATGGCCTCTCCTGCCTTTCTGGATTTTACACTTTTTTCAGATGGCCCTTTTGACCGGGGAGAAGTGAGACTTCATTGTAGTGCAGATTTCCTTTGCAAGCTTGCTTGGTTGGCCAAAAAGGGCGTATGCGTTTTTTCCTGAATATATTCAGGAAAAAAACGCATACACCCTTTTTGGCCAAGTGCATCATTGTGGACGTTCTGCCTCTTTTCCTATGCTTTCAATGCAATTCCAGTCTACCTCCTGAAATTGGTTTCCTGCAATTCTGCCCCGCTTTCAAGTCCTCTTGGCAGCCTTACTTCAGTCTATTTTTGGACGATAGCTGTCATTTATAACTCTGCAGGTTTGTGAATTACAGTGCCCCTGAGCTCCTTTCTTCAACTCGCTTTCTTTTGAGCTGGCCGCAACACCGCAGGGTGGCTTCAGGCCCTAATCTGGTTCCGGTACGGCACGCTGAGCCTTTGGTTATTTCCTCTTCCTGGTGGGAAATGAGAGTTAAATTTGCCCGTCCAGACACCTCCAGCTAGTCTCTCATTGGTTCTCGCTATTCCTGTTCATCTTCCGCAGAAATTGCAAACTGGGCCAAGCAGGAGGTTAAAGGCGCTGACTCTCCAAGTGGGGAGAGTGTTAGTAAAGCGTCTGGAATGTTGCACCCGAGTACCAGGGGAGGAAAACTGAGACATATTTGAACACGTCTCCCGTTCACATGGTTGATCATACTTGGGTTCCACATGCATGTTTTAGCTGAAGGAAGAATACCTTAAACCTGGAGAGTTGAGACCCGTGTAATGGGTACCATGCAATATGACTTCAAAGGGTCTTCATTTGCTCACCGAACCTCTCCAATCCTATCACTGCTGCGTTTATGCCCCTGTACACATGCTTGATTCTCTTTCGGAGACATAGCAATCCATAGGTTTTAAGATACTTACTAGTCAGGTACATTCTTAGGCGTTTAATATGCGGTGTTGAGTCCATTTCGTTGAGCAAGGAGTAGCTCTTGTCTATTCCATATTTGACTTAAGGAACTTTATCTGTGCTCATTTCAATCTCTGGTTTTATGCAGCACCCCAACTCACCTTTACCCTTAAGCAAGCATAAGTTGGTTTTCTAAATTTGAGACCCTGTTCTGTTCTGTAATTCAGTTCCTGTGTAGCCAAGTTTCCATTCCGTGTATTACTGATATCTTATGATGTTTCTTTTTCTGTGTGACTTATTTCAGTTAGAATCATCATACCTGAATCCACTCATTGTGCTGCTAAGGGCCTGATGACACAGATTTCATTGCTGAGTGATATTGCTTTGTAAGTAAATACCACAACTTCTTTATCCATTTTTCACTTTCTGCGATGTTGAACTTGTACTGTAAACGAGGTTCTTGTAAACAGAGGCGTCCCAAACTTTGGGGTGGCTGTGTCTTTTAGATTTTAATTTCCCTAAGCTATAGGACCATAAGTGGAAGTGCCCTAGGTTCTGTTGCTTTGTTTTTTAGATGTTTCAGGAAACACCATACACTTCTCCCGAGTGGTTGTTGGCAATTTACATCCCGCCCATCAGCATAACAAGGCTCCCAGTTCTCCATGGCCTCTCCTGCCTTTCTGGATTTTACACTTTTTTCAGATGGCCCTTTTGACCGGGGAGAAGTGAGACTTCATTGTAGTGCAGATTTCCTTTGCAAGCTTGCTTGGTTGGCCAAAAAGGGCGTATGCGTTTTTTCCTGAATATATTCAGGAAAAAACGCATACACCCTTTTTGGCCAAGTGCATCATTGTGGACGTTCTGCCTCTTTTCCTATGCTTTCAATGCAATTCCAGTCTACCTCCTGAAATTGGTTTCCTGCAATTCTGCCCCGCTTTCAAGTCCTCTTGGCAGCCTTACTTCAGTCTATTTTTGGACGATAGCTGTCATTTATAACTCTGCAGGTTTGTGAATTACAGTGCCCCTGAGCTCCTTTCTTCAACTCGCTTTCTTTTGAGCTGGCCGCAACACCGCAGGGTGGCTTCAGGCCCTAATCTGGTTCCGGTACGGCACGCTGAGCCTTTGGTTATTTCCTCTTCCTGGTGGGAAATGAGAGTTAAATTTGCCCGTCCAGACACCTCCAGCTAGTCTCTCATTGGTTCTCGCTATTCCTGTTCATCTTCCGCAGAAATTGCAAACTGGGCCAAGCAGGAGGTTAAAGGCGCTGACTCTCCAAGTGGGGAGAGTGTTAGTAAAGCGTCTGGAATGTTGCACCCGAGTACCAGGGGAGGAAAACTGAGACATATTTGAACACGTCTCCCGTTCACATGGTTGATCATACTTGGGTTCCACATGCATGTTTTAGCTGAAGGAAGAATACCTTAAACCTGGAGAGTTGAGACCCGTGTAATGGGTACCATGCAATATGACTTCAAAGGGTCTTCATTTGCTCACCGAACCTCTCCAATCCTATCACTGCTGCGTTTATGCCCCTGTACACATGCTTGATTCTCTTTCGGAGACATAGCAATCCATAGGTTTTACGATACTTACTAGTCAGGTACATTCTTAGGCGTTTAATATGCGGTGTTGAGTCCATTTCGTTGAGCAAGGAGTAGCTCTTGTCTATTCCATATTTGACTTAAGGAACTTTATCTGTGCTCATTTCAATCTCTGGTTTTATGCAGCACCCCAACTCACCTTTACCCTTAAGCAAGCATAAGTTGGTTTTCTAAATTTGAGACCCTGTTCTGTTCTGTAATTCAGTTCCTGTGTAGCCAAGTTTCCATTCCGTGTATTACTGATATCTTATGATGTTTCTTTTTCTGTGTGACTTATTTCAGTTAGAATCATCATACCTGAATCCACTCATTGTGATGCTAAGGGCCTGATGACATAGATTTCATTGCTGAGTGATATTGCTTTGTAAGTAAATACCACAACTTCTTTATCCATTTTTCACTTTCTGCGATGTTGAACTTGTACTGTAAACGAGGTTCTTGTAAACAGAGGCGTCCCAAACTTTGGGGTGGCTGTGTCTTTTTGATTTTAATTTCCCTAAGCTATAGGACCATAAGTGGCAGTGCCCTAGGCTCTGTTGCTTTGTTTTTTAGATGTTTCAGGAAACACCATACACTTCTCCCGAGTGTCTGTTGGCAATTTACATCCCGCCCATCAGCATAACAAGGCTCCCAGTTCTCCATGGCCTGTCCTGCCTTTCTGGATTTTACACTTTTTTCAGATGGCCCTTTTGACCGGGGGGAAGTGAGACTTCATTGTAGTGCAGATTTCCTTTGCAAGCTTGCTTGGTTGGCCAAAAAGGGCGTATGCGTTTTTTCCTGAATATATTCAGGAAAAAACGCATACGCCCTTTTTGGCCAAGTGCATCATTGTGGACGTTCTGCCTCTTTTCCTATGCTTTCAATGCAATTCCAGTCTACCTCCTGAAATCGGTTTCCTGCAATTCTGCCCCGCTTTCAAGTCCTCTTGGCAGCCTTACTTCAGTCTATTTTTGGACGATAGCTGTCATTTATAACTCTGCAGGTTTGTGAATTACAGTGCCCCTGAGCTCCTTTCTTCAACTCGCTTTCTTGTGAACTGGCCGCAACACCGCAGGATGGCTTCAGGCCCTAATCTGGTTCCGGCCCGGCACGCTGAGCCTTTGGTTAATTCCTCTTCCTGGTGGGAAATGAGAGTTAAATTTGCCCGTCCAGACACCTCCAGCTAGCCTCTCATTGGTTCTCGCTATTCCTGTTCATCTTCCACAGAAATTGCAAACTGGGCCAAACAGGAGGTTAAAGGCACTGACTCTCCAAGTGGGGAGAGTGTTAGTAAAGCGTCTGGAATGTTGCACCCGAGTACCAGGGGAGGAAAACTGAGACATATTTGAACACGTCTCCTTATCACATGGTTGATCATACTCTAGATTCCACATGCATGTTTTAGCTGAAGGAAGAATACCTTAAACTTGGGTAGTTGAAACCCGTGGAATGGGTACCATGCAATATGACTTCAAAGGGTCTTCATTTGCTCACCGAACCACTCCAATCCTATCACTGCTGCCTTTATGCCCCTGTACACATGCTTGATTCTCTTTCGGAGACATAGCAATCCATAGGTTTTAAGATACTTACTAGTCAGGTACATTCTTAGGCGTTTAATATGGGGTGTTGAGTCCATTTCGTTGAGCAAGGAGTAGCTCTTGTCTATTCCATATTTGACTTAAGGAACTTTATCTGTGCTCATTTCAATCTCTGGTTTTATGCAGCACCCCAACTCACCTTTACCCTTAAGCAAGAATAAGTTGGTTTTCTAAATTTGAGACCCTGTTCTGTTCTGTAATTCAGTTCCTGTGTAGCCAAGTTTCCATTCCGTGTATTACTGATATCTTATGATGTTTCTTTTTCTGTGTGACTTATTTCAGTTAGAATCATCATACCTGAATCCACTCATTGTGCTGCTAAGGGCCTGATGACACAGATTTCATTGCTGAGTGATATTGCTTTGTAAGTAAATACCACAACTTCTTTATCCATTTTTCACTTTCTGCGATGTTGAACTTGTACTGTAAACGAGGTTCTTGTAAACAGAGGCGTCCCAAACTTTGGGGTGGCTGTGTCTTTTAGATTTTAATTTCCCTAAGCTATAGGACCATAAGTGGAAGTGCCCTAGGTTCTGTTGCTTTGTTTTTTAGATGTTTCAGGAAACACCATACACTTCTCCCGAGTGGTTGTTGGCAATTTACATCCCGCCCATCAGCATAACAAGGCTCCCAGTTCTCCATGGCCTCTCCTGCCTTTCTGGATTTTACACTTTTTTCAGATGGCCCTTTTGACCGGGGAGAAGTGAGACTTCATTGTAGTGCAGATTTCCTTTGCAAGCTTGCTTGGTTGGCCAAAAAGGGCGTATGCGTTTTTTCCTGAATATATTCAGGAAAAAACGCATACACCCTTTTTGGCCAAGTGCATCATTGTGGACGTTCTGCCTCTTTTCCTATGCTTTCAATGCAATTCCAGTCTACCTCCTGAAATTGGTTTCCTGCAATTCTGCCCCGCTTTCAAGTCCTCTTGGCAGCCTTACTTCAGTCTATTTTTGGACGATAGCTGTCATTTATAACTCTGCAGGTTTGTGAATTACAGTGCCCCTGAGCTCCTTTCTTCAACTCGCTTTCTTTTGAGCTGGCCGCAACACCGCAGGGTGGCTTCAGGCCCTAATCTGGTTCCGGTACGGCACGCTGAGCCTTTGGTTATTTCCTCTTCCTGGTGGGAAATGAGAGTTAAATTTGCCCGTCCAGACACCTCCAGCTAGTCTCTCATTGGTTCTCGCTATTCCTGTTCATCTTCCGCAGAAATTGCAAACTGGGCCAAGCAGGAGGTTAAAGGCGCTGACTCTCCAAGTGGGGAGAGTGTTAGTAAAGTGTCTGGAATGTTGCACCCGAGTACCAGGGGAGGAAAACTGAGACATATTTGAACACGTCTCCCGTTCACATGGTTGATCATACTTGGGTTCCACATGCATGTTTTAGCTGAAGGAAGAATACCTTAAACCTGGAGAGTTGAGACCCGTGTAATGGGTACCATGCAATATGACTTCAAAGGGTCTTCATTTGCTCACCGAACCTCTCCAATCCTATCACTGCTGCGTTTATGCCCCTGTACACATGCTTGATTCTCTTTCGGAGACATAGCAATCCATAGGTTTTAAGATACTTACTAGTCAGGTACATTCTTAGGCGTTTAATATGCGGTGTTGAGTCCATTTCGTTGAGCAAGGAGTAGCTCTTGTCTATTCCATATTTGACTTAAGGAACTTTATCTGTGCTCATTTCAATCTCTGGTTTTATGCAGCACCCCAACTCACCTTTACCCTTAAGCAAGCATAAGTTGGTTTTCTAAATTTGAGACCCTGTTCTGTTCTGTAATTCAGTTCCTGTGTAGCCAAGTTTCCATTCCGTGTATTACTGATATCTTATGATGTTTCTTTTTCTGTGTGACTTATTTCAGTTAGAATCATCATACCTGAATCCACTCATTGTGATGCTAAGGGCCTGATGACATAGATTTCATTGCTGAGTGATATTGCTTTGTAAGTAAATACCACAACTTCTTTATCCATTTTTCACTTTCTGCGATGTTGAACTTGTACTGTAAACGAGGTTCTTGTAAACAGAGGCGTCCCAAACTTTGGGGTGGCTGTGTCTTTTTGATTTTAATTTCCCTAAGCTATAGGACCATAAGTGGCAGTGCCCTAGGCTCTGTTGCTTTGTTTTTTAGATGTTTCAGGAAACACCATACACTTCTCCCGAGTGTCTGTTGGCAATTTACATCCCGCCCATCAGCATAACAAGGCTCCCAGTTCTCCATGGCCTGTCCTGCCTTTCTGGATTTTACACTTTTTTCAGATGGCCCTTTTGACCGGGGGGAAGTGAGACTTCATTGTAGTGCAGATTTCCTTTGCAAGCTTGCTTGGTTGGCCAAAAAGGGCGTATGCGTTTTTTCCTGAATATATTCAGGAAAAAACGCATACGCCCTTTTTGGCCAAGTGCATCATTGTGGACGTTCTGCCTCTTTTCCTATGCTTTCAATGCAATTCCAGTCTACCTCCTGAAATCGGTTTCCTGCAATTCTGCCCCGCTTTCAAGTCCTCTTGGCAGCCTTACTTCAGTCTATTTTTGGACGATAGCTGTCATTTATAACTCTGCAGGTTTGTGAATTACAGTGCCCCTGAGCTCCTTTCTTCAACTCGCTTTCTTGTGAACTGGCCGCAACACCGCAGGATGGCTTCAGGCCCTAATCTGGTTCCGGCCCGGCACGCTGAGCCTTTGGTTAATTCCTCTTCCTGGTGGGAAATGAGAGTTAAATTTGCCCGTCCAGACACCTCCAGCTAGCCTCTCATTGGTTCTCGCTATTCCTGTTCATCTTCCACAGAAATTGCAAACTGGGCCAAACAGGAGGTTAAAGGCACTGACTCTCCAAGTGGGGAGAGTGTTAGTAAAGCGTCTGGAATGTTGCACCCGAGTACCAGGGGAGGAAAACTGAGACATATTTGAACACGTCTCCTTATCACATGGTTGATCATACTCTAGATTCCACATGCATGTTTTAGCTGAAGGAAGAATACCTTAAACTTGGGTAGTTGAAACCCGTGGAATGGGTACCATGCAATATGACTTCAAAGGGTCTTCATTTGCTCACCGAACCACTCCAATCCTATCACTGCTGCCTTTATGCCCCTGTACACATGCTTGATTCTCTTTCGGAGACATAGCAATCCATAGGTTTTAAGATACTTACTAGTCAGGTACATTCTTAGGCGTTTAATATGGGGTGTTGAGTCCATTTCGTTGAGCAAGGAGTAGCTCTTGTCTATTCCATATTTGACTTAAGGAACTTTATCTGTGCTCATTTCAATCTCTGGTTTTATGCAGCACCCCAACTCACCTTTACCCTTAAGCAAGAATAAGTTGGTTTTCTAAATTTGAGACCCTGTTCTGTTCTGTAATTCAGTTCCTGTGTAGCCAAGTTTCCATTCCGTGTATTACTGATATCTTATGATGTTTCTTTTTCTGTGTGACTTATTTCAGTTAGAATCATCATACCTGAATCCACTCATTGTGCTGCTAAGGGCCTGATGACACAGATTTCATTGCTGAGTGATATTGCTTTGTAAGTAAATACCACAACTTCTTTATCCATTTTTCACTTTCTGCGATGTTGAACTTGTACTGTAAACGAGGTTCTTGTAAACAGAGGCGTCCCAAACTTTGGGGTGGCTGTGTCTTTTAGATTTTAATTTCCCTAAGCTATAGGACCATAAGTGGAAGTGCCCTAGGTTCTGTTGCTTTGTTTTTTAGATGTTTCAGGAAACACCATACACTTCTCCCGAGTGGTTGTTGGCAATTTACATCCCGCCCATCAGCATAACAAGGCTCCCAGTTCTCCATGGCCTCTCCTGCCTTTCTGGATTTTACACTTTTTTCAGATGGCCCTTTTGACCGGGGAGAAGTGAGACTTCATTGTAGTGCAGATTTCCTTTGCAAGCTTGCTTGGTTGGCCAAAAAGGGCGTATGCGTTTTTTCCTGAATATATTCAGGAAAAAACGCATACACCCTTTTTGGCCAAGTGCATCATTGTGGACGTTCTGCCTCTTTTCCTATGCTTTCAATGCAATTCCAGTCTACCTCCTGAAATTGGTTTCCTGCAATTCTGCCCCGCTTTCAAGTCCTCTTGGCAGCCTTACTTCAGTCTATTTTTGGACGATAGCTGTCATTTATAACTCTGCAGGTTTGTGAATTACAGTGCCTCTGAGCTCCTTTCTTCAACTCGCTTTCTTTTGAGCTGGCCGCAACACCGCAGGGTGGCTTCAGGCCCTAATCTGGTTCCGGTACGGCACGCTGAGCCTTTGGTTATTTCCTCTTCCTGGTGGGAAATGAGAGTTAAATTTGCCCGTCCAGACACCTCCAGCTAGTCTCTCATTGGTTCTCGCTATTCCTGTTCATCTTCCGCAGAAATTGCAAACTGGGCCAAACAGGAGGTTAAAGGCGCTGACTCTCCAAGTGGGGAGAGTGTTAGTAAAGCGTCTGGAATGTTGCACCCGAGTACCAGGGGAGGAAAACTGAGACATATTTGAACACGTCTCCCGTTCACATGGTTGATCATACTTGGGTTCCACATGCATGTTTTAGCTGAAGGAAGAATACCTTAAACCTGGAGAGTTGAGACCCGTGTAATGGGTACCATGCAATATGACTTCAAAGGGTCTTCATTTGCTCACCGAACCTCTCCAATCCTATCACTGCTGCGTTTATGCCCCTGTACACATGCTTGATTCTCTTTCGGAGACATAGCAATCCATAGGTTTTAAGATACTTACTAGTCAGGTACATTCTTAGGCGTTTAATATGCGGTGTTGAGTCCATTTCGTTGAGCAAGGAGTAGCTCTTGTCTATTCCATATTTGACTTAAGGAACTTTATCTGTGCTCATTTCAATCTCTGGTTTTATGCAGCACCCCAACTCACCTTTACCCTTAAGCAAGCATAAGTTGGTTTTCTAAATTTGAGACCCTGTTCTGTTCTGTAATTCAGTTCCTGTGTAGCCAAGTTTCCATTCCGTGTATTACTGATATCTTATGATGTTTCTTTTTCTGTGTGACTTATTTCAGTTAGAATCATCATACCTGAATCCACTCATTGTGATGCTAAGGGCCTGATGACATAGATTTCATTGCTGAGTGATATTGCTTTGTAAGTAAATACCACAACTTCTTTATCCATTTTTCACTTTCTGCGATGTTGAACTTGTACTGTAAACGAGGTTCTTGTAAACAGAGGCGTCCCAAACTTTGGGGTGGCTGTGTCTTTTTGATTTTAATTTCCCTAAGCTATAGGACCATAAGTGGCAGTGCCCTAGGCTCTGTTGCTTTGTTTTTTAGATGTTTCAGGAAACACCATACACTTCTCCCGAGTGTCTGTTGGCAATTTACATCCCGCCCATCAGCATAACAAGGCTCCCAGTTCTCCATGGCCTGTCCTGCCTTTCTGGATTTTACACTTTTTTCAGATGGCCCTTTTGACCGGGGGGAAGTGAGACTTCATTGTAGTGCAGATTTCCTTTGCAAGCTTGCTTGGTTGGCCAAAAAGGGCGTATGCGTTTTTTCCTGAATATATTCAGGAAAAAACGCATACGCCCTTTTTGGCCAAGTGCATCATTGTGGACGTTCTGCCTCTTTTCCTATGCTTTCAATGCAATTCCAGTCTACCTCCTGAAATCGGTTTCCTGCAATTCTGCCCCGCTTTCAAGTCCTCTTGGCAGCCTTACTTCAGTCTATTTTTGGACGATAGCTGTCATTTATAACTCTGCAGGTTTGTGAATTACAGTGCCCCTGAGCTCCTTTCTTCAACTCGCTTTCTTGTGACCTGGCCGCAACACCGCAGGATGGCTTCAGGCCCTAATCTGGTTCCGGCCCGGCACGCTGAGCCTTTGGTTAATTCCTCTTCCTGGTGGGAAATGAGAGTTAAATTTGCCCGTCCAGACACCTCCAGCTAGCCTCTCATTGGTTCTCGCTATTCCTGTTCATCTTCCGCAGAAATTGCAAACTGGGACAAACAGGAGGTTAAAGGCGCTGACTCTCCAAGTGGGGAGAGTGTTAGTAAAGCGTCTGGAATGTTGCACCCGAGTACCAGGGGAGGAAAACTGAGACATATTTGAACACGTCTCCCGTTCACATGGTTGATCATACTTGGGTTCCACATGCATGTTTTAGCTGAAGGAAGAATACCTTAAACCTGGAGAGTTGAGACCCGTGTAATGGGTACCATGCAATATGACTTCAAAGGGTCTTCATTTGCTCACCGAACCTCTCCAATCCTATCACTGCTGCGTTTATGCCCCTGTACACATGCTTGATTCTCTTTCGGAGACATAGCAATCCATAGGTTTTACGATACTTACTAGTCAGGTACATTCTTAGGCGTTTAATATGCGGTGTTGAGTCCATTTCGTTGAGCAAGGAGTAGCTCTTGTCTATTCCATATTTGACTTAAGGAACTTTATCTGTGCTCATTTCAATCTCTTGTTTTATGCAGCACCCCAACTCACCTTTACCCTTAAGCAAGCATAAGTTGGTTTTCTAAATTTGAGACCCTGTTCTGTTCTGTAATTCAGTTCCTGTGTAGCCAAGTTTACATTCCGTGTATTACTGATATCTTATGATGTTTCTTTTTCTGTGTGACTTATTTCAGTTAGAATCATCATACCTGAATCCACTCATTGTGATGCTAAGGGCCTGATGACATAGATTTCATTGCTGAGTGATATTGCTTTGTAAGTAAATACCACAACTTCTTTATCCATTTTTCACTTTCTGCGATGTTGAACTTGTACTGTAAACGAGGTTCTTGTAAACAGAGGCGTCCCAAACTTTGGGGTGGCTGTGTCTTTTTGATTTTAATTTCCCTAAGCTATAGGACCATAAGTGGCAGTGCCCTAGGCTCTGTTGCTTTGTTTTTTAGATGTTTCAGGAAACACCATACACTTCTCCCGAGTGTCTGTTGGCAATTTACATCCCGCCCATCAGCATAACAAGGCTCCCAGTTCTCCATGGCCTGTCCTGCCTTTCTGGATTTTACACTTTTTTCAGATGGCCCTTTTGACCGGGGGGAAGTGAGACTTCATTGTAGTGCAGATTTCCTTTGCAAGCTTGCTTGGTTGGCCAAAAAGGGCGTATGCGTTTTTTCCTGAATATATTCAGGAAAAAACGCATACGCCCTTTTTGGCCAAGTGCATCATTGTGGACGTTCTGCCTCTTTTCCTATGCTTTCAATGCAATTCCAGTCTACCTCCTGAAATCGGTTTCCTGCAATTCTGCCCCGCTTTCAAGTCCTCTTGGCAGCCTTACTTCAGTCTATTTTTGGACGATAGCTGTCATTTATAACTCTGCAGGTTTGTGAATTACAGTGCCCCTGAGCTCCTTTCTTCAACTCGCTTTCTTGTGACCTGGCCGCAACACCGCAGGATGGCTTCAGGCCTTAATCTGGTTCCGGCCCGGCACGCTGAGCCTTTGGTTAATTCCTCTTCCTGGTGGGAAATGAGAGTTAAATTTGCCCGTCCAGACACCTCCAGCTAGCCTCTCATTGGTTCTCGCTATTCCTGTTCATCTTCCGCAGAAATTGCAAACTGGGCCAAACAGGAGGTTAAAGGGACTGACTCTCCAAGTGGGGAAAGTGTTAGTAAAGCATCTGGAATGTTGCACCCGAGTACCAGGGGAGTAAAACTGAGACATATTTGAACACGTCTCCCGATCACATGGTTGATCATACTCTAGGTTCCATATGCATATTTTAGCTGAAGGAAGAATACCTTAAACCTGGGTAGTTGAAACCCGTGGAATGGGTACCATGCAATATGACTTCAAAGGGTCTTCATTTGCTCACCGAACCTCTCCAATCCTATCACTGCCGCGTTTATGCCCCTGTACACATGCTTGATTCTCTTTCGGTGACATAGCAATCCATAGGTTTTAAGATACTTACAAGTCAGGTACATTCTTAGGCGTTTAATATGCGGTGTTGAGTCCATTTCGTTGAGCAAGGAGTAGCTCTTGTCTATTCCATATTTGACTTAAGGAACTTTATCTGTGCTCATTTCAATCTCTGGTTTTATGCAGCACCCCAACTCACCTTTACCCTTAAGCAAGCATAAGTTGGTTTTCTAAATTTGAGACCCTGTTCTGTTCTGTAATTCAGTTCCTGTGTAGCCAAGTTTCCATTCCGTGTATTACTGATATCTTATGATGTTTCTTTTTCTGTGTGACTTATTTCAGTTAGAATCATCATACCTGAATCCACTCATTGTGCTGCTAAGGGCCTGATGACATAGATTTCATTGCTGAGTGATATTGCTTTGTAAGTAAATACCACAACTTCTTTATCCATTTTTCACTTTCTGCGATGTTGAACTTGTACTGTAAACGAGGTTCTTGTAAACAGAGGCGTCCCAAACTTTGGGGTGGCTGTGTCTTTTTGATTTTAATTTCCCTAAGCTATAGGACCATAAGTGGCAGTGCCCTAGGCTCTGTTGCTTTGTTTTTTAGATGTTTCAGGAAACACCATACACTTCTCCCGAGTGTCTGTTGGCAATTTACATCCCGCCCATCAGCATAACAAGGCTCCCAGTTCTCCATGGCCTGTCCTGCCTTTCTGGATTTTACACTTTTTTCAGATGGCCCTTTTGACCGGGGGGAAGTGAGACTTCATTGTAGTGCAGATTTCCTTTGCAAGCTTGCTTGGTTGGCCAAAAAGGGCGTATGCGTTTTTTCCTGAATATATTCAGGAAAAAACGCATACGCCCTTTTTGGCCAAGTGCATCATTGTGGACGTTCTGCCTCTTTTCCTATGCTTTCAATGCAATTCCAGTCTACCTCCTGAAATCGGTTTCCTGCAATTCTGCCCCGCTTTCAAGTCCTCTTGGCAGCCTTACTTCAGTCTATTTTTGGACGATAGCTGTCATTTATAACTCTGCAGGTTTGTGAATTACAGTGCCCCTGAGCTCCTTTCTTCAACTCGCTTTCTTGTGACCTGGCCGCAACACCGCAGGATGGCTTCAGGCCCTAATCTGGTTCTGGCCCGGCACGCTGAGCCTTTGGTTAATTCCTCTTCCTGGTGGGAAATGAGAGTTAAATTTGCCCGTCCAGACACCTCCAGCTAGCCTCTCATTGGTTCTCGCTATTCCTGTTCATCTTCCGCAGAAATTGCAAACTGGGCCAAACAGGAGGTTAAAGGGACTGACTCTCCAAGTGGGGAGAGTGTTAGTAAAGCATCTGGAATGTTGCACCCGAGTACCAGGGGAGTAAAACTGAGACATATTTGAACACGTCTCCCGATCACATGGTTGATCATACTCTAGGTTCCATATGCATATTTTAGCTGAAGGAAGAATACCTTAAACCTGGGTAGTTGAAACCCGTGGAATGGGTACCATGCAATATGACTTCAAAGGGTCTTCATTTGCTCACCGAACCTCTCCAATCCTATCACTGCTGCGTTTATGCCCCTGTACACATGCTTGATTCTCTTTCGGTGACATAGCAATCCATAAGTTTTAAGATACTTACAAGTCAGGTACATTCTTAGGCGTTTAATATGCGGTGTTGAGTCCATTTCGTTGAGCAAGGAGTAGCTCTTGTCTATTCCATATTTGACTTAAGGAACTTTATCTGTGCTCATTTCAATCTCTGGTTTTATGCAGCACCCCAACTCACCTTTACCCTTAAGCAAGCATAAGTTGGTTTTCTAAATTTGAGACCCTGTTCTGTTCTGTAATTCAGTTCCTGTGTAGCCAAGTTTCCATTCCGTGTATTACTGATATCTTATGATGTTTCTTTTTCTGTGTGACTTATTTCAGTTAGAATCATCATACCTGAATCCACTCATTGTGCTGCTAAGGGCCTGATGACATAGATTTCATTGCTGAGTGATATTGCTTTGTAAGTAAATACCACAACTTCTTTATCCATTTTGAACTTTCTGCGATGTTGAACTTGTACTGTAAACGAGGTTCTTGTAAACAGAGGTGTCCCAAACTTTGGGGTGGCTGTGTCTTTTTGATTTTAATTTCCCTAAGCTATAGGACCATAAGTGGAAGTGGCCTAGGCTCTGTTGCTTTGTTTTTTAGATGTTTCAGGAAACACCATACACTTCTCCCGAGTGTCTGTTGGCAATTTACATCCCGCCCATCAGCATAACAAGGCTCCCAGTTCTCAATGGCCTGTTGCCTTTCTGGATTTTACACTTTTTTCAGATGGCCCTTTTGACCGGGGGGAAGTGAGACTTCATTGTAGTGCAGATTTCCTTTGCAAGCTTGCTTGGTTGGCCAAAAAGGGCGTATGCATTTTTTCCTGAATATATTCAGGAAAAAACGCATACGCCCTTCTTGGCCAAGTGCATCATTGTGGACGTTCTGCCTCTTTTCCTATGCTTTCAATGCAATTCCAGTCTACCTCCTGAAATCGGTTTCCTGCAATTCTGCCCCGCTTTCAAGTCCTCTTGGCAGCCTTACTTCAGTCTATTTTTGGACCATAGCTGTCATTTATAACTCTGCAGGTTTGTGAATTACAGTGCTCCTGAGCTCCTTTCTTCAACTCGCTTTCTTGTGACCTGGCCGCAACACCGCAGGATGGCTTCAGGCCCTAATCTGGTTCCGGCCCGGCACGCTGAGCCTTTGGTTAATTCCTCTTCCTGGTGGGAAATGAGAGTTAAATTTGCCCGTCCAGACACCTCCAGCTAGCCTCTCATTGGTTCTCGCTATTCCTGTTCATCTTCCACAGAAATTGCAAACTGGGCCAAACAGGAGGTTAAAGGCACTGACTCTCCAAGTGGGGAGAGTGTTAGTAAAGCGTCTGGAATGTTGCACCCGAGTACCAGGGGAGGAAAACTGAGACATATTTGAACACGTCTCCCGATCACATGGTTGATCATACTCTAGATTCCACATGCATGTTTTAGCTGAAGGAAGAATACCTTAAACCTGGGTAGTTGAAACCCGTGGAATGGGTACCATGCAATATGACTTCAAAGGGTCTTCATTTGCTCACCGAACCACTCCAATCCTATCACTGCTGCCTTTATGCCCCTGTACACATGCTTGATTCTCTTTCGGAGACATAGCAATCCATAGGTTTTAAGATACTTACTAGTCAGGTACATTCTTAGGCGTTTAATATGGGGTGTTGAGTCCATTTCGTTGAGCAAGGAGTAGCTCTTGTCTATTCCATATTTGGCTTAAGGAACTTTATCTGTGCTCATTTCAATCTCTGGTTTTATGCAGCACCCCAACTCACCTTTACCCTTAAGCAAGAATAAGTTGGTTTTCTAAATTTGAGACCCTGTTCTGTTCTGTAATTCAGTTCCTGTGTAGCCAAGTTTCCATTCCGTGTATTACTGATATCTTATGATGTTTCTTTTTCTGTGTGACTTATTTCAGTTAGAATCATCATACCTGAATCCACTCATTGTGCTGCTAAGGGCCTGATGACACAGATTTCATTGCTGAGTGATATTGCTTTGTAAGTAAATACCACAACTTCTTTATCCATTTTTCACTTTCTGCGATGTTGAACTTGTACTGTAAACGAGGTTCTTGTAAACTTAGGCGTCCCAAACTTTGGGGTGGCTGTGTCTTTTAGATTTTAATTTCCCTAAGCTATAGGGCCATAAGTGGAAGTGCCCTAGGTTCTGTTGCTTTGTTTTTTAGATGTTTCAGGAAACACCATACACTTCTCCCGAGTGGTTGTTGGCAATTTACATCCCGTCCATCAGCATAACAAGGCTCCCAGTTCTCCATGGCCTCTCCTGCCTTTCTGGATTTTACACTTTTTTCAGATGGCCCTTTTGACCGGGGAGAAGTGAGACTTCATTGTAGTGCAGATTTCCTTTGCAAGGTTGCTTGGTTGGCCAAAAAGGGCGTATGCGTTTTTTCCTGAATATATTCAGGAAAAAACGCATACACCCTTTTTGGCCAAGTGCATCATTGTGGACGTTCTGCCTCTTTTCCTATGCTTTCAATGCAATTCCAGTCTACCTCCTGAAATCGGTTTCCTGCAATTCTGCCCCGCTTTCAAGTCCTCTTGGCAGCCTTACTTCAGTCTATTTTTGGACGATAGCTGTCATTTATAACTCTGCAGGTTTGTGAATTACAGTGCCCCTGAGCTCCTTTCTTCAACTCGCTTTCTTGTGACCTGGCCGCAACACCGCAGGGTGGCTTCAGGCCCTAATCTGGTTCCGGTACGGCACGCTGAGCCTTTGGTTATTTCCTCTTCCTGGTGGGAAATGAGAGTTAAATTTGCCCGTCCAGACACCTCCAGCTAGCCTCTCATTGGTTCTCGCTATTCCTGTTCATCTTCCGCAGAAATTGCAAACTGGGCCAAACAGGAGGTTAAAGGCGCTGACTCTCCAAGTGGGGAGAGTGTTAGTAAAGCGTCTGGAATGTTGCACCCGAGTACCAGGGGAGGAAAACTGAGACATATTTGAACACGTCTCCCGTTCACATGGTTGATCATACTTGGGTTCCACATGCATGTTTTAGCTGAAGGAAGAATACCTTAAACCTGGAGAGTTGAGACCCGTGTAATGGGTACCATGCAATATGACTTCAAAGGGTCTTCATTTGCTCACCGAACCTCTCCAATCCTATCACTGCTGCGTTTATGCCCCTGTACACATGCTTGATTCTCTTTTGGAGACATAGCAATCCATAGGTTTTACGATACTTACTAGTCAGGTACATTCTTAGGCGTTTAATATGCGGTGTTGAGTCCATTTCGTTGAGCAAGGAGTAGCTCTTGTCTATTCCATATTTGACTTAAGGAACTTTATCTCTGCTCATTTCAATCTCTGGTTTTATGCAGCACCCCAACTCACCTTTACCCTTAAGCAAGCATAAGTTGGTTTTCTAAATTTGAGACCCTGTTCTGTTCTGTAATTCAGTTCCTGTGTAGCCAAGTTTACATTCTGTGTATTACTGATATCTTATGATGTTTCTTTTTCTGTGTGACTTATTTCAGTTAGAATCATCATACCTGAATCCACTCATTGTGATGCTAAGGGCCTGATGACATAGATTTCATTGCTGAGTGATATTGCTTTGTAAGTAAATACCACAACTTCTTTATCCATTTTTCACTTTCTGTGATGTTGAACTTGTACTGTAAATGAGGTTCTTGTAAACAGAGGCGTCCCAAACTTTGGGGTGGCTGTGTCTTTTTGATTTTAATTTCCCTAAGCTATAGGACCATAAGTGGCAGTGCCCTAGGCTCTGTTGCTTTGTTTTTTAGATGTTTCAGGAAACACCATACACTTCTCCCGAGTGTCTGTTGGCAATTTACATCCCGCCCATCAGCATAACAAGGCTCCCAGTTCTCCATGGCCTGTCCTGCCTTTCTGGATTTTACACTTTTTTCAGATGGCCCTTTTGACCGGGGGGAAGTGAGACTTCATTGTAGTGCAGATTTCCTTTGCAAGCTTGCTTGGTTGGCCAAAAAGGGCGTATGCGTTTTTTCCTGAATATATTCAGGAAAAAACGCATACGCTCTTCTTGGCCAAGTGCATCATTGTGGACGTTCTGCCTCTTTTCCTATGCTTTCAATGCAATTCCAGTCTACCTCCTGAAATCGGTTTCCTGCAATTCTGCCCCGCTTTCAAGTCCTCTTGGCAGCCTTACTTCAGTCTATTTTTGGACGATAGCTGTCATTTATAACTCTGCAGGTTTGTGAATTACAGTGCCCCTGAGCTCCTTTCTTCAACTCGCTTTCTTGTGACCTGGCCGCAACACCGCAGGATGGCTTCAGGCCCTAATCTGGTTCCGGCACGTCACGCTGAGCCTTTGGTTATTTCCTCTTCCTGGTGGGAAATGAGAGTTAAATTTGCCCGTCCAGACACCTCCAGCTAGCCTCTCATTGGTTCTCGCTATTCCTGTTCATCTTCCGCAGAAATTGCAAACTGGGCCAAACAGGAGGTTAAAGGCGCTGACTCTCCAAGTGGGGAGAGTGTTAGTAAAGCGTCTGGAATGTTGCACCCGAGTACCAGGGTACGAAAACTGAGACATATTTGAACACGTCTCCCGATCACATGGTTGATCATACTCTAGGTTCCACATGCATGTTTTAGCTGAAGGAAGAATACCTTAAACCTGGGTAGTTGAGACCCGTGGAATGGGTACCATGCAATATGACTTCAAAGGGTCTTCATTTGCTCACCGAACCTCTCCAATCCTATCACTGCTGCGTTTATGCCCCTGTACACATGCTTGATTCTCTTTCGGAGACATAGCAATCCATAGGTTTTAAGATACTTACTAGTCAGGTACATTCTTAGGCGTTTAATATGCAGTGTTGAGTCCATTTCGTTGAGCAAGGAGTAGCTCTTGTCTATTCCATATTTGACTTAAGGAACTTTATCTGTGCTCATTTCAATCTCTGGTTTTATGCAGCACCCCAACTCACCTTTACCCTTAAGCAAGCATAAGTTGGTTTTCTAAATTTGAGACCCTGTTCTGTTCTGTAATTCAGTTCCTGTGTAGCCAAGTTTACATTCCGTGTATTACTGATATCTTATGATGTTTCTTTTTCTGTGTGACTTACTTCAGTTAGAATCATCATACCTGAATCCACTCATTGTGCTGCTAAGGGCCTGATGACATAGATTTCATTGCTGAGTGATATTGCTTTGTAAGTAAATACCACAACTTTTTTATCCATTTTTCACTTTCTGCGATGTTGAACTTGTACTGTAAACGAGGTTCTTGTAAACAGAGCCATTCCAAACTTTGGGGTGGCTGTGTCTTTTTGATTTTAATTTCCCTAAGCTATAGGACCATAAGTGGAAGTGCCCTAGGTTCTGTTGCTTTGTTTTTTAGATGTTTCAGGAAACACCATACACTTCTCCCGAGTGGTTGTTGGCAATTTACATCCCGCCCATCAGCATAACAAGGCTCCCAGTTCTCCATGGCCTGTCCTGACTTTCTGGATTTTACACTTTTTTCAGATGGCCCTTTTGACCAGCGGGAAATGAGACTTCATTGTAGTGCAGATTTCCTTTGCAAGCTTGCTTGGTTGGCCAAAAAGGGCGTATGTGTTTTTTCCTGAATATATTCAGGAAAAAACGCATACACCCTTTTTGGCCAAGTGCATCATTGTGGACGTTCTGCCTCTTTTCCTATGCTTTCAATGCAATTCCAGTCTACCTCCTGAAATCGGTTTCCTGCAATTCTGCCCCGCTTTCAAGTCCTCTTGGCAGCCTTACTTCAGTCTATTTTTGGACGATAGCTGTCATTTATAACTCTGTAGGTTTGTGAATTACAGTGCCCCTGAGCTCCTTTCTTCAACTCGCTTTCTTGTGACCTGGCCGCAACACCGCAGGATGGCTTCAGGCCCTAATCTGGTTCCGGTACGGCACGCTGAGCCTTTGGTTATTTCCTCTTCCTGGTGGGAAATGAGAGTTAAATTTGCCCGTCCAGACACCTCCAGCTAGCCTCTCATTGGTTCTCGCTATTCCTGTTCATCTTCCGCAGAAATTGAAAACTGGGCCAAACAGGAGGTTAAAGGCGCTGACTCTCCAAGTGTGGAGAGTGTTAGTAAAGCGTCTGGAATGTTGCACCCGAGTACCAGGGGAGGAAAACTGACACATATTTGAACATGTCTCCCATTCACATGGTTGATCATACTTGGGTTCCACATGCATGTTTTAGCTGAAGGAAGAATACCTTAAACCTGGAGAGTTGAGACCCGTGTAATGGGTACCATGCAATATGACTTCAAAGGGTCTTCATTTGCTCACTGAACCTCTCCAATCCTATCACTGCTGCGTTTATGCCCCTGTACACATGCTTGATTCTCTTTCGGAGACATAGCAATCCATAGGTTTTCCGATACTTACTAGTCAGGTACATTCTTAGGCGTTTAATATGCGGTGTTGAGTCCATTTCGTTGAGCAAGGAGTAGCTCTTGTCTATTCCATATTTGACTTAAGGAACTTTATCTGTGCTCAGTTCAATCTCTGGTTTTATGCAGCACCCCAACTCACCTTTACCCTTAAGCAAGCATAAGTTGGTTTTCTAAATTTGAGACCCTGTTCTGTTCTGTAATTCAGTTCCTGTGTAGCCAAGTTTCCATTCCGTGTATTACTGATATCTTATGATGTTTCTTTTTCTGTGTGACTTATTTCAGTTAGAATCATCATACCTGAATCCACTCATTGTGATGCTAAGGGCCTGATGACATAGATTTCATTGCTGAGTGATATTGCTTTGTAAGTAAATACCACAACTTCTTTATCCATTTTTCACTTTCTGCGATGTTGAACTTGTACTGTAAACGAGGTTCTTGTAAACAGAGGCGTCCCAAACTTTGGGGTGGCTGTGTCTTTTTGATTTTAATTTCCCTAAGCTATAGGACCATAAGTGGCAGTGCCCTAGGCTCTGTTGCTTTGTTTTTTCGATGTTTCAGGAAACACCATACACTTCTCCCGAGTGTCTGTTGGCAATTTACATCCCGCCCATCAGCATAACAAGACTCCCAGTTCTCCATGGCCTGTCCTGCCTTTCTGGATTTTACACTTTTTTCAGATGGCCCTTTTGACCGGGGGGAAGTGAGACTTCATTGTAGTGCAGATTTCCTTTGCAAGCTTGCTTGGTTGGCCAAAAAGGGCGTATGCGTTTTTTCCTGAATATATTCAGGAAAAAACGCATACGCCCTTTTTGGCCAAGTGCATCATTGTGGACGTTCTGCCTCTTTTCCTATGCTTTCAATGCAATTCCAGTCTACCTCCTGAAATCGGTTTCCTGCAATTCTGCCCCGCTTTCAAGTCCTCTTGGCAGCCTTACTTCAGTCTATTTTTGGACGATAGCTGTCATTTATAACTCTGCAGGTTTGTGAATTACAGTGCCCCTGAGCTCCTTTCTTCAACTCGCTTTCTTTTGAGCTGGCCGCAACACCGCAGGATGGCTTCAGGCCCTAATCTGGTTCCGGCACGGCATGCTGAGCCTTTGGTTAATTCCTCTTCCTGGTGGGAAATGAGAGTTAAATTTGCCCGTCCAGACACCTCCAGCTAGCCTCTCATTGGTTCTCGCTATTCCTGTTCATCTTCCGCAGAAATTGAAAACTGGGCCAAACAGGAGGTTAAAGGGACTGACTCTCCAAGTCGGGAGAGTGTTAGTAAAGCGTCTGGAATGTTGCACCCGAGTACCAGGGTACGAAAACTGAGACATATTTGAACACGTCTCCCGATCACATGGTTGATCATACTCTAGGTTCCACATGCATGTTTTAGCTGAAGGAAGAATACCTTAAACCTGGGTAGTTGAAACCCGTGGAATGGGTACCATGCAATATGACTTCAAAGGGTCTTCATTTGCTCACCGAACCTCTCCAATCCTATCACTGCTGCGTTTATGCCCCTGTACACATGTTTGATTCTCTTTCGGAGACATAGCAATCCATAGGTTTTAAGATACTTACTAGTCAGGTACATTCTTAGGCGTTTAATATGCGGTGTTGAGTCCATTTCGTTGAGCAAGGAGTAGCTCTTGTCTATTCCATATTTGACTTAAGGAACTTTATCTGTGCTCATTTCAATCTCTGGTTTTATGCAGCACCCCAACTCACCTTTACCCTTAAGCAAGCATAAGTTGGTTTTCTAAATTTGAGACCCTGTTCTGTTCTGTAATTCAGTTCCTGTGTAGCCAAGTTTACATTCCGTGTATTACTGATATCTTATGATGTTTCTTTTTCTGTGTGACTTACTTCAGTTAGAATCATCATACCTGAATCCACTCATTGTGCTGCTAAGGGCCTGATGACATAGATTTCATTGCTGAGTGATATTGCTTTGTAAGTAAATACCACAACTTTTTTATCCATTTTTCACTTTCTGCGATGTTGAACTTGTACTGTAAACGAGGTTCTTGTAAACAGAGCCGTTCCAAACTTTGGGGTGGCTGTGTCTTTTTGATTTTAATTTCCCTAAGCTATAGGACCATAAGTGGAAGTGCCCTAGGTTCTGTTGCTTTGTTTTTTAGATGTTTCAGGAAACACCATACACTTCTCCCGAGTGGTTGTTGGCAATTTACATCCCGCCCATCAGCATAACAAGGCTCCCAGTTCTCCATGGCCTGTCCTGACTTTCTGGATTTTACACTTTTTTCAGATGGCCCTTTTGACCAGCGGGAAGTGAGACTTCATTGTAGTGCAGATTTCCTTTGCAAGCTTGCTTGGTTGGCCAAAAAGGGCGTATGCGTTTTTTCCTGAATATATTCAGGAAAAAACGCATACGCCCTTTTTGGCCAAGTGCATCATTGTGGACGTTCTGCCTCTTTTCCTATGCTTTCAATGCAATTCCAGTCTACCTCCTGAAATCGGTTTCCTGCAATTCTGCCCCGCTTTCAAGTCCTCTTGGCAGCCTTACTTCAGTCTATTTTTGGACGATAGCTGTCATTTATAACTCTGTAGGTTTGTGAATTACAGTGCCCCTGAGCTCCTTTCTTCAACTCGCTTTCTTTTGAGCTGGCCGCAACACCGCAGGATGGCTTCAGGCCCTAATCTGGTTCCGGTACGGCACGCTGAGCCTTTGGTTATTTCCTCTTCCTGGTGGGAAATGAGAGTTAAATTTGCCCGTCCAGACACCTCCAGCTAGCCTCTCATTGGTTCTCGCTATTCCTGTTCATCTTCCGCAGAAATTGCAAACTGGGCCAAACAGGAGGTTAAAGGCGCTGACTCTCCAAGTGGGGAGAGTGTTAGTAAAGCGTCTGGAATGTTGCACCTGAGTACCAGGGGAGGAAAACTGAGACATATTTGAACACGTCTCCCGATCACATGGTTGATCATACTCTAGGTTCCACATGCCTGTTTTAGCTGAAGGAAGAATACCTTAAACCTGGGTAGTTGAAAGCCGTGGAATGGGTACCATGCAATATGACTTCAAAGGGTCTTCATTTGCTCACCGAACCTCTCCAATCCTATCACTGCTGCGTTTATGCCCCTGTACACATGCTTGATTCTCTTTCGGAGACATAGCAATCCATAGGTTTTAAGATACTTACAAGTCAGGTACATTCTTAGGCGTTTAATATGCGGTGTTGAGTCCATTTCGTTGAGCAAGGAGTAGCTCTTGTCTATTCCATATTTGGCTTAAGGAATTTTATCTGTGCTCATTTCAATCTCTGGTTTTATGCAGCACCCCAACTCACCTTTACCCTTAAGCAAGCATAAGTTGTCTTTCTAAATTTGAGACCCTGTTCTGTTCTGTAATTCAGTTCCTGTGTAGCCAAGTTTACATTCCGTGTATTACTGATATCTTATGATGTTTCTTTTTCTGTGTGACTTACTTCAGTTAGAATCATCATACCTGAATCCACTCATTGTGCTGCTAAGGGCCTGATGACATAGATTTCATTGCTGAGTGATATTGCTTTGTAAGTGAATACCACAACTTCTTTATCCATTTTTCACTTTCTGCGATGTTGAACTTGTACTGTAAACGAGGTTCTTGTAAACAGAGCCGTTCCAAACTTTGGGGTGGCTGTGTCTTTTTGATTTTAATTTCCCTAAGCTATAGGACCATAAGTGGAAGTGCCCTAGGCTCTGTTGCTTTGTTTTTTAGATGTTTCAGGAAACACCATACACTTCTCCCAAGTGTCTGTTGGCAATTTACATCCCGCCCATCAGCATAACAAGGCTCCCAGTTCTCAATGGCCTGTTGCCTTTCTGGATTTTACACTTTTTTCAGATGGCCCTTTTGACCGGGGGGAAGTGAGACTTCATTGTAGTGCAGATTTCCTTTGCAAGCTTGCTTGGTTGGCCAAAAAGGGCGTATGCGTTTTTTCCTGAATATATTCAGGAAAAAACGCATACGCCCTTTTTGGCCAAGTGCATCATTGTGGACGTTCTGCCTCTTTTCCTATGCTTTCAATGCAATTCCAGTCTACCTCCTGAAATCGGTTTCCTGCAATTCTGCCCCGCTTTCAAGTCCTCTTGGCAGCCTTACTTCAGTCTATTTTTGGACGATAGCTGTCATTTATAACTCTGCAGGTTTGTGAATTACAGTGCCCCTGAGCTCCTTTCTTCAACTCGCTTTCTTGTGACCTGGCCGCAACACCGCAGGATGGCTTCAGGCCCTAATCTGGTAACGGCCCGGCATGCTGAGCCTTTGGTTAATTCCTCTTCCTGGTGG
This sequence comes from Stenella coeruleoalba, assembly GCF_951394435.1. Lineage (NCBI taxonomy): Eukaryota > Metazoa > Chordata > Mammalia > Artiodactyla > Delphinidae > Stenella > Stenella coeruleoalba. The sequence goes on along the minus strand of NW_027646160.1, from coordinate 271,062 downwards.
GAAATGAGAGTTAAATTTGCCCGTCCAGACACCTCCAGCTAGCCTCTCATTGGTTCTCGCTATTCCTGTTCATCTTCCGCAGAAATTGCAAACTGGGCCAAACAGGAGGTTAAAGGGACTGACTCTCCAAGTCGGGAGAGTGTTAGTAAAGCGTCTGGAATGTTGCACCCGAGTACCAGGGGAGGAAAACTGAGACATATTTGAACACGTCTCCCGTTCACATGGTTGATCATACTCTGGGTTCCACATGCATGTTTTAGCTGAAGGAAGAATACCTTAAACCTGGAGAGTTGAGACCCGTGTAATGGGTACCATGCAATATGACTTCAAAGGGTCTTCATTTGCTCACCGAACCTCTCCAATCCTATCACTGCTGCGTTTATTCCCCTGTACACACGCTTGATTCTCTTTTGGAGACATAGCAATCCATAGGTTTTAAGATACTTACTAGTCAGGTACATTCTTAGGGGTTTAATATGGGGTGTTGAGTCCATTTCGTTGAGCAAGGAGTAGCTCTTGTCTATTCCATATATGACTTAAGGAAATTTATCTGTGCTCATTTCAATCTCTGGTTTTATGCAGCACCCCATCTCACCTTTACCCTTAAGCAAGCATAAGTTGGTTTTCTAAATTTGAGTCCCTGTTTGTTCTGTAATTCAGTTCCTGTGTAGCCAAGTTTACATTCCGTGTATTACTGATATCTTATGATGTTTCTTTTTCTGTGTGACTTATTTCAGTTAGAATCATCATACCTGAATCCACTCATTGTGCTGCTAAGGGCCTGATGACACAGATTTCATTGCTGAGTGATATTGCTTTGTAAGTAAATACCACAACTTCTTTATCCATTTTTCACTTTCTGCGATGTTGAACTTGTACTGTAAACGAGGTTCTTGTAAACAGAGCCGTTCCAAACTTTGGGGTGGCTGTGTCTTTTTGATTTTAATTTCCCTAAGCTATAGGACCATAAGTGGAAGTGCCCTAGGTTCTGTTGCTTTGTTTTTTAGATGTTTCAGGAAACACCATACACTTCTCCCGAGTGGTTGTTGGCAATTTACATCCCGCCCATCAGCATAACAAGGCTCCCAGTTCTCCATGGCCTGTCCTGCCTTTCTGGATTTTACACTTTTTTCAGATGGCCCTTTTGACCGGGGGGAAGTGAGACTTCATTGTAGTGCAGATTTCCTTTGCAAGCTTGCTTGGTTGGCCAAAAAGGGCGTATGCGTTTTTTCCTGAATATATTCAGGAAAAAACGCATACGCCCTTTTTGGCCAAGTGCATCATTGTGGACGTTCTGCCTCTTTTCCTATGCTTTCAATGCAATTCCAGTCTACCTCCTGAAATCGTTTTCCTGTAATTCTGCCCCGCTTTCAAGTCCTCTTGGCAGCCTTACTTCAGTGTATTTTTGGACGATAGCTGTCATTTATAACTTTGCAGGTTTGTGAATTACAGTGCCCCTGAGCTCCTTTCTTCAACTCGCTTTCTTTTGAGCTGGCCGCAACACCACAGGATGGCTTCAGGCCCTAATCTGGTTCCGGTACGGCACGCTGAGCCTTTGGTTATTTCCTCTTCCTGGTGGGAAATGAGAGTTAAATTTGCCCGTCCAGACACCTCCAGCTAGTCTCTCATTGGTTCTCGCTATTCCTGTTCATCTTCCGCAGAAATTGCAAACTGGGTCAAACAGGAGGTTAAAGGCGCTGACTCTCCAAGTGGGGAGAGTGTTAGTAAAGCGTCTGGAATGTTGCACCCGAGTACCAGGGGAGGAAAAGTGAGACATATTTGAACACGTCTCCCATTCACATGGTTGATCATACTTGGGTTCCACATGCATGTTTTAGCTGAAGGAAGAATACCTTAAACCTGGAGAGTTGAGACCCGTGTAATGGGTACCATGCAATATGACTTCAAAGGGTCTTCATTTGCTCACCGAACCTCTCCAATCCTATCACTGCTGCGTTTATGCCCCTGTACACATGCTTGATTCTCTTTTGGAGACATAGCAATCCATAGGTTTTAAGATACTTACTAGTCAGGTACATTCTTAGGCGTGTACTATGGGATTTTGAGTCCATTTCGTTGAGCAAGGAGTAGCTCTTGTCTATTCCATATTTGGCTTAAGGAACTTTATCTGTGCTCATTTCAATCTCTGGTTTTATGCAGCACCCCAACTCACCTTTCCCCTTAAGCAAGCATAAGTTGGTTTTCTAAATTTGAGACCCTGTTCTGTTTTGGAATGCAGTTCCTGTGTAGCCAAGTTTTCATTCCGTGTATTAGTGATATCTTATGATGTTTCTTTTTCTGTGTGACTTATTTCAGTTAGAATCATCGTACCTGAATCCACTCATTATGCTGCTACGGGCATGATGACATAGATTGCATTGCTGAGTGATACTGCATTGTACGTAAGTACCACAAGTTCTTTATCCATTTTTCACTTTCTGTGATATTGAACTTGTATGGTAAACGAGGTTCTTGTAAACGGAGGTGTCCCAAACTTTGGGGTGGCTGTGTCTTTTTGATTTTAATTTCCCTAAGCTATAGGACCATAAGTGGAAGTGCCCTAGGCTCTGTTGCTTTGTTTTTTAGATGTTTCAGGAAACACCATACACTTCTCCCGAGTGGTTGTTGGCAATTTACATCCCGCCCATCAGCATAACAAGGCTCCCAGTTCTCCATGGCCTGTCCTGCCTTTCTGGATTTTACACTTTTTTCAGATGGCCCTTTTGACCGGGGGGAATTGAGACTTCATTGTAGTGCAGATTTCCTTTGCAAGCTTGCTTGGTTGGCCAAAAAGGGCGTATGCGTTTTTTCTTGAATATATTCAGGAAAAAACGCATACGCCCTTTTTGGCCAAGTGCATCATTGTGGACGTTCTGCCTCTTTTCCTATGCTTTCAATGCAATTCCAGTCTACCTCCTGAAATCGGTTTCCTGCAATTCTGCCCTGCTTTCAAGTCCGCTTGCCAGCCTTACTTCAGTCTATTTTTGGACGATAGCTGTCATTTATAACTCTGCAGGTTTGTGAATTACAGTGCCCCTGAGCTCCTTTCTTCAACTCGCTTTCTTTTGAGCTGGCCGCAACACCGCAGGATGGCTTCAGGCCCTAATCTGGTTTCGGCACGGCACGCTGAGCCTTTGGTTATTTCCTCTTCCTGGTGGGTAATGAGAGTTAAATTTGCCCGTCCAGACACCTCCAGCTAGCCTCTCATTGGTTCTCGCTATTCCTGTTCATCTTCCGCAGAAATTGCAAACTGGGCCAAACAGGAGGTTAAAGGGACTGACTCTCCAAGTCGGGAGAGTGTTAGTAAAGCGTCTGGAATGTTGCACCCGAGTACCAGGGTACGAAAACTGAGACATATTTGAACACGTCTCCCGATCACATGGTTGATCATACTCTAGGTTCCACATGCATGTTTTAGCTGAAGGAAGAATACCTTAAACCTGGGTAGTTGAAACCCGTGGAATGGGTACCATGCAATATGACTTCAAAGGGTCTTCATTTGCTCACCGAACCTCTCCAATCCTATCACTGCTGCGTTTATGCCCCTGTACACATGCTTGATTCTCTTTCGGAGACATAGCAATCCATAGGTTTTAAGATATTTACTAGTCAGGTACATTCTTAGGCGTTTAATATGCGGTGTTGAGTCCATTTCGTTGAGCAAGGAGTAGCTCTTGTTTATTCCATATTTGACTTAAGGAACTTTATCTGTGCTCATTTCAATCTCTGGTTTTATGCAGCACCCCAACTCACCTTTACCCTTAAGCAAGCATAAGTTGGTTTTCTAAATTTGAGTCCCTGTTCTGTTCTGTAATTCAGTTCCTGTGTAGCCAAGTTTACATTCCGTGTATTACTGATATCTTATGATGTTTCTTTTTCTGTGTGACTTACTTCAGTTAGAATCATCATACCTGAATCCACTCATTGTGCTGCTAAGGGCCTGATGACACAGATTTCATTGCTGAGTGATATTGCTTTGTAAGTAAATACCACAACTTCTTTATCCATTTTTCACTTTCTGCAATGTTGAACTTGTACTGTAAACGAGGTTCTTGTAAACAGAGCCGTTCCAAACTTTGGGGTGGCTGTGTCTTTTTGATTTTAATTTCCCTAAGCTATAGGACCATAAGTGGAAGTGCCCTAGGTTCTGTTGCTTTGTTTTTTAGATGTTTCAGGAAACACCATACACTTCTCCCGAGTGGTTGTTGGCAATTTACATCCCGCCCATCAGCATAACAAGGCTCCCAGTTCTCCATGGCCTGTCCTGCCTTTCTGGATTTTACACTTTTTTCAGATGGCCCTTTTGACCGGGGGGAAGTGAGACTTCATTGTAGTTCAGATTTCCTTTGCAAGCTTGCTTGGTTGGCCAAAAAGGACGTATAGGTTTTTTCCTGAATATATTCAGGAAAAAACGCATACGCCCTTTTTGGCCAAGTGCATCATTGTGGACGTTCTGCCTCTTTTCCTATGCTTTCAATGCAATTCCAGTCTACCTCCTGAAATCGGTTTCCTGTAATTCTGCCCCGCTTTCAAGTCCTCTTGGCAGCCTTACTTCAGTCTATTTTTCGACGATAGCTGTCATTTATAACACTGCAGGTTTGTGAATTACAGTGCCCCTGAGCTCCTTTCTTCAACTCGCTTTCTTGTGACCTGGCCGCAACACCGCCGGATGTCTTCAGGCCCTAATCTGGTTCCGGTACGGCACGCTGAGCCTTTGGTTATTTTCTCTTCCTGGTGGGTAATGAGAGTTAAATTTGCCCGTCCAGACACCTCCAGCTAGCCTCTCATTGGTTCTCGCTATTCCTGTTCATCTTCCGCAGAAATTGCAAACTGGGCCAAACAGGAGGTTAAAGGCGCTGACTCTCCAAGTGCGGAGAGTGTTAGTAAAGCGTCTGGAATGTTGCACCCGAGTACCAGGGGAGGAAAACTGAGACATATTTGAACACGTCTCCCGTTCACATGGTTGATCATACTTGGGTTCCACATGCATGTTTTAGCTGAAGGAAGAATACCTTAAACCTGGAGAGTTGAGACCCGTGTAATGGGTACCATGCAATATGACTTCAAAGGGTCTTCATTTGCTCACCGAACCTCTCCAATCCTATCACTGCTGCGTTTATGCCCCTGTACACATGCTTGATTCTCTTTCGGAGACATAGCAATCCATAGGTTTTACGATACTTACTAGTCAGGTACATTCTTAGGCGTTTAATATGCGGTGTTGAGTCCATTTCGTTGAGCAAGGAGTAGCTCTTGTCTATTCCATATTTGGCTTAAGGAACTTTATCTGTGCTCATTTCAATCTCTGGTTTTATGCAGCACCCCAACTCACCTTTACCCTTAAGCAAGCATAAGTTGGTTTTCTAAATTTGAGACCCTGTTCTGTTCTGTAATTCAGTTCCTGTGTAGCCAAGTTTACATTCCGTGTATTACTGATATCTTATGATGTTTCTTTTTCTGTGTGACTTACTTCAGTTAGAATCATCGTACCTGAATCCACTCATTGTGCTGCTAAGGGCCTGATGACACAGATTTCATTGCTGAGTGATATTGCTTTGTAAGTAAATACCACAACTTCTTTATCCATTTTTCACTTTCTGCGATGTTGAACTTGTACTGTAAACGAGGTTCTTGTAAACAGAGCCGTTCCAAACTTTGGGGTGGCTGTGTCTTTTTGATTTTAATTTCCCTAAGCTATAGAACCATAAGTGGAAGTGCCCTAGGTTCTGTTGCTTTGTTTTTTAGATGTTTCAGGAAACACCATACACTTCTCCCGAGTGGTTGTTGGCAATTTACATCCCGCCCATCAGCATAACAAGGCTCCCAGTTCTCCATGGCCTGTCCTGCCTTTCTGGATTTTACACTTTTTTCAGATGGCCCTTTTGACCGGGGGGAAGTGAGACTTCATTGTAGTGCAGATTTCCTTTGCAAGCTTGCTTGGTTGGCCAAAAAGGGCGTATGCGTTTTTTCCTGAATATATTCAGGAAAAAACGCATACGCCCTTTTTGGCCAAGTGCATCATTGTGGACGTTCTGCCTCTTTTCCTATGCTTGCAATGCAATTCCAGTCTACCTCCTGAAATTGGTTTCCTGCAATTCTGCCCCGCTTTCAAGTCCTCTTGGCAGCCTTACTTCAGTCTATTTTTGGACGATAGCTGTCATTTATAACTCTGCAGGTTTGTGAATTACAGTGCCCCTGAGCTCCTTTCTTCAACTCGCTTTCTTGTGACCTGGCCGCAACACCGCAGGATGGCTTCAGGCCCTAATCTGGTTCCGGCACGGCACGCTCAGCCTTTGGTTATTTCCTCTTCCTGGTGGGAAATGAGAGTTAAATTTGCCCGTCCAGACACCTCCAGCTAGCCTCTCATTGGTTCTCGCTATTCCTGTTCATCTTCCGCAGAAATTGCAAACTGGGCCAAACAGGAGGTTAAAGGCGCTGACTCTCCAAGTGGGGAGAGTTTTAGTAAAGCGTCTGGAATGTTGCACCCGAGTACCAGGGGAGGAAAACTGAGACATATTTGAACACGTCTCCCGTTCACATGGTTGATCATACTTGGGTTCCACATGCATGTTATAGCTGAAGGAAGAATACCTTAAACCTGGAAAGTTGAGACCCGTGTAATGGGTACCATGCAATGTGACTTCAAAGGGTCTTCATTTGCTCACCGAACCTCTCCAATCCTATCACTGCTGCGTTTATGCCCCTGTACACATGCTTGATTCTCTTTCGGAGACATAGCAATCCATAGGTTTTACGATACTTACTAGTCAGGTACATTCTTAGGCGTTTAATATGCGGTGTTGAGTCCATTTCGTTGAGCAAGGAGTAGCTCTTGTCTATTCCATATTTGACTTAAGGAACTTTATCTGTGCTCATTTCAATCTCTGGTTTTATGCAGCACCCCATCTCACCTTTACCCTTAAGCAAGCATAAGTTGGTTTTCTAAATTTGAGACCCTGTTCTGTTCTGTAATTCAGTTCCTGTGTAGCCAAGTTTACATTCCGTGTATTACTGATATCTTATGATGTTTCTTTTTCTGTGTGACTTATTTCAGTTAGAATCAACATACCTGAATCCACTCATTGTGATGCTAAGGGCCTGATGACATAGATTTCATTGCTGAGTGATATTGCTTTGTAAGTAAATACCACAACTTCATTATCCATTTTTCACTTTCTGCGATGTTGAACTTGTACTGTAAACGAGGTTCTTGTAAACAGAGGCGTCCCAAACTTTGGGGTGGCTGTGTCTTTTTGATTTTAATTTCCCTAAGCTATAGGACCATAAGTGGCAGTGCCCTAGGCTCTGTTGCTTTGTTTTTTAGATGTTTCAGGAAACACCATACACTTCTCCCGAGTGTCTGTTGGCAATTTACATCCCGCCCATCAGCATAACAAGGCTCCCAGTTCTCCATGGCCTGTCCTGCCTTTCTGGATTTTACACTTTTTTCAGATGGCCCTTTTGACCGGGGGGAAGTGAGACTTCATTGTAGTGCAGATTTCCTTTGCAAGCTTGCTTGGTTGGCCAAAAAGGGCGTATGCGATTTTTCCTGAATATATTCAGGAAAAAACGCATACGCCCTTTTTGGCCAAGTGCATCATTGTGGACGTTCTGCCTCTTTTCCTATGCTTTCAATGCAATTCCAGTCTACCTCCTGAAATCGGTTTCCTGCAATTCTGCCCCGCTTTCAAGTCCTCTTGGCAGCCTTACTTCAGTCTATTTTTGGACGATAGCTGTCATTTATAACTCTGCAGGTTTGTGAATTACAGTGCCCCTGAGCTCCTTTCTTCAACTCGCTTTCTTGTGACCTGGCCGCAACACCGCAGGATGGCTTCAGGCCCTAATCTGGTTCCGGCCCGGCACGCTGAGCCTTTGGTTAATTCCTCTTCCTGGTGGGAAATGAGAGTTAAATTTGCCCGTCCAGACACCTCCAGCTAGCCTCTCATTGGTTCTCGCTATTCCTGTTCATCTTCCGCAGAAATTGCAAACTGGGCCAAACAGGAGGTTAAAGGCGCTGACTCTCCAAGTCGGGAGAGTGTTAGTAAAGCGTCTGGAATGTTGCACCCGAGTACCAGGGGAGGAAAACTGAGACATATTTGAACACGTCTCCCGATCAAATGGTTGATCATACTCTAGGTTCCATATGCATGTTTTAGCTGAAGGAAGAATACCTTAAACCTGGAGAGTTGAGACCCGTGTAATGGGTACCATGCAATATGACTTCAAAGGGTCTTCATTTGCTCACCGAACCTCTCCAATCCTATCACTGCTGCGTTTATGCCCCTGTACACATGCTTGATTCTCTTTCGGAGACATAGCAATGCATAGGTTTTAAGATACTTACAAGTCAGGTACATTCTTAGGCGTTTAATATGCGGTGTTGAGTCCATTTCGTTGAGCAAGGAGTAGCTCTTGTCTATTCCATATTTGGCTTAAGGAACTTTATCTGTGCTCATTTCAATCTCTGGTTTTATGCAGCACCCCAACTCACCTTTACCCTTAAGCAAGCATAAGTTGGTTTTCTAAATTTGAGACCCTGTTCTGTTCTGTAATTCAGTTCCTGTGTAGCCAAGTTTACATTCCGTGTATTACTGATATCTTATGATGTTTCTTTTTCTGTGTGACTTATTTCAGTTAGAATCATCATACCTGAATCCACTCATTGTGCTGCTAAGGGCCTGATGACATAGATTTCATTGCTGAGTGATATTGCTTTGTAAGTGAATACCACAACTTCTTTATCCATTTTTCACTTTCTGCGATGTTGAACTTGTACTGTAAACGAGGTTCTTGTAAACAGAGCCGTTCCAAACTTTAGAGTGGCTGTGTCTTTTTGATTTTAATTTCCCTAAGCTATAGGACCATAAGTGGAAGTGCCCTAGGCTCTGTTGCTTTGTTTTTTAGATGTTTCAGGAAACACCATACACTTCTCCCAAGTGTCTGTTGGCAATTTACATCCCGCCCATCAGCATAACAAGGCTCCCAGTTCTCAATTGCCTGTTGCCTTTCTGGATATTACACTTTTTTCAGATGGCCCTTTTGACCGGGGGGAAGTGAGACTTCATTGTAGTGCAGATTTCCTTTGCAAGCTTGCTTGGTTGGCCAAAAAGGGCGTATGCGTTTTTTCCTGAATATATTCAGGAAAAAACGCATACGCCCTTTTTGGCCAAGTGCATCATTGTGGACGTTCTGCCTCTTTTCCTATGCTTTCAATGCAATTCCAGTCTACCTCCTGAAATCGGTTTCCTGCAATTCTGCCCCGCTTTCAAGTCCTCTTGGCAGCCTTACTTCAGTCTATTTTTGGACGATAGCTGTCATTTATAACTCTGCAGGTTTGTGAATTACAGTGCCCCTGAGCTCCTTTCTTCAACTCGCTTTCTTGTGACCTGGCCGCAACACCGCAGGCTGGTTTCAGGCCCTAATCTGGTTCCGGCACGGCACGCTGAGCCTTTGGTTATTTCCTCTTCCTGGTGGGAAATGAGAGTTAAATTTGCCCGTCCAGACACCTCCAGCTAGTCTCTCATTGGTTCTCGCTATTCCTGTTCATCTTCCGCAGAAATTGCAAACTGGGCCAAACAGGAGGTTAAAGGCGCTGACTCTCCAAGTGGGGAGAGTGTTAGTAAAGCGTCTGGAATGTTGCACCCGAGTACCAGGGGAGGAAAACTGAGACATATTTGAACACGTCTCCCGTTCACATGGTTGATCATACTTGGGTTCCACATGCATGTTTTAGCTGAAGGAAGAATACCTTAAACCTGGAGAGTTGAGACCCGTGTAATGGGTACCAGGCAATATGACTTCAAAGGGTCTTCATTTGCTCACCGAACCTCTCCAATCCTATCACTGCTGCGTTTATGCCCTGTACACATGCTTGATTCTCTTTCCGAGACATAGCAATCCATAGGTTTTAAGATACTTACTAGTCAGGTACATTCTTAGGCGTTTAATATGCGGTGTTGAGTCCATTTCGTTGAGCAAGGAGTAGCTCTTGTCTATTCCATATTTGACTTAAGGAACTTTATCTGTGCTCATTTCAATCTCTGGTTTTATGCAGCACCCCAACTCACCTTTACCCTTAAGCAAGCATAAGTTGGTTTTCTAAATTTGAGACCCTGTTCTGTTCTGTAATTCAGTTCCTGTGTAGCCAAGTTTACATTCCGTGTATTACTGATATCTTATGATGTTTCTTTTTCTGTGTGACTTACTTCAGTTAGAATCATCATACCTGAATCCACTCATTGTGCTGCTAAGGGCCTGATGACACAGATTTCGTTGCTGAGTGATATTGCTTTGTAAGTAAATACCACAACTTCTTTATCCATTTTTCACTTTCTGCGATGTTGAACTTGTACTGTAAACGAGGTTCTTGTAAACAGAGCCATTCCAAACTTTGGGGTGGCTGTGTCTTTTTGATTTTAATTTCCCTAAGCTATAGGACCATAAGTGGAAGTGCCCTAGGTTCTGTTGCTTTGTTTTTTAGATGTTTCAGGAAACACCATACACTTCTCCCGAGTGGTTGTTGGCAATTTACATCCCGCCCATCAGCATAACAAGGCTCCCAGTTCTCCATGGCCTGTCCTGCCTTTCTGGATTTTACACTTTTTTCAGATGGCCCTTTTGACCGGGGGGAAGTGAGACTTCATTGTAGTGCAGATTTCCTTTGCACGCTTGCTTGGTTGGCCAAAAAGTGCGTATGCGTTTTTTCCTGAATATATTCAGGAAAAAACGCATACGCCCTTTTTGGCCAAGTGCATCATTGTGGACGTTCTGCCTCTTTTCCTATGCTTGCAATGCAATTCCAGTCTACCTCCTGAAATCGGTTTCCTGCAATTCTGCCCCGCTTTCAAGTCCTCTTGGCAGCCTTACTTCAGTCTATTTTTGGACGATAGCTGTCATTTATAACTCTGCAGGTTTGTGAATTACAGTGCCCCTGAGCTCCTTTCTTCAACTCGCTTTCTTGTGACCTGGCCGCAACACCGCAGGATGGCTTCAGGCCCTAATCTGGTTCCGGTACGGCACGCTGAGCCTTTGGTTATTTCCTCTTCCTGGTGGGAAATGAGAGTTAAATTTGCCCGTCCAGACACCTCCAGCTAGCCTCTCATTGGTTCTCGCTATTCCTGTTCATCTTCCGTAGAAATTGCAAACTGGGCCAAACAGGAGGTTAAAGGCGCTGACTCTCCAAGTGGGGAGAGTGTTAGTAAAGCGTCTGGAATGTTGCACCCGAGTACCAGGGGAGGAAAACTGAGACATATTTGAACACGTCTCCCGTTCACATGGTTGATCATACTTGGGTTCCACATGCATGTTTTAGCTGAAGGAAGAATACCTTAAACCTGGAGAGTTGAAACCCGTGTAATGGGTACCATGCAATATGACTTCAAAGGGTCTTCATTTGCTCACCGAACCTCTCCAATCCTATCACTGCTGCGTTTATGCCCCTGTACACATGCTTGATTCTCTTTCGGAGACATAGCAATCCATAGGTTTTACGATACTTACTAGTCAGGTACATTCTTAGGCGTTTAATATGCGGTGTTGAGTCCATTTCGTTGAGCAAGGAGTAGCTCTTGTCTATTCCATATTTGACTTAAGGAACTTTCTCTGTGCTCATTTCAATCTCTGGTTTTATGCAGCACCCCAACTCACCTTTCCCCTTAAGCAAGCATAAGTTGGTTTTCTAAATTTGAGACCCTGTTCTGTTCTGTAATTCAGTTCCTGTGTAGCCAAGTTTACATTCCATGTATTACTGATATCTTATGATGTTTCTTTTTCTGTGTGACTTATTTCAGTTAGAATCATCATACCTGAATCCACTCATTGTGATGCTAAGGGCCTGATGACATAGATTTCATTGCTGAGTGATATTGCTTTGTAAGTAAATACCACAACTTCTTTATCCATTTTTCACTTTCTGCGATGTTGAACTTGTACTGTAAACGAGGTTCTTGTAAACAGAGGCGTCCCAAACTTTGGGGTGGCTGTGTCTTTTTGATTTTAATTTCCCTAAGCTATAGGACCATAAGTGGCAGTGCCCTAGGCTCTGTTGCTTTGTTTTTTAGATGTTTCAGGAAACACCATACACTTCTCCCCAGTGTCTGTTGGCAATTTACATCCCGCCCATCAGCATAACAAGGCTCCCAGTTCTCCATGGCCTGTCCTGCCTTTCTGGATTTTACACTTTTTTCAGATGGCCCTTTTGACCGGGGGGAAGTGAGACTTCATTGTAGTGCAGATTTCCTTTGCAAGCTTGCTCGGTTGGCCAAAAAGGGCGTATGCGTTTTTTCCTGAATATATTCAGGAAAAAACGCATACGCCCTTTTTGGCCAAGTGCATCATTGTGGACGTTCTGCCTCTTTTCCTATGCTTTCAATGCAATTCCAGTCTACCTCCTGAAATCGGTTTCCTGCAATTCTGCCCCGCTTTCAAGTCCTCTTGGCAGCCTTACTTCAGTCTATTTTTGGACGATAGCTGTCATTTATAACTCTGCAGGTTTGTGAATTACAGTGCCCCTGAGCTCCTTTCTTCAACTCGCTTTCTTGTGACCTGGCCGCAACACCGCAGGATGGCTTCATGCCCTAATCTGGTTCCGGCCCGGCACTCTGAGCCTTTGGTTAATTCCTCTTCCTGGTGGGAAATGAGAGTTAAATTTGCCCGTCCAAACACCTCCAGCTAGCCTCTCATTGGTTCTCGCTATTCCTGTTCATCTTCCGCAGAAATTGCAAACTGGACCAAACAGGAGGTTAAAGGGACTGACTCTCCAAGTGGGGAGAGTGTTAGTAAAGCATCTGGAATGTTGCACCCGAGTACCAGGGGAGGAAAACAGAGACATATTTGAACACGTCTCCCGATCACATGGTTGATCATACTCTAGGTTCCATATGCATATTTTAGCTGAAGGAAGAATACCTTAAACCTGGGTAGTTGAAACCCGTGTAATGGGTACCATGCAATATGACTTCAAAGGGTCTTCATTTGCTCACCGAACCTCTCCAATCCTATCACTGCTGCGTTTATGCCCCTGTACACATGCTTGATTCTCTTTTGGAGACATAGCAATCCATAGGTTTTACGATACTTACTAGTCAGGTACATTCTTAGGCGTTTAATATGCGGTGTTGAGTCCATTTCGTTGAGCAAGGAGTAGCTCTTGTCTATTCCATATTTGACTTAAGGAACTTTATCTGTGCTCATTTCAATCTCTGGTTTTATGCAGCACCCCAACTCACCTTTACCCTTAAGCAAGCATAAGTTGGTTTTCTAAATTTGAGACCCTGTTCTGTTCTGTAATTCAGTTCCTGTGTAGCCAAGTTTCCATTCCGTGTATTACTGATATCTTATGATGTTTCTTTTTCTGTGTGACTTAGTTCAGTTAGAATCATCATACCTGAATCCACTCATTGTGATGCTAAGGGCCTGATGACATAGATTTCATTGCTGAGTGATATTGCTTTGTAAGTAAATACCACAACTTCTTTATCCATTTTTCACTTTCTGCGATGTTGAACTTGTACTGTAAACGAGGTTCTTGTAAACAGAGGCGTCCCAAACTTTGGGGTGGCTGTGTCTTTTTGATTTTAATTTCCCTAAGCTATAGGACCATAAGTGGCAGTGCCCTAGGCTCTGTTGCTTTGTTTTTTAGATGTTTCAGGAAACACCATACACTTCTCCCGAGTGTCTGTTGGCAATTTACATCCCGCCCATCAGCATAACAAGGCTCCCAGTTCTCCATGGCCTGTCCTGCCTTTCTGGATTTTACACTTTTTTCAGATGGCCCTTTTGACCGGGGGGAAGTGAGACTTCATTGTAGTGCAGATTTCCTTTGCAAGCTTGCTTGGTTGGCCAAAAAGGGCGTATGCGTTTTTTCCTGAATATATTCAGGAAAAAACGCATACGCCCTTTTTGGCCAAATGCATCATTGTGGACGTTCTGCCTCTTTTCCTATGCTTTCAATGCAATTCCAGTCTACCTCCTGAAATCGGTTTCCTGCAATTCTGCCCCGCTTTCAAGTCCTCTTGGCAGCCTTACTTCAGTCTATTTTTGGACGATAGCTGTCATTTATAACTCTGCAGGTTTGTGAATTACAGTGCCCCTGAGCTCCTTTCTTCAACTCGCTTTCTTGTGACCTGGCCGCAACACCGCAGGATGGCTTCAGGCCCTAATCTGGTTCCGGCCCGGCACGCTGAGCCTTTGGTTCATTCCTCTTCCTGGTGGGAAATGAGAGTTAAATTTGCCCGTCCAGACACCTCCAGCTAGCCTCTCATTGGTTCTCGCTATTCCTGTTCATCTTCCGCAGAAATTGCAAACTGGGCCAAACAGGAGGTTAAAGGGACTGACTCTCCAAGTGGGGAGAGTGTTAGTAAAGCGTCTGGAATGTTGCACCCGAGTACCAGGGGAGGAAAACTGAGACATATTTGAACACGTCTCCCGATCACATGGTTGATCATACTCTAGGTTCCATATGCATGTTTTAGCTGAAGGAAGAATACCTTAAACCTGGGTAGTTGAAAACCGTGGAATGGGTACCATGCAATATGACTTCAAAGGGTCTTCATTTGCTCACCGAACCTCTCCAATCCTATCACTGCTGCGTTTATGCCCCTGTACACATGCTTGATTCTCTTTCGGAGACATAGCAATCCATAGGATTTAAGATACTTACAAGTCAGGTACATTCTTAGGCATTTAATATGCGGTGTTGAGTCCATTTCGTTGAGCAAGGAGTAGCTCTTGTCTATTCCATATTTGGCTTAAGGAACTTTATCTGTGCTCATTTCAATCTCTGGTTTTATGCAGCACCCCAACTCACCTTTACCCTTAAGCAAGCATAAGTTGTTTCTCTAAATTTGAGACCCTGTTCTGTTCTGTAATTCAGTTCCTGTGTAGCCAAGTTTCCATTCCGTGTATTACTGATATCTTATGATGTTTCTTTTTCTGTGTGACTTATTTCAGTTAGAATCATCATACCTGAATCCACTCATTGTGCTGCTAAGGGCCTGATGACATAGATTTCATTGCTGAGTGATATTGCTTTGTAAGTGAATACCACAACTTCTTTATCCATTTTTCACTTTCTGCGATGTTGAACTTGTACTGTAAACGAGGTTCTTGTAAACAGAGCCGTTCCAAACTTTGGGGTGGCTGTGTCTTTTTGATTTTAATTTCCCTAAGCTATAGGACCATAAGTGGAAGTGCCCTAGGCTGTGTTGCTTTGTTTTTTAGATGTTTCAGGAAACACCATACACTTCTCCCAAGTGTCTGTTGGCAATTTACATCCCGCCCATCAGCATAACAAGGCTCCCAGTTCTCAATGGCCTGTTGCCTTTCTGGATTTTACACTTTTTTCAGATGGCCCTTTTGACCGGGGGGAAGTGAGACTTCATTGTAGTGCAGATTTCCTTTGCAAGCTTGCTTGGTTGGCCAAAAAGGGCGTATGCGTTTTTTCCTGAATATATTCAGGAAAAAACGCATACGCCCTTCTTGGCCAAGTGCATCATTGTGGACGTTCTGCCTCTTTTCCTATGCTTTCAATGCAATTCCAGTCTACCTCCTGAAATCGGTTTCCTGCAATTCTGCCCCGCTTTCAAGTCCTCTTGGCAGCCTTACTTCAGTCTATTTTTGGACGATAGCTGTCATTTATAACTCTGCAGGTTTGTGAATTACAGTGCCCCTGAGCTCCTTTCTTCAACTCGCTTTCTTGTGACCTGGCCGCAACACCGCAGGATGGCTTCAGGCCCTAATCTGGTTCCGGCACGGCACGCTGAGCCTTTGGTTATTTCCTCTTCCTGGTGGGAAATGAGAGTTAAATTTGCCCGTCCAGACACCTCCAGCTAGTCTCTCACTGGTTCTCGCTATTCCTGTTCATCTTCCGCAGAAATTGCAAACTGGGCCAAACAGGAGGTTAAAGGCGCTGACTCTCCAAGTGGGGAGAGTGTTAGTAAAGCATCTGGAATGTTGCACCCGAGTACCAGGGGAGGAAAACTGAGACATATTTGAACACGTCTCCCGTTCACATGGTTGATCATACTTGGGTTCCACATGCATGTTTTAGCTGAAGGAAGAATACCTTAAACCTGGAGAGTTAAGACCCGTGTAATGGGTACCATGCAATATGACTTCAAAGGGTCTTCATTTGCTCACCGAACCTCTCCAATCCTATCACTGCTGCGTTTATGCCCCTGTACACATGCTTAATTCTCTTTCGGAGACATAGCAATCCATAGGTTTTAAGATACTTACTAGTCAGGTACATTTTTAGGCGTTTAATATGCGGTGTTGAGTCCATTTCGTTGAGCAAGGAGTAGCTCTTGTCTATTCCATATTTGACTTAAGGAACTTTATCTGTGCTCATTTCAATCTCTGGTTTTATGCAGCACCCCAACTCACCTTTACCCTTAAGCAAGCATAAGTTGGTTTTCTAAATTTGAGACCCTGTTCTGTTCTGTAATTCAGTTCCTGTGTAGCCAAGTTTCCATTCCGTGTATTACTGATATCTTATGATGTTTCTTTTTCTGTGTGACTTACTTCAGTTAGAATCATCATACCTGAATCCACTCATTGTGCTGCTAAGGGACTGATGACACATATTTCATTGCTGAGTGATATTGCTTTGTAAGTAAATACCACAACTTCTTTATCCAGTTTTCACTTTCTGCGATGTTGAACTTGTACTGTAAACGAGGTTCTTGTAAACAGAGGCGTCCCAAACTTTGGGGTGGCTGTGTCTTTTTGATTTTAATTTCCCTAAGCTATAGGACCATAAGTGGCAGTGCCCTAGGCTCTGTTGCTTTGTTTTTTAGATGTTTCAGGAAACACCATACACTTCTCCCGAGTGTCTGTTGGCAATTTACATCCCGCCCATCAGCATAACAAGGCTCCCAGTTCTCCATGGCCTGTCCTGCCTTTCTGGATTTTACACTTTTTTCAGATGGCCCTTTTGACCAGGGGGAAGTGAGACTTCATTGTAGTGCAGATTTCCTTTGCAAGCTTGCTTGGTTGGCCAAAAAGGGCGTATGCGTTTTTTCCTGAATATATTCAGGAAAAAACGCATACGCCCTTTTTGGCCAAGTGCATCATTGTGGACGTTCTGCCTCTTTTCCTATGCTTTCAATGCAATTCCAGTCTACCTCCTGAAGTCGGTTTCCTGCAATTCTGCCCCACTTTCAAGTCCTCTTGGCAGCCTTACTTCAGTCTATTTTTGGACGATAGCTGTCATTTATAACTCTGCAGGTTTGTGAATTACAGTGCCCCTGAGCTCCTTTCTTCAACTCGCTTTCTTGTGACCTGGCCGCAACACCACAGGATGGCTTCAGGCCCTAATCTGGTTCCGGCCCGGCACGCTGAGCCTTTGGTTAATTCCTCTTCCTGGTTGGAAATGAGAGTTAAATTTGCCCGTCCAGACACCTCCAGCTAGCCTCTCATTTGTTCTCGCTATTCCTGTTCATCTTCCGCAGAAATTGCAAACTGGGCCAAACAGGAGGTTAAAGGCGCTGACTCTCCAAGTGGGGAGAGTGTTAGTAAAGCGTCTGGAATGCTGCACCCGAGTACCAGGGGAGGAAAACTGAGACATATTTGAACACGTCTCCCGTTCACATGGTTGATCATACTTGGGTTCGACATGCATGTTTTAGCTGAAGGAAGAATACCTTAAACCTGGAGAGTTGAGACCCGTGTAATGGGTACCATGCAATATGACTTCAAAGGGTCTTCATTTGCTCACCGAACCTCTCCAATCCTATCACTGCTGCGTTTATGCCCCTGTACACATGCTTGATTCTCTTTCGGAGACATAGCAATTCTTAGGTTTTAAGATACTTACAAGTCAGGTACATTCTTAGGCGTTTAATATGCGGTGTTGAGTCCATTTCGTTGAGCAAGGTGTAGCTCTTGTCTATTCCATATTTGACTTAAGGAACTTTATCTGTGCTCATTTCAATCTCTGGTTTTATGCAGCACCCCAACTCACCTTTACCCTTAAGCAAGCATAAGTTGGTTTTCTAAATTTGAGACCCTGTTCTGTTCTGTAATTCAGTTCCTGTGTAGCCAAGTTTCCATTCCGTGTATTACTGATATCTTATGATGTTTCTTTTTCTGTGTGACTTAGTTCAGTTAGAATCATCATACCTGAATCCACTCATTGTGCTGCTAAGGGCCTGATGACATAGATTTCATTGCTGAATGATATTGCTTTGTAAGTGAATACCACAACTTCTTTATCCATTTTTCACTTTCTGCGATGTTGAACTTGTACTGTAAACGAGGTTCTTGTAAACAGAGCCGTTCCAAACTTTGGGGTGGCTGTGTCTTTTTGATTTTAATTTCCCTAAGCTATAGGACCATAAGTGGCAGTGCCCTAGGCTCTGTTGCTTTGTTTTTTAGATGTTTCAGGAAACACCATACACTTCTCCCGAGTGGTTGTTGGCAATTTACATCCCGCCCATCAGCATAACAAGGCTCCCAGTTCTCCATGGCCTGTCCTGCCTTTCTGGATTTTACACTTTTTTCAGATGGCCCTTTTGACCGGGGAGAAGTGAGACTTCATTGTAGTGCAGATTTCCTTTGCAAGCTTGCTTGGTTGGCCAAAAAGGGCGTATGCGTTTTTTCCTGAATATATTCAGGAAAAAACGCATACGCCCTTTTTGGCCAAGTGCATCATTGTGGACGTTCTGCCTCTTTTCCTATGCTTTCAATGCAATTCCAGTCTACCTCCTGAAATCGGTTTCCTGCAATTCTGCCCCGCTTTCAAGTCCTCTTGGCAGCCTTACTTCAGTCTATTTTTGGACGATAGCTGTCATTTATAACTCTGCAGGTTTGTGAATTACAGTGCCCCTGAGCTCCTTTCTTCAACTCGCTTTCTTTTCAGCTGGCCGCAACACCGCAGGATGGCTTCAGGCCCTAATCTGGTTCCGGCCTGGCACGCTGAGCCTTTGGTTAATTCCTCTTCCTGGTGGGAAATGAGAGTTAAATTTGCCCGTCCAGACACCTCCAGCTAGCCTCTCATTGGTTCTCGCTATTCCTGTTCATCTTCCGCAGAAATTGCAAACTGGGCCAAACAGGAGGTTAAAGGGACTGACTCTCCAAGTGGGGAGAGTGTTAGTAAAGTGTCTGGAATGTTGCACCCGAGTACCAGGGTACGAAAACTGAGACATATTTGAACACGTCTCCCGATCACATGGTTGATCATACTCTAGGTTCCATATGCATATTTTAGCTGAAGGAAGAATACCTTAAACCTGGAGAGTTGAGACCCGTGTAATGGGTACCATGCAATATGACTTCAAAGGGTCTTCATTTGCTCACCGAACCTCTCCAATCCTATCACTGCTGCGTTTATGCCCCTGTACACATGCTTGATTCTCTTTCGGAGACATAGCAATCCATAGGTTTTAAGATACTTACAAGTCAGGTACATTCTTAGGCGTTTAATATGCGGTGTTGAGTCCATTTCGTTGAGCAAGGAGTAGCTCTTGTCTATTCCATATTTGGTTTAAGGAACTTTATCTGTGCTCATTTCAATCTCTGGTTTTATGCAGCACCCCAACTCACCTTTACCCTTAAGCAAGCATAAGTTGTTTTTCTAAATTTGAGACCCTGTTCTGTTCTGTAATTCAGTTCCTGTGTAGCCAAGTTTCCATTCCGTGTATTACTGATATCTTATGATGTTTCTTTTTCTGTGTGACTTATTTCAGTTAGAATCATCATACCTGAATCCACTCATTGTGCTGCTAAGGGCCTGATGACATAGATTTCATTGCTGAGTGATATTGCTTTGTAAGTGAATACCACAACTTCTTTATCCATTTTTCACTTTCTGCGATGTTGAACTTGTACTGTAAACGAGGTTCTTGTAAACAGAGCCGTTCCAAACTTTGGGGTGGCTGTGTCTTTTTGATTTTAATTTCCCTAAGCTATAGGACCATAAGTGGAAGTGCCCTAGGCTCTGTTGCTTTGTTTTTTAGATGTTTCAGGAAACACCATACACTTCTCCTGAGTGTCTGTTGGCAATTTACATCCCGCCCATCAGCATAACAAGGCTCCCAGTTCTCAATGGCCTGTTGCCTTTCTGGATTTTACACTTTTTTCAGATGGCCCTTTTGACCGGGGGGAAGTGAGACTTCATTGTAGTGCAGATTTCCTTTGCAAGCTTGCTTGGTTGGCCAAAAAGGGCGTATGCGTTTTTTCCTGAATATATTCAGGAAAAAACGCATACGCCCTTCTTGGCCAAGTGCATCATTGTGGACGTTCTGCCTCTTTTCCTATGCTTTCAATGCAATTCCAGTCTACCTCCTGAAATCGGTTTCCTGCAATTCTGCCCCGCTTTCAAGTCCTCTTGGCAGCCTTACTTCAGTCTATTTTTGGACGATAGCTGTCATTTATAACTCTGCAGGTTTGTGAATTACAGTGCTCCTGAGCTCCTTTCTTCAACTCGCTTTCTTGTGACCTGGCCGCAACACCGCTGGATGGCTTCAGGCCCTAATCTGGTTCCGGCCCGGCATGCTGAGCCTTTGGTTAATTCCTCTTCCTGGTGGGAAATGAGAGTTAAATTTGCCCGTCCAGACACCTCCAGCTAGCCTCTCATTGGTTCTCGCTATTCCTGTTCATCTTCCGCAGAAATTGCAAACTGGGCCAAACAGGAGGTTAAAGGCACTGACTCTCCAAGTGGGGAGAGTGTTAGTAAAGTGTCTGGAATGTTGCACCCGAGTACCAGGGGAGGAAAACTGAGACATATTTGAACACGTCTCCCGATCACATGGTTGATCATACTCTAGGTTCCACATGCATGTTTTAGCTGAAGGAAGAATACCTTAAACCTGGGTAGTTGAAACCCGTGGAATGGGTACCATGCAGTATGACTTAAAAGGGTCTTCATTTGCTCACCGAACCACTCCAATCCTATCACTGCTGCCTTTATGCCCCTGTACACATGCTTGATTCTCTTTCGGAGACATAGCAATCCATAGGTTTTAAGATACTTACTAGTCAGGTACATTCTTAGGCGTTTAATATGCGGTGTTGAGTCCATTTCGTTGAGCAAGGAGTAGCTCTTGTCTATTCCATATTTGGCTTAAGGAACTTTATCTGTGCTCATTTCAATCTCTGGTTTTATGCAGCACCCCAACTCACCTTTACCCTTAAGCAAGAATAAGTTGGTTTTCTAAATTTGAGACCCTGTTCTGTTCTGTAATTCAGTTCCTGTGTAGCCAAGTTTCCATTCCGTGTATTACTGATATCTTATGATGTTTCTTTTTCTGTGTGACTTATTTCAGTTAGAATCATCATACCTGAATCCACTCATTGTGCTGCTAAGGGCCTGATGACACAGATTTCATTGCTGAGTGATATTGCTTTGTAAGTAAATACCACAACTTCTTTATCCATTTTTCACTTTCTGCGATGTTGAACTTGTACTGTAAACGAGGTTCTTGTAAACAGAGGCGTCCCAAACTTTGGGGTGGCTGTGTCTTTTTGATTTTAATTTCCCTAAGCTATAGGACCATAAGTGGCAGTGCCCTAGGCTCTGTTGCTTTGTTTTTTAGATGTTTCAGGAAACACCATACACTTCTCCCGAGTGTCTGTTGGCAATTTACATCCCGCCCATCAGCATAACAAGGCTCCCAGTTCTCCATGGCCTGTCCTGCCTTTCTGGATTTTACACTTTTTTCAGATGGCCCTTTTGACCGGGGGGAAGTGAGACTTCATTGTAGTGCAGATTTCCTTTGCAAGCTTGCTTGGTTGGCCAAAAAGGGCGTATGCGTTTTTTCCTGAATATATTCAGGAAAAAACGCATACGCCCTTTTTGGCCAAGTGCATCATTGTGGACGTTCTGCCTCTTTTCCTATGCTTTCAATGCAATTCCAGTCTACCTCCTGAAATCGGTTTCCTGCAATTCTGCCCCGTTTTCAAGTCCTCTTGGCAGCCTTACTTCAGTCTATTTTTGGACGATAGCTGTCATTTATAACTCTGCAGGTTTGTGAATTACAGTGCCCCTGAGCTCCTTTCTTCAACTCGCTTTCTTGTGACCTGGCCGCAACACCGCAGGATGGCTTCAGGCCCTAATCTGGTTCCGGCCCGGCACGCTGAGCCTTTGGTTAATTCCTCTTCCTGCTGGGAAATGAGAGTTAAATTTGCCCGTCCAGACACCTCCAGCTAGCCTCTCATTGGTTCTCGCTATTCCTGTTCATCTTCCGCAGAAATTGCAAACTGGGCCAAACAGGAGGTTAAAGGCGCTGACTCTCCAAGTGGGGAGAGTGTTAGTAAAGCGTCTGGAATGTTGCACCCGAGTACCAGGGGAGGAAAACTGAGACATATTTGAACACGTCTCCCGTTCACATGGTTGATCATACTTGGGTTCCACATGCATGTTTTAGCTGAAGGAAGAATACCTTAAACCTGGAGAGTTGAGACCCGTGTAATGGGTACCATGCAATATGACTTCAAAGGGTCTTCATTTGCTCACCGAACCTCTCCAATCCTATCACTGCTGCGTTTATGCCCCTGTACACATGCTTGATTCTCTTTCGGAGACATAGCAATCCATAGGTTTTACGATACTTACTAGTCAGGTACATTCTTAGGCGTTTAATATGCGGTGTTGAGTCCATTTCGTTGAGCAAGGAGTAGCTCTTGTCTATTCCATATTTGACTTAAGGAACTTTATCTGTGCTCATTTCAATCTCTGGTTTTATGCAGCACCCCAACTCACCTTTACCCTTAAGCAAGCATAAGTTGGTTTTCTAAATTTGAGACCCTGTTCTGTTCTGTAATTCAGTTCCTGTGTAGCCAAGTTTACATTCCGTGTATTACTGATATCTTATGATGTTTCTTTTTCTGTGTGACTTATTTCAGTTAGAATCATCATACCTGAATCCACTCATTGTGATGCTAAGGGCCTGATGACATAGATTTCATTGCTGAGTGATATTGCTTTGTAAGTAAATACCACAACTTCTTTATCCATTTTTCACTTTCTGCGATGTTGAACTTGTACTGTAAACGAGGTTCTTGTAAACAGAGGCGTCCCAAACTTTGGGGTGGCTGTGTCTTTTTGATTTTAATTTCCCTAAGCTATAGGACCATAAGTGGCAGTGCCCTAGGCTCTGTTGCTTTGTTTTGTAGATGTTTCAGGAAACACCATACACTTCTCCCGAGTGTCTGTTGGCAATTTACATCCTGCCCATCAGCATAACAAGGCTCCCAGTTCTCCATGGCCTGTCCTGCCTTTCTGGATTTTACACTTTTTTCAGATGGCCCTTTTGACCGTGGGGAAGTGAGACTTCATTGTAGTGCTGATTTCCTTTGCAAGCTTGCTTGGTTGGCCAAAAAGGGCGTATGCGTTTTTTCCTGAATATATTCAGGAAAAAACGCATACGCCCTTTTTGGCCAAGTGCATCATTGTGGACGTTCTGCCTCTTTTCCTATGCTTTCAATGCAATTCCAGTCTACCTCCTGAAGTCGGTTTCCTGCAATTCTGCCCCACTTTCAAGTCCTCTTGGCAGCCTTACTTCAGTCTATTTTTGGACGATAGCTGTCATTTATAACTCTGCAGGTTTGTGAATTACAGTGCCCCTGAGCTCCTTTCTTCAACTCGCTTTCTTGTGACCTGGCCGCAACACCGCAGGATGGCTTCAGGCCCTAATCTGGTTCCGGCCCGGCACGCTGAGCCTTTGGTTAATTCCTCTTCCTGGTGGGAAATGAGAGTTAAATTTGCCCGTCCAGACACCTCCAGCTAGCCTCTCATTGGTTCTCGCTATTCCTGTTCATCTTCCGCAGAAATTGCAAACTGGGCCAAACAGGAGGTTAAAGGCGCTGACTCTCCAAGTGGGGAGAGTGTTAGTAAAGCGTCTGGAATGTTGCACCCGAGTACCAGGGGAGGAAAACTGAGACATATTTGAACACGTCTCCCGTTCACATGGTTGATCATACTTGGGTTCCACATGCATGTTTTAGCTGAATGAAGAATACCTTAAACCTGGAGAGTTGAGACCCGTGTAATGGGTACCATGCAATATGACTTCAAAGGGTCTTCATTTGCTCACCGAACCTCTCCAATCCTATCACTGCTGCGTTTATGCCCCTGTACACATGCTTGATTCTCTTTCGGAGACATAGCAATCCATAGGTTTTACGATACTTACTAGTCAGGTACATTCTTAGGCGTTTAATATGCGGTGTTGAGTCCATTTCGTTGAGCAAGGAGTAGCTCTTATTTATTCCATATTTGACTTAAGGAACTTTATCTGTGCTCATTTCAATCTCTGGTTTTATGCAGCACCCCAACTCACCTTTACCCTTAAGCAAGCATAAGTTGGTTTTCTAAATTTGAGACCCTGTTCTGTTCTGTAATTCAGTTCCTGTGTAGCCAAGTTTCCATTCCGTGTATTACTGATATCTTATGATGTTTCTTTTTCTGTGTGACTTATTTCAGTTAGAATCATCATACCTGAATCCACTCATTGTGATGCTAAGGGCCTGATGACATAGATTTCATTGCTGAGTGATATTGCTTTGTAAGTAAATACCACAACTTCTTTATCCATTTTTCACTTTCTGCGATGTTGAACTTGTACTGTAAACGAGGTTCTTGTAAACAGAGGTGTCCCAAACTTTGGGGTGGCTGTGTCTTTTTGATTTTAATTTCCCTAAGCTATAGGACCATAAGTGGCAGTGCCCTAGGCTCTGTTGCTTTGTTTTTTAGATGTTTCAGAAAACACCATACACTTCTCCCGAGTGTCTGTTGGCAATTTACATCCCGCCCATCAGCATAACAAGGCTCCCAGTTCTCCATGGCCTGTCCTGCCTTTCTGGATTTTACACTTTTTTCAGATGGCCCTTTTGACCGGGGGGAAGTGAGACTTCATTGTAGTGCAGATTTCCTTTGCAAGCTTGCTTGGTTGGCCAAAAAGGGCGTATGCGTTTTTTCCTGAATATATTCAGGAAAAAACGCATACGCCCTTTTTGGCCAAGTGCATCATTGTGGACGTTCTGCCTCTTTTCCTATGCTTTCAATGCAATTCCAGTCTACCGTCTGAAATCGGTTTCCTGCAATTCTGCCCCGCTTTCAAGTCCTCTTGGCAGCCTTACTTCAGTCTATTTTTGGACGATAGCTGTCATTTATAACTCTGCAGGTTTGTGAATTACAGTGCCCCTGAGCTCCTTTCTTCAACTCGCTTTCTTGTGACCTGGCCGCAACACCGCAGGATGGCTTCAGGCCCTAATCTGGTTCCGGCCCGGCACGCTGAGCCTTTGGTTAATTCCTCTTCCTGGTGGGAAATGAGAGTTAAATTTGCCCGTCCAGACACCTCCAGCTAGCCTCTCATTGGTTCTCGCTATTCCTGTTCATCTTCCGCAGAAATTGCAAACTGGGCCAAACAGGAGGTTAAAGGCGCTGACTCTCCAAGTGGGGAGAGTGTTAGTAAAGCGTCTGGAATGTTGCACCCGAGTACCAGGGGAGGAAAACTGAGACATATTTGAACACGTCTCCCGTTCACATGGTTGATCATACTTGGGTTCCACATGCATGTTTTAGCTGAAGGAAGAATACCTTAAACCTGGAGAGTTGAGACCCGTGTAATGGGTACCATGCAATATGACTTCAAAGGGTCTTCATTTGCTCACCGAACCTCTCCAATCCTATCACTGCTGCGTTTATGCCCCTGTACACATGCTTGATTCTCTTTCGGAGACATAGCAATCCATAGGTTTTACGATACTTACTAGTCAGGTACATTCTTAGGCGTTTAATATGCGGTGTTGAGTCCATTTCGTTGAGCAAGGAGTAGCTCTTGTCTATTCCATATTTGACTTAAGGAACTTTATCTGTGCTCATTTCAATCTCTGGTTTTATGCAGCACCCCAACTCACCTTTACCCTTAAGCAAGCATAAGTTGGTTTTCTAAATTTGAGACCCTGTTCTGTTCTGTAATTCAGTTCCTGTGTAGCCAAGTTTCCATTCCGTGTATTACTGATATCTTATGATGTTTCTTTTTCTGTGTGACTTATTTCAGTTAGAATCATCATACCTGAATCCACTCATTGTGATGCTAAGGGCCTGATGACATAGATTTCATTGCTGAGTGATATTGCTTTGTAAGTAAATACCACAACTTCTTTATCCATTTTTCACTTTCTGCGATGTTGAACTTGTACTGTAAACGAGGTTCTTGTAAACAGAGGCGTCCCAAACTTTGGGGTGGCTGTGTCTTTTTGATTTTAATTTCCCTAAGCTATAGGACCATAAGTGGCAGTGCCCTAGGCTCTGTTGCTTTGTTTTTTAGATGTTTCAGGAAACACCATACACTTCTCCCGAGTGTCTGTTGGCAATTTACATCCCGCCCATCAGCATAACAAGGCTCCCAGTTCTCCATGGCCTGTCCTGCCTTTCTGGATTTTACACTTTTTTCAGATGGCCCTTTTGACCGGGGGGAAGTGAGACTTCATTGTAGTGCAGATTTCCTTTGCAAGCTTGCTTGGTTGGCCAAAAAGGGCGTATGCGTTTTTTCCTGAATATATTCAGGAAAAAACGCATACGCCCTTTTTGGCCAAGTGCATCATTGTGGACGTTCTGCCTCTTTTCCTATGCTTTCAATGCAATTCCAGTCTACCTCCTGAAATCGGTTTCCTGCAATTCTGCCCCGCTTTCAAGTCCTCTTGGCAGCCTTACTTCAGTCTATTTTTGGACGATAGCTGTCATTTATAACTCTGCAGGTTTGTGAATTACAGTGCCCCTGAGCTCCTTTCTTCAACTCGCTTTCTTGTGACCTGGCCGCAACACCGCAGGATGGCTTCAGGCCCTAATCTGGTTCCGGCCCGGCACGCTGAGCCTTTGGTTAATTCCTCTTCCTGGTGGGAAATGAGAGTTAAATTTGCCCGTCCAGACACCTCCAGCTAGCCTCTCATTGGTTCTCGCTATTCCTGTTCATCTTCCGCAGAAATTGCAAACTGGGCCAAACAGGAGGTTAAAGGCGCTGACTCTCCAAGTGGGGAGAGTGTTAGTAAAGCGTCTGGAATGTTGCACCCGAGTACCAGGGGAGGAAAACTGAGACATATTTGAACACGTCTCCCATTCACATGGTTGATCATACTTGGGTTCCACATGCATGTTTTAGCTGAAGGAAGAATACCTTAAACCTGGAGAGTTAAGACCCGTGTAATGGGTACCATGCAATATGACTTCAAAGGGTCTTCATTTGCTCACCGAACCTCTCCAATCCTATCACTGCTGCGTTTATGCCCCTGTACACATGCTTGATTCTCTTTCGGAGACATAGCAATCCATAGGTTTTACGATACTTACTAGTCAGGTACATTCTTAGGCGTTTAATATGCGGTGTTGAGTCCATTTCGTTGAGCAAGGAGTAGCTCTTGTCTATTCCATATTTGACTTAAGGAACTTTATCTGTGCTCATTTCAATCTCTGGTTTTATGCAGCACCCCAACTCACCTTTACACTTAAGCAAGCATAAGTTGGTTTTCTAAATTTGAGACCCTGTTCTGTTCTGTAATTCAGTTCCTGTGTAGCCAAGTTTCCATTCCGTGTATTACTGATATCTTATGATGTTTCTTTTTCTGTGTGACTTATTTCAGTTAGAATCATCATACCTGAATCCACTCATTGTGCTGCTAAGGGCCTGATGACATAGATTTCATTGCTGAGTGATATTGCTTTGTAAGTAAATACCACAACTTCTTTATCCATTTTTCACTTTCTGCGATGTTGAACTTGTACTGTAAACGAGGTTCTTGTAAACAGAGGCGTCCCAAACTTTGGGGTGGCTGTGTCTTTTTGATTTTAATTTCCCTAAGCTATAGGACCATAAGTGGCAGTGCCCTAGGCTCTGTTGCTTTGTTTTGTAGATGTTTCAGGAAACACCATACACTTCTCCCGAGTGTCTGTTGGCAATTTACATCCCGCCCATCAGCATAACAAGGCTCCCAGTTCTCCATGGCCTGTCCTGCCTTTCTGGATTTTACACTTTTTTCAGATGGCCCTTTTGACCGGGGGGAAGTGAGACTTCATTGTAGTGCAGATTTCCTTTGCAAGCTTGCTTGGTTGGCCAAAAAGGGCGTATGCGTTTTTTCCTGAATATATTCAGGAAAAAACGCATACGCCCTTTTTGGCCAAGTGCATCATTGTGGACGTTCTGCCTCTTTTCCTATGCTTTCAATGCAATTCCAGTCTACCTCCTGAAATCGGTTTCCTGCAATTCTGCCCCGCTTTCAAGTCCTCTTGGCAGCCTTACTTCAGTCTATTTTTGGACGATAGCTGTCATTTATAACTCTGCAGGTTTGTGAATTACAGTGCCCCTGAGCTCCTTTCTTCAACTCGCTTTCTTGTGACCTGGCCGCAACACCGCAGGATGGCTTCAGGCCCTAATCTGGTTCCGGCCCGGCATGCTGAGCCTTTGGTTAATTCCTCTTCCTGGTGGGAAATGAGAGTTAAATTTGCCCGTCCAGACACCTCCAGCTAGCCTCTCATTGGTTCTCGCTATTCCTGTTCATCTTCCGCAGAAATTGCAAACTGGGCCAAACAGGAGGTTAAAGGCACTGACTCTCCAAGTGGGGAGAGTGTTAGTAAAGCGTCTGGAATGTTGCACCCGAGTACCAGGGGAGGAAAACTGAGACATATTTGAACACGTCTCCCGATCACATGGTTGATCATACTCTAGGTTCCACATGCATGTTTTAGCTGAAGGAAGAATACCTTAAACCTGGGTAGTTGAAACCCGTGGAATGGGTACCATGCAATATGACTTCAAAGGGTCTTCATTTGCTCACCGAACCACTCCAATCCTATCACTGCTGCCTTTATGCCCCTGTACACATGCTTGATTCTCTTTCGGAGACATAGCAATCCATAGGTTTTAAGATACTTACTAGTCAGGTACATTCTTAGGCGTTTAATATGGGGTGTTGAGTCCATTTCGTTGAGCAAGGAGTAGCTCTTGTCTATTCCATATTTGGCTTAAGGAACTTTATCTGTGCTCATTTCAATCTCTGGTTTTATGCAGCACCCCAACTCACCTTTACCCTTAAGCAAGAATAAGTTGGTTTTCTAAATTTGAGACCCTGTTCTGTTCTGTAATTCAGTTCCTGTGTAGCCAAGTTTCCATTCCGTGTATTACTGATATCTTATGATGTTTCTTTTTCTGTGTGACTTATTTCAGTTAGAATCATCATACCTGAATCCACTCATTGTGCTGCTAAGGGCCTGATGACACAGATTTCATTGCTGAGTGATATTGCTTTGTAAGTAAATACCACAACTTCTTTATCCATTTTTCACTTTCTGCGATGTTGAACTTGTACTGTAAACGAGGTTCTTGTAAACAGAGGCGTCCCAAACTTTGGGGTGGCTGTGTCTTTTAGATTTTAATTTCCCTAAGCTATAGGACCATAAGTGGAAGTGCCCTAGGTTCTGTTGCTTTGTTTTTTAGATGTTTCAGGAAACACCATACACTTCTCCCGAGTGTCTGTTGGCAATTTACATCCCGCCCATCAGCATAACAAGGCTCCCAGTTCTCCATGGCCTGTCCTGCCTTTCTGGATTTTACACTTTTTTCAGATGGCCCTTTTGACCGGGGGGAAGTGAGACTTCATTGTAGTGCAGATTTCCTTTGCAAGCTTGCTTGGTTGGCCAAAAAGGGCGTATGCGTTTTTTCCTGAATATATTCAGGAAAAAACGCATACGCCCTTTTTGGCCAAGTGCATCATTGTGGACGTTCTGCCTCTTTTCCTATGCTTTCAATGCAATTCCAGTCTAGCTCCTGAAATCGGTTTCCTGCAATTCTGCCCCGCTTTCAAGTCCTCTTGGCAGCCTTACTTCAGTCTATTTTTGGACGATAGCTGTCATTTATAACTCTGCAGGTTTGTGAATTACAGTGCCCCTGAGCTCCTTTCTTCAACTTGCTTTCTTGTGACCTGGCCGCAACACCGCAGGATGGCTTCAGGCCTTAATCTGGTTCCGGCACGGCACGCTGAGCCTTTGGTTATTTCCTCTTCCTGGTGGGAAATGAGAGTTAAATTTGCCCGTCCAGACACCTCCAGCTAGTCTCTCATTGGTTCTCGCTATTCCTGTTCATCTTCCGCAGAAATTGCAAACTGGGCCAAACAGGAGGTTAAAGGCGCTGACTCTCCAAGTGGGGAGAGTGTTAGTAAAGCGTCTGGAATGTTGCACCCGAGTACCAGGGGAGGAAAACTGAGACATATTTGAACACGTCTCCCGTTCACATGGTTGATCATACTTGGGTTCCACATGCATGTTTTAGCTGAAGGAAGAATACCTTAAACCTGGAGAGTTAAGACCCTTGTAATGGGTACCATGCAATATGACTTCAAAGGGTCTTCATTTGCTCACCGAACCTCTCCAATCCTATCACTGCTGCGTTTATGCCCCTGTACACATGCTTGATTCTCTTTCGGAGACATAGCAATCCATAGGTTTTAAGATACTTACTAGTCAGGTACATTCTTAGGCGTTTAATATGCGGTGTTGAGTCCATTTCGTTGAGCAAGGAGTAGCTCTTGTCTATTCCATATTTGACTTAAGGAACTTTATCTGTGCTCATTTCAATCTCTGGTTTTATGCAGCACCCCAACTCACCTTTACCCTTAAGCAAGCATAAGTTGGTTTTCTAAATTTGAGACCCTGTTCTGTTCTGTAATTCAGTTCCTGTGTAGCCAAGTTTACGTTCCGTGTATTACTGATATCTTATGATGTTTCTTTTTCTGTGTGACTTACTTCAGTTAGAATCATCATACCTGAATCCACTCATTGTGCTGCTAAGGGCCTGATGACACATATTTCATTGCTGAGTGATATTGCTTTGTAAGTAAATACCACAACTTCTTTATCCATTTTTCACTTTCTGCGATGTTGAACTTGTACTGTAAACGAGGTTCTTGTAAACAGAGGCGTCCCAAACTTTGGGGTGGCTGTGTCTTTTTGATTTTAATTTCCCTAAGCTATAGGACCATAAGTGGCAGTGCCCTAGGCTCTGTTGCTTTGTTTTTTAGATGTTTCAGGAAACACCATACACTTCTCCCGAGTGTCTGTTGGCAATTTACATCCCGCCCATCAGCATAACAAGGCTCCCAGTTCTCCATGGCCTGTCCTGCCTTTCTGGATTTTACACTTTTTTCAGATGGCCCTTTTGACCGGGGGGAAGTGAGACTTCATTGTAGTGCAGATTTCCTTTGCAAGCTTGCTTGGTTGGCCAAAAAGGGCGTATGCGTTTTTTCCTGAATATATTCAGGAAAAAACGCATACGCCCTTTTTGGCCAAGTGCATCATTGTGGACGTTCTGCCTCTTTTCCTATGCTTTCAATGCAATTCCAGTCTACCTCCTGAAATCGGTTTCCTGCAATTCTGCCCCGCTTTCAAGTCCTCTTGGCAGCCTTACTTCAGTCTATTTTTGGACGATAGCTGTCATTTATAACTCTGCAGGTTTGTGAATTACAGTGCCCCTGAGCTCCTTTCTTCAACTCGCTTTCTTGTGACCTGGCCGCAACACCGCAGGATGGCTTCAGGCCCTAATCTGGTTCCGGCCCGGCACGCTGAGCCTTTGGTTAATTCCTCTTCCTGGTGGGAAATGAGAGTTAAATTTGCCCGTCCAGACACCTCCAGCTAGCCTCTCATTGGTTCTCGCTATTCCTGTTCATCTTCCGCAGAAATTGCAAACTGGGCCAAACAGGAGGTTAAAGGCGCTGACTCTCCAAGTGGGGAGAGTGTTAGTAAAGCGTCTGGAATGTTGCACCCGAGTACCAGGGGAGGAAAACTGAGACATATTTGAACACGTCTCCCGTTCACATGGTTGATCATACTTGGGTTCCACATGCATGTTTTAGCTGAAGGAAGAATACCTTAAACCTGGAGAGTTGAGACCCGTGTAATGGGTACCATGCAATATGACTTCAAAGGGTCTTCATTTGCTCACCGAACCTCTCCAATCCTATCACTGCTGCGTTTATGCCCCTGTACACATGCTTGATTCTCTTTCGGAGACATAGCAATCCATAGGTTTTCCGATACTTACTAGTCAGGTACATTCTTAGGCGTTTAATATGCGGTGTTGAGTCCATTTCGTTGAGCAAGGAGTAGCTCTTGTCTATTCCATATTTGACTTAAGGAACTTTATCTGTGCTCATTTCAATCTCTGGTTTTATGCAGCACCCCAACTCACCTTTACCCTTAAGCAAGCATAAGTTGGTTTTCTAAATTTGAGACCCTGTTCTGTTCTGTAATTCAGTTCCTGTGTAGCCAAGTTTACATTCCGTGTATTACTGATATCTTATGATGTTTCTTTTTCTGTGTGACTTATTTCAGTTAGAATCATCATACCTGAATCCACTCATTGTGATGCTAAGGGCCTGATGACATAGATTTCATTGCTGAGTGATATTGCTTTGTAAGTAAATACCACAACTTCTTTATCCATTTTTCACTTTCTGCGATGTTGAACTTGTACTGTAAACGAGGTTCTTGTAAACAGAGGCGTCCCAAACTTTGGGGTGGCTGTGTCTTTTTGATTTTAATTTCCCTAAGCTATAGGACCATAAGTGGCAGTGCCCTAGGCTCTGTTGCTTTGTTTTTTAGATGTTTCAGGAAACACCATACACTTCTCCCGAGTGTCTGTTGGCAATTTACATCCCGCCCATCAGCATAACAAGGCTCCCAGTTCTCCATGGCCTGTCCTGCCTTTCTGGATTTTACACTTTTTTCAGATGGCCCTTTTGACCGGGGGGAAGTGAGACTTCATTGTAGTGCAGATTTCCTTTGCAAGCTTGCTTGGTTGGCCAAAAAGGGCGTATGCGTTTTTTCCTGAATATATTCAGGAAAAAACGCATACGCCCTTTTTGGCCAAGTGCATCATTGTGGACGTTCTGCCTCTTTTCCTATGCTTTCAATGCAATTCCAGTCTACCTCCTGAAATCGGTTTCCTGCAATTCTGCCCCGCTTTCAAGTCCTCTTGGCAGCCTTACTTCAGTCTATTTTTGGACGATAGCTGTCATTTATAACTCTGCAGGTTTGTGAATTACAGTGCCCCTGAGCTCCTTTCTTCAACTCGCTTTCTTGTGACCTGGCCGCAACACCGCAGGATGGCTTCAGGCCCTAATCTGGTTCCGGCACGGCACGCTGAGCCTTTGGTTAATTCCTCTTCCTGGTGGGAAATGAGAGTTAAATTTGCCCGTCCAGACACCTCCAGCTAGCCTCTCATTGGTTCTCGCTATTCCTGTTCATCTTCCGCAGAAATTGCAAACTGGGCCAAACAGGAGGTTAAAGGCGCTGACTCTCCAAGTGGGGAGAGTGTTAGTAAAGCGTCTGGAATGTTGCACCCGAGTACCAGGGGAGGAAAACTGAGACATATTTGAACACGTCTCCCGTTCACATGGTTGATCATACTTGGGTTCCACATGCATGTTTTAGCTGAAGGAAGAATACCTTAAACCTGGAGAGTTGAGACCCGTGTAATGGGTACCATGCAATATGACTTCAAAGGGTCTTCATTTGCTCACCGAACCTCTCCAATCCTATCACTGCTGCGTTTATGCCCCTGTACACATGCTTGATTCTCTTTCGGAGACATAGCAATCCATAGGTTTTACGATACTTACTAGTCAGGTACATTCTTAGGCGTTTAATATACGGTGTTGAGTCCATTTCGTTGAGCAAGGAGTAGCTCTTGTCTATTCCATATTTGACTTAAGTAACTTTATCTGTGCTCATTTCAATCTCTGGTTTTATGCAGCACCCCAACTCACCTTTACCCTTAAGCAAGCATAAGTTGGTTTTCTAAATTTGAGACCCTGTTCTGTTCTGTAATTCAGTTCCTGTGTAGCCAAGTTTACATTCCGTGTATTACTGATATCTTATGATGTTTCTTTTTCTGTGTGACTTATTTCAGTTAGAATCATCATACCTGAATCCACTCATTGTGATGCTAAGGGCCTGATGACATAGATTTCATTGCTGAGTGATATTGCTTTGTAAGTAAATACCACAACTTCTTTATCCATTTTTCACTTTCTGCGATGTTGAACTTGTACTGTAAACGAGGTTCTTGTAAACAGAGGCGTCCCAAACTTTGGGGTGGCTGTGTCTTTTTGATTTTAATTTCCCTAAGCTATAGGACCATAAGTGGCAGTGCCCTAGGCTCTGTTGCTTTGTTTTTTAGATGTTTCAGGAAACACCATACACTTCTCCCGAGTGTCTGTTGGCAATTTACATCCCGCCCATCAGCATAACAAGGCTCCCAGTTCTCCATGGCCTGTCCTGCCTTTCTGGATTTTACACTTTTTTCAGATGGCCCTTTTGACCGGGGGGAAGTGAGACTTCATTGTAGTGCAGATTTCCTTTGCAAGCTTGCTTGGTTGGCCAAAAAGGGCGTATGCGTTTTTTCCTGAATATATTCAGGAAAAAACGCATACACCCTTTTTGGCCAAGTGCATCATTGTGGACGTTCTGCCTCTTTTCCTATGCTTTCAATGCTATTCCAGTCTACCTCCTGAAGTCGGTTTCCTGCAATTCTGCCCCACTTTCAAGTCCTCTTGGCAGCCTTACTTCAGTCTATTTTTGGACGATAGCTGTCATTTATAACTCTGCAGGTTTGTGAATTACAGTGCCCCTGAGCTCCTTTCTTCAACTCGCTTTCTTGTGACCTGGCCGCAACACCACAGGATGGCTTCAGGCCCTAATCTGGTTCCGGCCCGGCACGCTGAGCCTTTGGTTAATTCCTCTTCCTGGTGGGAAATGAGAGTTAAATTTGCCCGTCCAGACACCTCCAGCTAGCCTCTCATTGGTTCTCGCTATTCCTGTTCATCTTCCGCAGAAATTGCAAACTGGGCCAAACAGGAGGTTAAAGGCGCTGACTCTCCAAGTGGGGAGAGTGTTAGTAAAGCGTCTGGAATGTTGCACCCGAGTACCAGGGGAGGAAAACTGAGACATATTTGAACACGTCTCCCGTTCACATGGTTGATCATACTTGGGTTCCACATGCATGTTTTAGCTGAAGGAAGAATACCTTAAACCTGGAGAGTTGAGACCCGTGTAATGGGTACCATGCAATATGACTTCAAAGGGTCTTCATTTGCTCACCGAACCTCTCCAATCCTATCACTGCTGCGTTTATGCCCCTGTACACATGCTTGATTCTCTTTCGGAGACATAGTAATCCATAGGTTTTACGATACTTACTAGTCAGGTACATTCTTAGGCGTTTAATATGCGGTGTTGAGTCCATTTCGTTGAGCAAGGAGTAGCTCTTGTCTATTCCATATTTGACTTAAGGAACTTTATCTGTGCTCATTTCAATCTCTGGTTTTATGCAGCACCCCAACTCACCTTTACCCTTAAGCAAGCATAAGTTGGTTTTCTAAATTTGAGACCCTGTTCTGTTCTGTAATTCAGTTCCTGTGTAGCCAAGTTTACATTCCGTGTATTACTGATATCTTATGATGTTTCTTTTTCTGTGTGACTTATTTCAGTTAGAATCATCATACCTGAATCCACTCATTGTGATGCTAAGGGCCTGATGACATAGATTTCATTGCTGAGTGATATTGCTTTGTAAGTAAATACCACAACTTCTTTATCCATTTTTCACTTTCTGCGATGTTGAACTTGTACTGTAAACGAGGTTCTTGTAAACAGAGGCGTCCCAAACTTTGGGGTGGCTGTGTCTTTTTGATTTTAATTTCCCTAAGCTATAGGACCATAAGTGGCAGTGCCCTAGGCTCTGTTGCTTTGTTTTGTAGATGTTTCAGGAAACACCATACACTTCTCCCGAGTGTCTGTTGGCAATTTACATCCCGCCCATCAGCATAACAAGGCTCCCAGTTCTCCATGGCCTGTCCTGCCTTTCTGGATTTTACACTTTTTTCAGATGGCCCTTTTGACCGGGGGGAAGTGAGACTTCATTGTAGTGCAGATTTCCTTTGCAAGCTTGCTTGGTTGGCCAAAAAGGGCGTATGCGTTTTTTCCTGAATATATTCAGGAAAAAACGCATACGCCCTTTTTGGCCAAGTGCATCATTGTGGACGTTCTGCCTCTTTTCCTATGCTTTCAATGCAATTCCAGTCTACCTCCTGAAATCGGTTTCCTGCAATTCTGCCCCGCTTTCAAGTCCTCTTGGCAGCCTTACTTCAGTCTATTTTTGGACGATAGCTGTCATTTATAACTCTGCAGGTTTGTGAATTACAGTGCCCCTGAGCTCCTTTCTTCAACTCGCTTTCTTGTGACCTGGCCGCAACACCGCAGGATGGCTTCAGGCCCTAATCTGGTTCCGGCACGGCACGCTGAGCCTTTGGTTATTTCCTCTTCCTGGTGGGAAATGAGAGTTAAATTTGCCCGTCCAGACACCTCCAGCTAGTCTCTCATTGGTTCTCGCTATTCCTGTTCATCTTCCGCAGAAATTGCAAACTGGGCCAAACAGGAGGTTAAAGGCGCTGACTCTCCAAGTGGGGAGAGTGTTAGTAAAGCGTCTGGAATGTTGCACCCGAGTACCAGGGGAGGAAAACTGAGACATATTTGAACACGTCTCCCGTTCACATGGTTGATCATACTTGGGTTCCACATGCATGTTTTAGCTGAAGGAAGAATACCTTAAACCTGGAGAGTTAAGACCCGTGTAATGGGTACCATGCAATATGACTTCAAAGGGTCTTCATTTGCTCACCGAACCTCTCCAATCCTATCACTGCTGCGTTTATGCCCCTGTACACATGCTTGATTCTCTTTCGGAGACATAGCAATCCATAGGTTTTACGATACTTACTAGTCAGGTACATTCTTAGGCGTTTAATATGCGGTGTTGAGTCCATTTCGTTGAGCAAGGAGTAGCTCTTGTCTATTCCATATTTGACTTAAGGAACTTTATCTGTGCTCATTTCAATCTCTGGTTTTATGCAGCACCCCAACTCACCTTTACCCTTAAGCAAGCATAAGTTGGTTTTCTAAATTTGAGACCCTGTTCTGTTCTGTAATTCAGTTCCTGTGTAGCCAAGTTTCCATTCCGTGTATTACTGATATCTTATGATGTTTCTTTTTCTGTGTGACTTACTTCAGTTAGAATCATCATACCTGAATCCACTCATTGTGCTGCTAAGGGCCTGATGACATAGATTTCATTGCTGAGTGATATTGCTTTGTAAGTAAATACCACAACTTCTTTATCCATTTTTCACTTTCTGCAATGTTGAACTTGTACTGTAAACGAGGTTCTTGTAAACAGAGGCGTCCCAAACTTTGGGGTGGCTGTGTCTTTTTGATTTTAATTTCCCTAAGCTATAGGACCATAAGTGGCAGTGCCCTAGGCTCTGTTGCTTTGTTTTGTAGATGTTTCAGGAAACACCATACACTTCTCCCGAGTGTCTGTTGGCAATTTACATCCCGCCCATCAGCATAACAAGGCTCCCAGTTCTCCATGGCCTGTCCTGCCTTTCTGGATTTTACACTTTTTTCAGATGGCCCTTTTGACCGGGGGGAAGTGAGACTTCATTGTAGTGCAGATTTCCTTTGCAAGCTTGCTTGGTTGGCCAAAAAGGGCGTATGCGTTTTTTCCTGAATATATTCAGGAAAAAACGCATACGCCCTTTTTGGCCAAGTGCATCATTGTGGACGTTCTGCCTCTTTTCCTATGCTTTCAATGCAATTCCAGTCTACCTCCTGAAATCGGTTTCCTGCAATTCTGCCCCGCTTTCAAGTCCTCTTGGCAGCCTTACTTCAGTCTATTTTTGGATGATAGCTGTCATTTATAACTCTGCAGGTTTGTGAATTACAGTGCCCCTGAGCTCCTTTCTTCAACTCGCTTTCTTGTGACCTGGCCGCAACACCGCAGGATGGCTTCAGGCCCTAATCTGGTTCCGGCCCGGCACGCTGAGCCTTTGGTTAATTCCTCTTCCTGGTGGGAAATGAGAGTTAAATTTGCCCGTCCAGACACCTCCAGCTAGCCTCTCATTGGTTCTCGCTATTCCTGTTCATCTTCCGCAGAAATTGCAAACTGGGCCAAACAGGAGGTTAAAGGCGCTGACTCTCCAAGTGGGGAGAGTGTTAGTAAAGCGTCTGGAATGTTGCACCCGAGTACCAGGGGAGGAAAACTGAGACATATTTGAACACGTCTCCCGTTCACATGGTTGATCATACTTGGGTTCCACATGCATGTTTTAGCTGAAGGAAGAATACCTTAAACCTGGAGAGTTGAGACCCGTGTAATGGGTACCATGCAATATGACTTCAAAGGGTCTTCATTTGCTCACCGAACCTCTCCAATCCTATCACTGCTGCGTTTATGCCCCTGTACACATGCTTGATTCTCTTTCAGAGACATAGCAATCCATAGGTTTTACGATACTTACTAGTCAGGTACATTCTTAGGCGTTTAATATGCGGTGTTGAGTCCATTTCGTTGAGCAAGGAGTAGCTCTTGTCTATTCCATATTTGACTTAAGGAACTTTATCTGTGGTCATTTCAATCTCTGGTTTTATGCAGC
This sequence comes from Stenella coeruleoalba, assembly GCF_951394435.1. NCBI lineage: Eukaryota > Metazoa > Chordata > Mammalia > Artiodactyla > Delphinidae > Stenella > Stenella coeruleoalba. Next base: position 232,584 of record NW_027646160.1, on the reverse strand, counting down.
ACCCCAACTCACCTTTACCCTTAAGCAAGCATAAGTTGGTTTTCTAAATTTGAGACCCTGTTCTGTTCTGTAATTCAGTTCCTGTGTAGCCAAGTTTACATTCCGTGTATTACTGATATCTTATGATGTTTCTTTTTCTGTGTGACTTATTTCAGTTAGAATCATCATACCTGAATCCACTCATTGTGATGCTAAGGGCCTGATGACATAGATTTCATTGCTGAGTGATATTGCTTTGTAAGTAAATACCACAACTTCTTTATCCATTTTTCACTTTCTGCGATGTTGAACTTGTACTGTAAACGAGGTTCTTGTAAACAGAGGCGTCCCAAACTTTGGGGTGGCTGTGTCTTTTTGATTTTAATTTCCCTAAGCTATAGGACCATAAGTGGCAGTGCCCTAGGCTCTGTTGCTTTGTTTTTTAGATGTTTCAGGAAACACCATACACTTCTCCCGAGTGTCTGTTGGCAATTTACATCCCGCCCATCAGCATAACAAGGCTCCCAGTTCTCCATGGCCTGTCCTGCCTTTCTGGATTTTACACTTTTTTCAGATGGCCCTTTTGACCGGGGGGAAGTGAGACTTCATTGTAGTGCAGATTTCCTTTGCAAGCTTGCTTGGTTGGCCAAAAAGGGCATATGCGTTTTTTCCTGAATATATTCAGGAAAAACCGCATACGCCCTTTTTGGCCAAGTGCATCATTGTGGACGTTCTGCCTCTTTTCCTATGCTTTCAATGCAATTCCAGTCTACCTCCTGAAATCGGTTTCCTGCAATTCTGCCCCGCTTTCAAGTCCTCTTGGCAGCCTTACTTCAGTCTATTTTTGGACGATAGCTGTCATTTATAACTCTGCAGGTTTGTGAATTACAGTGTCCCTGAGCTCCTTTCTTCAACTCGCTTTCTTGTGACCTGGCCGCAACACCGCAGGATGGCTTCAGGCCCTAATCTGGTTCCGGCCCGGCACGCTGAGCCTTTGGTTAATTCCTCTTCCTGGTGGGAAATGAGAGTTAAATTTGCCCGTCCAGACACCTCCAGCTAGCCTCTCATTGGTTCTCGCTATTCCTGTTCATCTTCCGCAGAAATTGCAAACTGGGCCAAACAGGAGGTTAAAGGCGCTGACTCTCCAAGTGGGGAGAGTGTTAGTAAAGCGTCTGGAATGTTGCACCCGAGTACCAGGGGAGGAAAACTGAGACATATTTGAACACGTCTCCCGTTCACATGGTTGATCATACTTGGGTTCCACATGCATGTTTTAGCTGAAGGAAGAATACCTTAAACCTGGAGAGTTGAGACCCGTGTAATGGGTACCATGCAATATGACTTCAAAGGGTCTTCATTTGCTCACCGAACCTCTCCAATCCTATCACTGCTGCGTTTATGCCCCTGTACACATGCTTGATTCTCTTTCGGAGACATAGCAATCCATAGGTTTTACGATACTTACTAGTCAGGTACATTCTTAGGCGTTTAATATGCGGTGTTGAGTCCATTTCGTTGAGCAAGGAGTAGCTCTTGTCTATTCCATATTTGACTTAAGGAACTTTATCTGTGCTCATTTCAATCTCTGGTTTTATGCAGCACCCCAACTCACCTTTACCCTTAAGCAAGCATAAGTTGGTTTTCTAAATTTGAGACCCTGTTCTGTTCTGTAATTCAGTTCCTGTGTAGCCAAGTTTACATTCCGTGTACTACTGATATCTTATGATGTTTCTTTTTCTGTGTGACTTATTTCAGTTAGAATCATCATACCTGAATCCACTCATTGTGATGCTAAGGGCCTGATGACATAGATTTCATTGCTGAGTGATATTGCTTTGTAAGTAAATACCACAACTTCTTTATCCATTTTTCACTTTCTGCGATGTTGAACTTGTACTGTAAACGAGGTTCTTGTAAACAGAGGCGTCCCAAACTTTGGGGTGGCTGTGTCTTTTTGATTTTAATTTCCCTAAGCTATAGGACCATAAGTGGCAGTGCCCTAGGCTCTGTTGCTTTGTTTTTTAGATGTTTCAGGAAACACCATACACTTCTCCCGAGTGTCTGTTGGCAATTTACATCCCGCCCATCAGCATAACAAGGCTCCCAGTTCTCCATGGCCTGTCCTGCCTTTCTGGATTTTACACTTTTTTCAGATGGCCCTTTTGACCGGGGGGAAGTGAGACTTCATTGTAGTGCAGATTTCCTTTGCAAGCTTGCTTGGTTGGCCAAAAAGGGCGTATGCGTTTTTTCCTGAATATATTCAGGAAAAAACGCATACGCCCTTTTTGGCCAAGTGCATCATTGTGGACGTTCTGCCTCTTTTCCTATGCTTTCAATGATATTCCAGTCTACCTCCTGAAGTCGGTTTCCTGCAATTCTGCCCCGCTTTCAAGTCCTCTTGGCAGCCTTACTTCAGTCTATTTTTGGACGATAGCTGTCATTTATAACTCTGCAGGTTTGTGAATTACAGTGCCCCTGAGCTCCTTTCTTCAACTCGCTTTCTTGTGACCTGGCCGCAACACCGCAGGATGGCTTCAGGCCCTAATCTGGTTCCGGCCCGGCATGCTGAGCCTTTGGTTAATTCCTCTTCCTGGTCGGAAATGAGAGTTAAATTTGCCCGTCCAGACACTTCCAGCTAGCCTCTCATTGGTTCTCGCTATTCCTGTTCATCTTCCGCAGAAATTGCAAACTGGGCCAAACAGGAGGTTAAAGGCGCTGACTCTCCAAGTGGGGAGAGTGTTAGTAAAGCGTCTGGAATGTTGCACCCGAGTACCAGGGGAGGAAAACTGAGACATATTTGAACACGTCTCCCGTTCACATGGTTGATCATACTTGGGTTCCACATGCATGTTTTAGCTGAAGGAAGAATACCTTAAACCTGGAGAGTTGAGACCCGTGTAATGGGTACCATGCAATATGACTTCAAAGGGTCTTCATTTGCTCACCGAACCTCTCCAATCCTATCACTGCTGCGTTTATGCCCCTGTACACATGCTTGATTCTCTTTCGGAGACATAGCAATCCATAGGTTTTACGATACTTACTAGTCAGGTACATTCTTAGGCGTTTAATATGCGGTGTTGAGTCCATTTCGTTGAGCAAGGAGTAGCTCTTGTCTATTCCATATTTGACTTAAGGAACTTTATCTGTGCTCATTTCAATCTCTGGTTTTATGCAGCACCCCAACTCACCTTTACCCTTAAGCAAGCATAAGTTGGTTTTCTAAATTTGAGACCCTGTTCTGTTCTGTAATTCAGTTCCTGTGTAGCCAAGTTTACATTCCGTGTATTACTGATATCTTATGATGTTTCTTTTTCTGTGTGACTTATTTCAGTTAGAATCATCATACCTGAATCCACTCATTGTGATGCTAAGGGCCTGATGACATAGATTTCATTGCTGAGTGATACTGCTTTGTAAGTAAATACCACAACTTCTTTATCCATTTTGAACTTTCTGCGATGTTGAACTTGTACTGTAAACGAGGTTCTTGTAAACAGAGGCGTCCCAAACTTTGGGGTGGCTGTGTCTTTTTGATTTTAATTTCCCTAAGCTATAGGACCATAAGTGGCAGTGCCCTAGGCTCTGTTGCTTTGTTTTTTAGATGTTTCAGGAAACACCATACACTTCTCCCGAGTGTCTGTTGGCAATTTACATCCCGCCCATCAGCATAACAAGGCTCCCAGTTCTCCATGGCCTGTCCTGCCTTTCTGGATTTTACACTTTTTTCAGATGGCCCTTTTGACCGGGGGGAAGTGAGACTTCATTGTAGTGCAGATTTCCTTTGCAAGCTTGCTTGGTTGGCCAAAAAGGGCGTATGCGTTTTTTCCTGAATATATTCAGGAAAAAACGCATACGCCCTTTTTGGCCAAGTGCATCATTGTGGACGTTCTGCCTCTTTTCCTATGCTTTCAATGCAATTCCAGTCTACCTCCTGAAATCGGTTTCCTGCAATTCTGCCCCGCTTTCAAGTCCTCTTGGCAGCCTTACTTCAGTCTATTTTTGGACGATAGCTGTCATTTATAACTCTGCAGGTTTGTGAATTACAGTGCCCCTGAGCTCCTTTCTTCAACTCGCTTTCTTGTGACCTGGCCGCAACACCGCAGGATAGCTTCAGGCCCTAATCTGGTTCCGGCCCGGCATGCTGAGCCTTTGGTTAATTCCTCTTCCTGGTGGGAAATGAGAGTTAAATTTGCCCGTCCAGACACCTCCAGCTAGCCTCTCATTGGTTCTCGCTATTCCTGTTCATCTTCCGCAGAAATTGCAAACTGGGCCAAACAGGAGGTTAAAGGGACTGACTCTCCAAGTGGGGAGAGTGTTAGTAAAGCGTCTGGAATGTTGCACCCGAGTACCAGGGGAGGAAAACTGAGACATATTTGAACACGTCTCCCGATCACATGGTTGATCATACTCTAGGTTCCACATGCATGTTTTAGCTGAAGGAAGAATACCTTAAACCTGGGTAGTTGAAACCCGTGGAATGGGTACCATGCAATATGACTTCAAAGGGTCTTCATTTGCTCACCGAACCTCTCCAATCCTATCACTGCTGCGTTTATGCCCCTGTACACATGCTTGATTCTCTTTCGGAGACATAGCAATCCATAGGTTTTAAGATACTTACTAGTCAGGTACATTCTTAGGCGTTTAATATGGGGTGTTGAGTCCATTTCGTTGAGCAAGGAGTAGCTCTTGTCTATTCCATATTTGGCTTAAGGAACTTTATCTGTGCTCATTTCAATCTCTGGTTTTATGCAGCACCCCAACTCACCTTTACCCTTAAGCAAGCATAAGTTGGTTTTCTAAATTTGAGACCCTGTTCTGTTCTGTAATTCAGTTCCTGTGTAGCCAAGTTTACATTCCGTGTATTACTGATATCTTATGATGTTTCTTTTTCTGTGTGACTTATTTCAGTTAGAATCATCATACCTGAATCCACTCATTGTGATGCTAAGGGCCTGATGACATAGATTTCATTGCTGAGTGATATTGCTTTGTAAGTAAATACCACAACTTCTTTATCCATTTTTCACTTTCTGCGATGTTGAACTTGTACTGTAAACGAGGTTCTTGTAAACAGAGGCATCCCAAACTTTGGGGTGGCTGTGTCTTTTTGATTTTAATTTCCCTAAGCTATAGGACCATAAGTGGCAGTGCCCTAGGCTCTGTTGCTTTGTTTTTTAGATGTTTCAGGAAACACCATACACTTCTCCCGAGTGTCTGTTGGCAATTTACATCCCGCCCATCAGCATAACAAGGCTCCCAGTTCTCCATGGCCTGTCCTGCCTTTCTGGATTTTACACTTTTTTCAGATGGCCATTTTGACCGGGGGGAAGTGAGACTTCATTGTAGTGCAGATTTCCTTTGCAAGCTTGCTTGGTTGGCCAAAAAGGGCGTATGCGTTTTTTCCTGAATATATTCAGGAAAAAACGCATACGCCCTTTTTGGCCAAGTGCATCATTGTGGACGTTCTGCCTCTTTTCCTATGCTTTCAATGCAATTCCAGTCTACCTCCTGAAATCGGTTTCCTGCAATTCTGCCCCGCTTTCAAGTCCTCTTGGCAGCCTTACTTCAGTCTATTTTTGGACGATAGCTGTCATTTATAACTCTGCAGGTTTGTGAATTACAGTGCCCCTGAGCTCCTTTCTTCAACTCGCTTTCTTGTGACCTGGCCGCAACACCGCAGGATGGCTTCAGGCCCTAATCTGGTTCCGGCCCGGCATGCTGAGCCTTTGGTTAATTCCTCTTCCTGGTGGGAAATGAGAGTTAAATTTGCCTGTCCAGACACCTCCAGCTAGCCTCTCATTGGTTCTCGCTATTCCTGTTCATCTTCCGCAGAAATTGCAAACTGGGCCAAACAGGAGGTTAAAGGGACTGACTCTCCAAGTGGGGAGAGTGTTAGTAAAGCGTCTGGAATGTTGCACCCGAGTACCAGGGGAGGAAAACTGAGACATATTTGAACACGTCTCCCGATCACATGGTTGATCATACTCTAGGGTCCGCATGCATGTTTTAGCTGAAGGAGGAATACCTTAAACCTGGGTAGTTGAAACCCGTGGAATGGGTACCATGCAATATGACTTCAAAGGGTCTTCATTTGCTCACCGAACCTCTCCAATCCTATCACTGCTGCGTTTATGCCCCTGTACACATGCTTGATTCTCTTTCGGAGACATAGCAATCCATAGGTTTTAAGATACTTACTAGTCAGGTACATTCTTAGGCGTTTAATATGTGGTGTTGAGTCCATTTCGTTGAGCAAGGAGTAGCTCTTGTCTATTCCATATTTGTCTTAAGGAACTTTATCTGTGCTCATTTCAATCTCTGGTTTTATGCAGCACCCCTACTCACCTTGACCCTTAAGCAAGAATAAGTTGGTTTTCTAAATTTGAGACCCTGTTCTGTTCTGTAATTCAGTTCCTGTGTAGCCAAGTTTACATTCCATGTATTACTGATATCTTATGATGTTTCTTTTTCTGTGTGACTTATTTCAGTTAGAATCATCATACCTGAATCCACTCATTGTGCTGCTAAGGGCCTGATGACACAGATTTCATTGCTGAGTGATATTGCTTTGTAAGTAAATACCACAACTTCTTTATCCATTTTTCACTTTCTGCGATGTTGAACTTGTACTGTAAATGAGGTTCTTGTAAACAGAGGCGTCCCAAACTTTGGGGTGGCTGTGTCTTTTTGATTTTAATTTCCCTAAGCTATAGGACCATAAGTGGAAGTGCCCTAGGTTCTGTTGCTTTGTTTTTTAGATGTTTCAGGAAACACCATACACTTCTCCGGAGCGTCTGTTGGCAATTTACATCCCGCCCATCAGCATAACAAGGCTCCCAGTTCTCCATGGCCTGTCCTGCCTTTCTGGATTTTACACTTTTTTCAGATAGCCCTTTTGACAGGGGGGAAGTGAGACTTCATTGTAGTGCAGATTTCCTTTGCAAGCTTGCTTGGTTGGCCAAAAAGGGCGTATGCGTTTTTTCCTGAATATATTCAGGAAAAAACGCATACGCCCTTTTTGGCCAAGTGCATCATTGTGGACGTTCTGCCTCTTTTCCTATGCTTTCAATGCAATTCCAGTCTACCTCCTGAAATCGGTTTCCTGCAATTCTGCCCCGCTTTCAAGTCCTCTTGGCAGCCTTACTTCAGTCTATTTTTGGACGATAGCTGTCATTTATAACTCTGCAGGTTTGTGAATTACAGTGCCCCTGAGCTCCTTTCTTCAACTCGCTTTCTTTTGAGCTGGCCGCAACACCGCAGGATGGCTTCAGGCCCTAATCTGGTTCCGGTACGGCACGCTAAGCCTTTGGTTATTTCCTCTTCCTGGTGGGAAATGAGAGTTAAATTTGCCCGTCCAGACACCTCCAGCTAGCCTCTCATTGGTTCTCGCTATTCCTGTTCATCTTCCGCAGAAATTGCAAACTGGGCCAAACAGGAGGTTAAAGGCGCTGACTCTCCAAGTGGGGAGAGTGTTAGTAAAGCGTCTGGAATGTTGCACCCGAGTACCAGGGGAGGAAAACTGAGACATATTTGAACACGTCTCCCGTTCACATGGTTGATCATACTTGGGTTCCACATGCATGTTTTAGCTGAAGGAAGAATACCTTAAACCTGGAGAGTTGAGACCCGTGTAATGGGTACCATGCAATATGACTTCAAAGGGTCTTCATTTGCTCACCGAACCTCTCCAATCCTATCACTGCTGCGTTTATGCCCCTGTACACATGCTTGATTCTCTTTTGGAGACATAGCAATCCATAGGTTTTACGATACTTACTGGTCAGGTACATTCTTAGGCGTTTAATATGCGGTGTTGAGTCCATTTCGTTGAGCAAGGAGTAGCTCTTGTCTATTCCATATTTGACTTAAGGAACTTTATCTGTGCTCATTTCAATCTCTGGTTTTATGCAGCACCCCAATTCACCTTTACCCTTAAGCAAGCATAAGTTGGTTTTCTAAATTTGAGACCCTGTTCTGTTCTGTAATTCAGTTCCTGTGTAGCCAAGTTCCCATTCCGTGTATTACTGATATCTTATGATGTTTCTTTTTCTGTGTGACTTATTTCAGTTAGAATCATCATACCTGAATCCACTCATTGTGCTGCTAAGGGCCTGATGACATAGATTTCATTGCTGAGTGATATTGCTTTGTAAGTAAATACCACAACTTCTTTATCCATTTTTCACTTTCTGCGATGTTGAACTTGTACTGTAAACGAGGTTCTGTAAACAGAGGCGTCCCAAACTTTGGGGTGGCTGTGTCTTTTTGATTTTAATTTCCCTAAGCTATAGGACCATAAGTGGCAGTGCCCTAGGCTCTGTTGCTTTGTTTTTTAGATGTTTCAGGAAACACCATACACTTCTCCCGAGTGTCTGTTGGCAATTTACATCCTGCCCATCAGCATAACAAGGCTCCCAGTTCTCCATGGCCTGTCCTGCCTTTCTGGATTTTACACTTTTTTCAGATGGCCCTTTTGACAGGGGGGAAGTGAGACTTCATTGTAGTGCAGATTTCCTTTGCAAGCTTGCTTGGTTGGCCAAAAAGGGCGTATGCGTTTTTTCCTGAATATATTCAGGAAAAAACGCATACGCCCTTTTTGGCCAAGTGCATCATTGTGGACGTTCTGCCTCTTTTCCTATGCTTTCAATGCAATTCCAGTCTACCTCCTGAAATCGGTTTCCTGCAATTCTGCCCCGCTTTCAAGTCCTCTTGGCAGCCTTACTTCAGTCTATTTTTGGACGATAGCTGTCATTTATAACTCTGCAGGTTTGTGAATTACAGTGCCCCTGAGCTCCTTTCTTCAACTCGCTTTCTTGTGACCTGGCCGCAACACCGCAGGATGGCTTCAGGCCCTAATCTGGTTCCGGCCCGGCACGCTGAGCCTTTGGTTAATTCCTCTTCCTGGTGGGAAATGAGAGTTAAATTTGCCCGTCCAGACACCTCCAGCTAGCCTCTCATTGGTTCTCGCTATTCCTGTTCATCTTCCGCAGAAATTGCAAACTGGGCCAAACAGGAGGTTAAAGGCGCTGACTCTCCAAGTGGGGAGAGTGTTAGTAAAGCGTCTGGAATGTTGCACCCGAGTACCAGGGGAGGAAAACTGAGACATATTTGAACACGTCTCCCGTTCACATGGTTGATCATACTTGGGTTCCACATGCATGTTTTAGCTGAAGGAAGAATACCTTAAACCTGGAGAGTTGAGACCCGTGTAATGGGTACCATGCAATATGACTTCAAAGGGTCTTCATTTGCTCACCGAACCTCTCCAATCCATTCACTGCTGCGTTTATGCCCCTGTACACATGCTTGATTCTCTTTCGGAGACATAGCAATCCATAGGTTTTACGATACTTACTAGTCAGGTACATTCTTAGGCGTTTAATATGCGGTGTTGAGTCCATTTCGTTGAGCAAGGAGTAGCTCTTGTCTATTCCATATTTGACTTAAGGAACTTTATCTGTGCTCATTTCAATCTCTGATTTTATGCAGCACCCCAACTCACCTTTACCCTTAAGCAAGCATAAGTTGGTTTTCTAAATTTGAGACCCTGTTCTGTTCTGTAATTCAGTTCCTGTGTAGCCAAGTTTACATTCCGTGTATTACTGATATCTTATGATGTTTCTTTTTCTGTGTGACTTATTTCAGTTAGAATCATCATACCTGAATCCACTCATTGTGATGCTAAGGGCCTGATGACATAGATTTCATTGCTGAGTGATATTGCTTTGTAAGTAAATACCACAACTTCTGTATCCATTTTTCACTTTCTGCGATGTTGAACTTGTACTGTAAACGAGGTTCTTGTAAACAGAGGCGTCCCAAACTTTGGGGTGGCTGTGTCTTTTTGATTTTAATTTCCCTAAGCTATAGGACCATAAGTGGCAGTGCCCTAGGCTCTGTTGCTTTGTTTTTTAGATGTTTCAGGAAACACCATACACTTCTCCCGAGTGTCTGTTGGCAATTTACATCCCGCCCATCAGCATAACAAGGCTCCCAGTTCTCCATGGCCTGTCCTGCCTTTCTGGATTTTACACTTTTTTCAGATGGCCCTTTTGACCGGGGGGAAGTGAGACTTCATTGTAGTGCAGATTTCCTTTGCAAGCTTGCTTGGTTGGCCAAAAAGGGCGTATGCGTTTTTTCCTGAATATATTCAGGAAAAAACGCATACGCCCTTTTTGGCCAAGTGCATCATTGTGGACGTTCTGCCTCTTTTCCTATGCTTTCAATGCAATTCCAGTCTACCTCCTGAAATCGGTTTCCTGCAATTCTGCCCCGCTTTCAAGTCCTCTTGGCAGCCTTACTTCAGTCTATTTTTGGACGATAGCTGTCATTTATAACTCTGCCGGTTTGTGAATTACAGTGCCCCTGAGCTCCTTTCTTCAACTCGCTTTCTTGTGACCTGGCCGCAACACCGCAGGATGGCTTCAGGCCCTAATCTGGTTCCGGCCCGGCACGCTGAGCCTTTGGTTAATTCCTCTTCCTGGTGGGAAATGAGAGTTAAATTTGCCCGTCCAGACACCTCCAGCTAGCCTCTCATTGGTTCTCGCTATTCCTGTTCATCTTCCGCAGAAATTGCAAACTGGGCCAAACAGGAGGTTAAAGGCGCTGACTCTCCAAGTGGGGAGAGTGTTAGTAAAGCGTCTGGAATGTTGCACCCGAGTACCAGGGGAGGAAAACTGAGACATATTTGAACACGTCTCCCGTTCACATGGTTGATCATACTTGGGTTCCACATGCATGTTTTAGCTGAAGGAAGAATACCTTAAACCTGGAGAGTTGAGACCCGTGTAATGGGTACCATGCAATATGACTTCAAAGGGTCTTCATTTGCTCACCGAACCTCTCCAATCCTATCACTGCTGCGTTTATGCCCCTGTACACATGCTTGATTCTCTTTCAGAGACATAGCAATCCATAGGTTTTACGATACTTACTAGTCAGGTACATTCTTAGGCATTTAATATGCGGTGTTGAGTCCATTTCGTTGAGCAAGGAGTAGCTCTTGTCTATTCCATATTTGACTTAAGGAACTTTATCTGTGCTCATTTCAATCTCTGGTTTTATGCAGCACCCCAACTCACCTTTACCCTTAAGCAAGCATAAGTTGGTTTTCTAAATTTGAGACCCTGTTCTGTTCTGTAATTCAGTTCCTGTGTAGCCAAGTTTACATTCCGTGTATTACTGATATCTTATGATGTTTCTTTTTCTGTGTGACTTATTTCAGTTAGAATCATCATACCTGAAACCACTCATTGTGATGCTAAGGGCCTGATGACATAGATTTCATTGCTGAGTGATATTGCTTTGTAAGTAAATACCACAACTTCTTTATCCATTTTTCACTTTCTGCGATGTTGAACTTGTACTGTAAACGAGGTTCTTGTAAACAGAGGCGTCCCAAACTTTGGGGTGGCTGTGTCTTTTTGATTTTAATTTCCCTAAGCTATAGGACCATAAGTGGCAGTGCCCTAGGCTCTGTTGCTTTGTTTTTTAGATGTTTCAGGAAACACCATACACTTCTCCCGAGTGTCTGTTGGCAATTTACATCCCGCCCATCAGCATAACAAGGCTCCCAGTTCTCCATGGCCTGTCCTGCCTTTCTGGATTTTACACTTTTTTCAGATGGCCCTTTTGACCGGGGGGAAGTGAGACTTCATTGTAGTGCAGATTTCCTTTGCAAGCTTGCTTGGTTGGCCAAAAAGGGCGTATGCGTTTTTTCCTGAATATATTCAGGAAAAAACGCATACGCCCTTTTTGGCCAAGTGCATCATTGTGGACGTTCTGCCTCTTTTCCTATGCTTTCAATGCAATTCCAGTCTATCTCCTGAAATCGGTTTCCTGCAATTCTGCCCCGCTTTCAAGTCCTCTTGGCAGCCTTACTTCAGTCTATTTTTGGACGATAGCTGTCATTTATAACTCTGCAGGTTTGTGAATTACAGTGCCCCTGAGCTCCTTTCTTCAACTCGCTTTCTTGTGACCTGGCCGCAACACCGCAGGATGGCTTCAGGCCCTAATCTGGTTCCGGCCCGGCATGCTGAGGCTTGGTTAATTCCTCTTCCTGGTGGGAAATGAGAGTTAAATTTGCCCGTCCAGACACCTCCAGCTAGCCTCTCATTGGTTCTCGCTATTCCTGTTCATCTTCCGCAGAAATTGCAAACTGGGCCAAACAGGAGGTTAAAGGCGCTGACTCTCCAAGTGGGGAGAGTGTTAGTAAAGCGTCTGGAATGTTGCACCCGAGTACCAGGGGAGGAAAACTGAGATATATTTGAACACGTCTCCCGTTCACATGGTTGATCATACTTGGGTTCCACATGCATGTTTTAGCTTAAGGAAGAATACCTTAAACCTGGAGAGTTGAGACCCGTGTAATGGGTACCATGCAATATGACTTCAAAGGGTCTTCATTTGCTCACCGAACCTCTCCAATCCTATCACTGCTGCGTTTATGCCCCTGTACACATGCTTGATTCTCTTTCGGAGACATAGCAATCCATAGGTTTTACGATACTTACTAGTCAGGTACATTCTTAGGCGTTTAATATGCGGTGTTGAGTCCATTTCGTTGAGCAAGGAGTAGCTCTTGTCTATTCCATATTTGACTTAAGGAACTTTATCTGTGCTCATTTCAATCTCTGGTTTTATGCAGCACCCCAACTCACCTTTACCCTTAAGCAAGCATAAGTTGGTTTTCTAAATTTGAGACCCTGTTCTGTTCTGTAATTCAGTTCCTGTGTAGCCAAGTTTACATTCTGTGTATTACTGATATCTTATGATGTTTCTTTTTCTGTGTGACTTATTTCAGTTAGAATCATCATACCTGAATCCACTCATTGTGATGCTAAGGGCCTGATGACATAGATTTCATTGCTGAGTGATATTGCTTTGTAAGTAAATACCACAACTTCTTTATCCATTTTTCACTTTCTGCGATGTTGAACTTGTACTGTAAACGAGGTTCTTGTAAACAGAGGCGTCCCAAACTTTGGGGTGGCTGTGTCTTTTTGATTTTAATTTCCCTAAGCTATAGGACCATAAGTGGCAGTGCCCTAGGCTCTGTTGCTTTGTTTTTTAGATGTTTCAGGAAACACCATACACTTCTCCCGAGTGTCTGTTGGCAATTTACATCCCGCCCATCAGCATAACAAGGCTCCCAGTTCTCCATGGCCTGTCCTGCCTTTCTGGATTTTACACTTTTTTCAGATGGCCCTTTTGACCGGGGGGAAGTGAGACTTCATTGTAGTGCAGATTTCCTTTGCAAGCTTGCTTGGTTGGCCAAAAAGGGCGTATGCGTTTTTTCCTGAATATATTCAGGAAAAAACGCATACGCCCTTTTTGGCCAAGTGCATCATTGTGGACGTTCTGCCTCTTTTCCTATGCTTTCAATGCAATTCCAGTCTACCTCCTGAAATCGGTTTCCTGCAATTCTGCCCCGCTTTCAAGTCCTCTTGGCAGCCTTACTTCAGTCTATTTTTGGACGATAGCTGTCATTTATAACTCTGCAGGTTTGTGAATTACAGTGCCCCTGAGCTCCTTTCTTCAACTCGCTTTCTTGTGACCTGGCCGCAACACCGCAGGATGGCTTCAGGCCCTAATCTGGTTCCGGCCCGGCACGCTGAGCCTTTGGTTAATTCCTCTTCCTGGTGGGAAATGAGAGTTAAATTTGCCCGTCCAGACACCTCCAGCTAGCCTCTCATTGGTTCTCGCTATTCCTGTTCATCTTCCGCAGAAATTGCAAACTGGGCCAAACAGGAGGTTAAAGGCGCTGACTCTCCAAGTGGGGAGAGTGTTAGTAAAGCGTCTGGAATGTTGCACCCGAGTACCAGGGGAGGAAAACTGAGACATATTTGAACACGTCTCCCGTTCACATGGTTGATCATACTTGGGTTCCACATGCATGTTTTAGCTGAAGGAAGAATACCTTAAACCTGGAGAGTTGAGACCCGTGTAATGGGTACCATGCAATATGACTTCAAAGGGTCTTCATTTGCTCACCGAACCTCTCCAATCCTATCACTGCTGCGTTTATGCCCCTGTACACATGCTTGATTCTCTTTCGGAGACATAGCAATCCATAGGTTTTAAGATACTTACTAGTCAGGTACATTCTTAGGCGTTTAATATGCGGTGTTGAGTCCATTTCGTTGAGCAAGGAGTAGCTCTTGTCTATTCCATATTTGACTTAAGGAACTTTATCTGTGCTCATTTCAATCTCTGGTTTTATGCAGCACCCCAACTCACCTTTACCCTTAAGCAAGCATAAGTTGGTTTTCTAAATTTGAGACCCTGTTCTGTTCTGTAATTCAGTTCCTGTGTAGCCAAGTTTCCATTCCGTGTATTACTGATATCTTATGATGTTTCTTTTTCTGTGTGACTTATTTCAGTTAGAATCATCATACCTGAATCCACTCATTGTGATGCTAAGGGCCTGATGACATAGATTTCATTGCTGAGTGATATTGCTTTGTAAGTAAATACCACAACTTCTTTATCCATTTTTCACTTTCTGCGATGTTGAACTTGTACTGTAAACGAGGTTCTTGTAAACAGAGGCGTCCCAAACTTTGGGGTGGCTGTGTCTTTTTGATTTTAATTTCCCTAAGCTATAGGACCATAAGTGGCAGTGCCCTAGGCTCTGTTGCTTTGTTTTTTAGATGTTTCAGGAAACACCATACACTTCTCCCGAGTGTCTGTTGGCAATTTACATCCCGCCCATCAGCATAACAAGGCTCCCAGTTCTCCATGACCTGTCCTGCCTTTCTGGATTTTACACTTTTTTCAGATGGCCCTTTTGACCGGGGGGAAGTGAGACTTCATTGTAGTGCAGATTTCCTTTGCAAGCTTGCTTGGTTGGCCAAAAAGGGCGTATGCGTTTTTTCCTGAATATATTCAGGAAAAAACGCATACGCCCTTTTTGGCCAAGTGCATCATTGTGGACGTTCTGCCTCTTTTCCTATGCTTTCAATGCAATTCCAGTCTACCTCCTGAAATCGGTTTCCTGCAATTCTGCCCCGCTTTCAAGTCCTCTTGGCAGCCTTACTTCAGTCTATTTTTGGACGATAGCTGTCATTTATAACTCTGCAGGTTTGTGAATTACAGTGCCCCTGAGCTCCTTTCTTCAACTCGCTTTCTTGTGACCTGGCCGCAACACCGCAGGATGGCTTCAGGCCCTAATCTGGTTCCGGCCCGGCACGCTGAGCCTTTGGTTAATTCCTCTTCCTGGTGGGAAATGAGAGTTAAATTTGCCCGTCCAGACACCTCCAGCTAGCCTCTCATTGGTTCTCGCTATTCCTGTTCATCTTCCGCAGAAATTGCAAACTGGGCCAAACAGGAGGTTAAAGGCGCTGACTCTCCAAGTGGGGAGAGTGTTAGTAAAGCGTCTGGAATGTTGCACCCGAGTACCAGGGGAGGAAAACTGAGACATATTTGAACACGTCTCCCGTTCACATGGTTGATCATACTTGGGTTCCACATGCATGTTTTAGCTGAAGGAAGAATACCTTAAACCTGGAGAGTTGAGACCCGTGTAATGGGTACCATGCAATATGACTTCAAAGGGTCTTCATTTGCTCACCGAACCTCTCCAATCCTATCACTGCTGCGTTTATGCCCCTGTACACATGCTTGATTCTCTTTCGGAGACATAGCAATCCATAGGTTTTACGATACTTACTAGTCAGGTACATTCTTAGGCGTTTAATATGCGGTGTTGAGTCCATTTCGTTGAGCAAGGAGTAGCTCTTGTCTATTCCATATTTGACTTAAGGAACTTTATCTGTGCTCATTTCAATCTCTTGTTTTATGCAGCACCCCAACTCACCTTTACCCTTAAGCAAGCATAAGTTGGTTTTCTAAATTTGAGACCCTGTTCTGTTCTGTAATTCAGTTCCTGTGTAGCCAAGTTTACATTCCGTGTATTACTGATATCTTATGATGTTTCTTTTTCTGTGTGACTTATTTCAGTTAGAATCATCATACCTGAATCCACTCATTGTGATGCTAAGGGCCTGATGACATAGATTTCATTGCTGAGTGATATTGCTTTGTAAGTAAATACCACAACTTCTTTATCCATTTTTCACTTTCTGCGATGTTGAACTTGTACTGTAAACGAGGTTCTTGTAAACAGAGGCGTCCCAAACTTTGGGGTGGCTGTGTCTTTTTGATTTTAATTTCCCTAAGCTATAGGACCATAAGTGGCAGTGCCCTAGGCTCTGTTGCTTTGTTTTTTAGATGTTTCAGGAAACACCATACACTTCTCCCGAGTGTCTGTTGGCAATTTACATCCCGCCCATCAGCATAACAAGGCTCCCAGTTCTCCATGGCCTGTCCTGCCTTTCTGGATTTTACACTTTTTTCAGATGGCCCTTTTGACCGGGGGGAAGTGAGACTTCATTGTAGTGCAGATTTCCTTTGCAAGCTTGCTTGGTTGGCCAAAAAGGGCGTATGCGTTTTTTCCTGAATATATTCAGGAAAAAACGCATACGCCCTTTTTGGCCAAGTGCATCATTGTGGACGTTCTGCCTCTTTTCCTATGCTTTCAATGCAATTCCAGTCTACCTCCTGAAATCGGTTTCCTGCAATTCTGCCCCGCTTTCAAGTCCTCTTGGCAGCCTTACTTCAGTCTATTTTTGGACGATAGCTGTCATTTATAACTCTGCAGGTTTGTGAATTACAGTGCCCCTGAGCTCCTTTCTTCAACTCGCTTTCTTGTGACCTGGCCGCAACACCGCAGGATGGCTTCAGGCCCTAATCTGGTTCCGGCCCGGCACGCTGAGCCTTTGGTTAATTCCTCTTCCTGGTGGGAAATGAGAGTTAAATTTGCCCGTCCAGACACCTCCAGCTAGCCTCTCATTGGTTCTCGCTATTCCTGTTCATCTTCCGCAGAAATTGCAAACTGGGCCAAACAGGAGGTTAAAGGGACTGACTCTCCAAGTGGGGAAAGTGTTAGTAAAGCATCTGGAATGTTGCACCCGAGTACCAGGGGAGTAAAACTGAGACATATTTGAACACGTCTCCCGATCACATGGTTGATCATACTCTAGGTTCCATATGCATATTTTAGCTGAAGGAAGAATACCTTAAACCTGGGTAGTTGAAACCCGTGGAATGGGTACCATGCAATATGACTTCAAAGGGTCTTCATTTGCTCACCGAACCTCTCCAATCCTATCACTGCCGCGTTTATGCCCCTGTACACATGCTTGATTCTCTTTCGGTGACATAGCAATCCATAGGTTTTAAGATACTTACAAGTCAGGTACATTCTTAGGCGTTTAATATGCGGTGTTGAGTCCATTTCGTTGAGCAAGGAGTAGCTCTTGTCTATTCCATATTTGACTTAAGGAACTTTATCTGTGCTCATTTCAATCTCTGGTTTTATGCAGCACCCCAACTCACCTTTACCCTTAAGCAAGCATAAGTTGGTTTTCTAAATTTGAGACCCTGTTCTGTTCTGTAATTCAGTTCCTGTGTAGCCAAGTTTACATTCCGTGTATTACTGATATCTTATGATGTTTCTTTTTCTGTGTGACTTATTTCAGTTAGAATCATCATACCTGAATCCACTCATTGTGCTGCTAAGGGCCTGATGACATAGATTTCATTGCTGAGTGATATTGCTTTGTAAGTAAATACCACAACTTCTTTATCCATTTTTCACTTTCTGCGATGTTGAACTTGTACTGTAAACGAGGTTCTTGTAAACAGAGGTGTCCCAAACTTTGGGGTGGCTGTGTCTTTTTGATTTTAATTTCCCTAAGCTATAGGACCATAAGTGGCAGTGCCCTAGGCTCTGTTGCTTTGTTTTTTAGATGTTTCAGGAAACACCATACACTTCTCCCAAGTGTCTGTTGGCAATTTACATCCCGCCCATCAGCATAACAAGGCTCCCAATTCTCAATGGCCTGTTGCCTTTCTGGATTTTACACTTTTTTCAGATGGCCCTTTTGACCGGGGGGAAGTGAGACTTCATTGTAGTGCAGATTTCCTTTGCAAGCTTGCTTGGTTGGCCAAAAAGGGCGTATGCATTTTTTCCTGAATATATTCAGGAAAAAACGCATACGCCCTTCTTGGCCAAGTGCATCATTGTGGACGTTCTGCCTCTTTTCCTATGCTTTCAATGCAATTCCAGTCTACCTCCTGAAATCGGTTTCCTGCAATTCTGCCCCGCTTTCAAGTCCTCTTGGCAGCCTTACTTCAGTCTATTTTTGGACGATAGCTGTCATTTATAACTCTGCAGGTTTGTGAATTACAGTGCTCCTGAGCTCCTTTCTTCAACTCGCTTTCTTGTGACCTGGCCGCAACACCGCAGGATGGCTTCAGGCCCTAATCTGGTTCCGGCCC
Source organism: Stenella coeruleoalba (assembly GCF_951394435.1). Taxonomy (NCBI): domain Eukaryota; kingdom Metazoa; phylum Chordata; class Mammalia; order Artiodactyla; family Delphinidae; genus Stenella; species Stenella coeruleoalba. The sequence continues at coordinate 214,257 of NW_027646160.1, read as the reverse complement.
GGCACGCTGAGCCTTTGGTTAATTACTCTTCCTGGTGGGAAATGAGAGTTAAATTTGCCCGTCCAGACACCTCCAGCTAGCCTCTCATTGGTTCTCGCTATTCCTGTTCATCTTCCACAGAAATTGCAAACTGGGCCAAACAGGAGGTTAAAGGCACTGACTCTCCAAGTGGGGAGAGTGTTAGTAAAGCGTCTGGAATGTTGCACCCGAGTACCAGGGGAGGAAAACTGAGACATATTTGAACACGTCTCCCGATCACATGGTTGATCATACTCTAGATTCCACATGCATGTTTTAGCTGAAGGAAGAATACCTTAAACCTGGGTAGTTGAAACCCGTGGAATGGGTACCATGCAATATGACTTCAAAGGGTCTTCATTTGCTCACCGAACCTCTCCAATCCTATCACTGCTGCCTTTATGCCCCTGTACACATGCTTGATTCTCTTTCGGAGACATAGCAATCCATAGGTTTTACGATACTTACTAGTCAGGTACATTCTTAGGCGTTTAATATGCGGTGTTGAGTCCATTTCGTTGAGCAAGGAGTAGCTCTTGTCTATTCCATATTTGACTTAAGGAACTTTATCTGTGCTCATTTCAATCTCTGGTTTTATGCAGCACCCCAACTCACCTTTACCCTTAAGCAAGCATAAGTTGGTTTTCTAAATTTGAGACCCTGTTCTGTTCTGTAATTCAGTTCCTGTGTAGCCAAGTTTACATTCCGTGTATTACTGATATCTTATGATGTTTCTTTTTCTGTGTGACTTAGTTCAGTTAGAATCATCATACCTGAATCCACTCATTGTGATGCTAAGGGCCTGATGACATAGATTTCATTGCTGAGTGATATTGCTTTGTAAGTAAATACCACAACTTCTTTATCCAGTTTTCACTTTCTGCGATGTTGAACTTGTACTGTAAACGAGGTTCTTGTAAACAGAGGCGTCCCAAACTTTGGGGTGGCTGTGTCTTTTTGATTTTAATTTCCCTAAGCTATAGGACCATAAGTGGCAGTGCCCTAGGCTCTGTTGCTTTGTTTTTTAGATGTTTCAGGAAACACCATACACTTCTCCCGAGTGTCTGTTGGCAATTTACATCCCGCCCATCAGCATAACAAGGCTCCCAGTTCTCCATGGCCTGTCCTGCCTTTCTGGATTTTACACTTTTTTCAGATGGCCCTTTTGACCGGGGGGAAGTGAGACTTCATTGTAGTGCAGATTTCCTTTGCAAGCTTGCTTGGTTGGCCAAAAAGGGCGTATGCGTTTTTTCCTGAATATATTCAGGAAAAAACGCATACGCCCTTTTTGGCCAAGTGCATCATTGTGGACGTTCTGCCTCTTTTCCTATGCTTTCAATGCAATTCCAGTCTACCTCCTGAAATCGGTTTCCTGCAATTCTGCCCCGCTTTCAAGTCCTCTTGGCAGCCTTACTTCAGTCTATTTTTGGACGATAGCTGTCATTTATAACTCTGCAGGTTTGTGAATTACAGTGCCCCTGAGCTCCTTTCTTCAACTCGCTTTCTTGTGACCTGGCCGCAACACCGCAGGATGGCTTCAGGCCCTAATCTGGTTCCGGCCCGGCACGCTGAGCCTTTGGTTAATTCCTCTTCCTGGTGGGAAATGAGAGTTAAATTTGCCCGTCCAGACACCTCCAGCTAGCCTCTCATTGGTTCTCGCTATTCCTGTTCATCTTCCGCAGAAATTGCAAACTGGGCCAAACAGGAGGTTAAAGGGACTGACTCTCCAAGTGGGGAGAGTGTTAGTAAAGCATCTGGAATGTTGCACCCGAGTACCAGGGGAGTAAAACTGAGACATATTTGAACACGTCTCCCGATCACATGGTTGATCATACTCTAGGTTCCATATGCATATTTTAGCTGAAGGAAGAATACCTTAAACCTGGGTAGTTGAAACCCGTGGAATGGGTACCATGCAATATGACTTCAAAGGGTCTTCATTTGCTCACCGAACCTCTCCAATCCTATCACTGCTGCGTTTATGCCCCTGTACACATGCTTGATTCTCTTTCGGTGACATAGCAATCCATAGGTTTTAAGATACTTACAAGTCAGGTACATTCTTAGGCGTTTAATATGCGGTGTTGAGTCCATTTCGTTGAGCAAGGAGTAGCTCTTGTCTATTCCATATTTGACTTAAGGAACTTTATCTGTGCTCATTTCAATCTCTGGTTTTATGCAGCACCCCAACTCACCTTTACCCTTAAGCAAGCATAAGTTGGTTTTCTAAATTTGAGACCCTGTTCTGTTCTGTAATTCAGTTCCTGTGTAGCCAAGTTTCCATTCCGTGTATTACTGATATCTTATGATGTTTCTTTTTCTGTGTGACTTATTTCAGTTAGAATCATCATACCTGAATCCACTCATTGTGCTGCTAAGGGCCTGATGACATAGATTTCATTGCTGAGTGATATTGCTTTGTAAGTAAATACCACAACTTCTTTATCCATTTTGAACTTTCTGCGATGTTGAACTTGTACTGTAAACGAGGTTCTTGTAAACAGAGGTGTCCCAAACTTTGGGGTGGCTGTGTCTTTTTGATTTTAATTTCCCTAAGCTATAGGACCATAAGTGGCAGTGCCCTAGGCTCTGTTGCTTTGTTTTTTAGATGTTTCAGGAAACACCATACACTTCTCCCAAGTGTCTGTTGGCAATTTACATCCCGCCCATCAGCATAACAAGGCTCCCAGTTCTCAATGGCCTGTTGCCTTTCTGGATTTTACACTTTTTTCAGATGGCCCTTTTGACCGGGGGGAAGTGAGACTTCATTGTAGTGCAGATTTCCTTTGCAAGCTTGCTTGGTTGGCCAAAAAGGGCGTATGCATTTTTTCCTGAATATATTCAGGAAAAAACGCATACGCCCTTCTTGGCCAAGTGCATCATTGTGGACGTTCTGCCTCTTTTCCTATGCTTTCAATGCAATTCCAGTCTACCTCCTGAAATCGGTTTCCTGCAATTCTGCCCCGCTTTCAAGTCCTCTTGGCAGCCTTACTTCAGTCTATTTTTGGACGATAGCTGTCATTTATAACTCTGCAGGTTTGTGAATTACAGTGCTCCTGAGCTCCTTTCTTCAACTCGCTTTCTTGTGACCTGGCCGCAACACCGCAGGATGGCTTCAGGCCCTAATCTGGTTCCGGCCCGGCACGCTGAGCCTTTGGTTAATTCCTCTTCCTGGTGGGAAATGAGAGTTAAATTTGCCCGTCCAGACACCTCCAGCTAGCCTCTCATTGGTTCTCGCTATTCCTGTTCATCTTCCACAGAAATTGCAAACTGGGCCAAACAGGAGGTTAAAGGCACTGACTCTCCAAGTGGGGAGAGTGTTAGTAAAGCGTCTGGAATGTTGCACCCGAGTACCAGGGGAGGAAAACTGAGACATATTTGAACACGTCTCCCGATCACATGGTTGATCATACTCTAGATTCCACATGCATGTTTTAGCTGAAGGAAGAATACCTTAAACCTGGGTAGTTGAAACCCGTGGAATGGGTACCATGCAATATGACTTCAAAGGGTCTTCATTTGCTCACCGAACCACTCCAATCCTATCACTGCTGCCTTTATGCCCCTGTACACATGCTTGATTCTCTTTCGGAGACATAGCAATCCATAGGTTTTAAGATACTTACTAGTCAGGTACATTCTTAGGCGTTTAATATGGGGTGTTGAGTCCATTTCGTTGAGCAAGGAGTAGCTCTTGTCTATTCCATATTTGGCTTAAGGAACTTTATCTGTGCTCATTTCAATCTCTGGTTTTATGCAGCACCCCAACTCACCTTTACCCTTAAGCAAGAATAAGTTGGTTTTCTAAATTTGAGACCCTGTTCTGTTCTGTAATTCAGTTCCTGTGTAGCCAAGTTTCCATTCCGTGTATTACTGATATCTTATGATGTTTCTTTTTCTGTGTGACTTATTTCAGTTAGAATCATCATACCTGAATCCACTCATTGTGCTGCTAAGGGCCTGATGACACAGATTTCATTGCTGAGTGATATTGCTTTGTAAGTAAATACCACAACTTCTTTATCCATTTTTCACTTTCTGCGATGTTGAACTTGTACTGTAAACGAGGTTCTTGTAAACAGAGGCGTCCCAAACTTTGGGGTGGCTGTGTCTTTTAGATTTTAATTTCCCTAAGCTATAGGGCCATAAGTGGAAGTGCCCTAGGTTCTGTTGCTTTGTTTTTTAGATGTTTCAGGAAACACCATACACTTCTCCCGAGTGGTTGTTGGCAATTTACATCCCGTCCATCAGCATAACAAGGCTCCCAGTTCTCCATGGCCTCTCCTGCCTTTCTGGATTTTACACTTTTTTCAGATGGCCCTTTTGACCGGGGAGAAGTGAGACTTCATTGTAGTGCAGATTTCCTTTGCAAGGTTGCTTGGTTGGCCAAAAAGGGCGTATGCGTTTTTTCCTGAATATATTCAGGAAAAAACGCATACACCCTTTTTGGCCAAGTGCATCATTGTGGACGTTCTGCCTCTTTTCCTATGCTTTCAATGCAATTCCAGTCTACCTCCTGAAATCGGTTTCCTGCAATTCTGCCCCGCTTTCAAGTCCTCTTGGCAGCCTTACTTCAGTCTATTTTTGGACGATAGCTGTCATTTATAACTCTGCAGGTTTGTGAATTACAGTGCCCCTGAGCTCCTTTCTTCAACTCGCTTTCTTTTGAGCTGGCCGCAACACCGCAGGGTGGCTTCAGGCCCTAATCTGGTTCCGGTACGGCACGCTGAGCCTTTGGTTATTTCCTCTTCCTGGTGGGAAATGAGAGTTAAATTTGCCCGTCCAGACACCTCCAGCTAGCCTCTCATTGGTTCTCGCTATTCCTGTTCATCTTCCGCAGAAATTGCAAACTGGGCCAAACAGGAGGTTAAAGGCGCTGACTCTCCAAGTGGGGAGAGTGTTAGTAAAGCGTCTGGAATGTTGCACCCGAGTACCAGGGGAGGAAAACTGAGACATATTTGAACACGTCTCCCGATCACATGGTTGATCATACTCTAGATTCCACATGCATGTTTTAGCTGAAGGAAGAATACCTTAAACCTGGGTAGTTGAAACCCGTGGAATGGGTACCATGCAATATGACTTCAAAGGGTCTTCATTTGCTCACCGAACCTCTCCAATCCTATCACTGCTGCCTTTATGCCCCTGTACACATGCTTGATTCTCTTTCGGAGACATAGCAATCCATAGGTTTTACGATACTTACTAGTCAGGTACATTCTTAGGCGTTTAATATGCGGTGTTGAGTCCATTTCGTTGAGCAAGGAGTAGCTCTTGTCTATTCCATATTTGACTTAAGGAACTTTATCTGTGCTCATTTCAATCTCTGGTTTTATGCAGCACCCCAACTCACCTTTACCCTTAAGCAAGCATAAGTTGGTTTTCTAAATTTGAGACCCTGTTCTGTTCTGTAATTCAGTTCCTGTGTAGCCAAGTTTACATTCCGTGTATTACTGATATCTTATGATGTTTCTTTTTCTATGTGACTTAGTTCAGTTAGAATCATCATACCTGAATCCACTCATTGTGATGCTAAGGGCCTGATGACATAGATTTCATTGCTGAGTGATATTGCTTTGTAAGTAAATACCACAACTTCTTTATCCAGTTTTCACTTTCTGCGATGTTGAACTTGTACTGTAAACGAGGTTCTTGTAAACAGAGGCGTCCCAAACTTTGGGGTGGCTGTGTCTTTTTGATTTTAATTTCCCTAAGCTATAGGACCATAAGTGGCAGTGCCCTAGGCTCTGTTGCTTTGTTTTTTAGATGTTTCAGGAAACACCATACACTTCTCCCGAGTGTCTGTTGGCAATTTACATCCCGCCCATCAGCATAACAAGGCTCCCAGTTCTCCATGGCCTGTCCTGCCTTTCTGGATTTTACACTTTTTTCAGATGGCCCTTTTGACCGGGGGGAAGTGAGACTTCATTGTAGTGCAGATTTCCTTTGCAAGCTTGCTTGGTTGGCCAAAAAGGGCGTATGCGTTTTTTCCTGAATATATTCAGGAAAAAACGCATACGCCCTTTTTGGCCAAGTGCATCATTGTGGACGTTCTGCCTCTTTTCCTATGCTTTCAATGCAATTCCAGTCTACCTCCTGAAATCGGTTTCCTGCAATTCTGCCCCGCTTTCAAGTCCTCTTGGCAGCCTTACTTCAGTCTATTTTTGGACGATAGCTGTCATTTATAACTCTGCAGGTTTGTGAATTACAGTGCCCCTGAGCTCCTTTCTTCAACTCGCTTTCTTGTGACCTGGCCGCAACACCGCAGGATGGCTTCAGGCCCTAATCTGGTTCCGGCCCGGCACGCTGAGCCTTTGGTTAATTCCTCTTCCTGGTGGGAAATGAGAGTTAAATTTGCCCGTCCAGACACCTCCAGCTAGCCTCTCATTGGTTCTCGCTATTCCTGTTCATCTTCCGCAGAAATTGCAAACTGGGCCAAACAGGAGGTTAAAGGGACTGACTCTCCAAGTGGGGAGAGTGTTAGTAAAGCATCTGGAATGTTGCACCCGAGTACCAGGGGAGTAAAACTGAGACATATTTGAACACGTCTCCCGATCACATGGTTGATCATACTCTAGGTTCCATATGCATATTTTAGCTGAAGGAAGAATACCTTAAACCTGGGTAGTTGAAACCCGTGGAATGGGTACCATGCAATATGACTTCAAAGGGTCTTCATTTGCTCACCGAACCTCTCCAATCCTATCACTGCTGCGTTTATGCCCCTGTACACATGCTTGATTCTCTTTCGGTGACATAGCAATCCATAGGTTTTAAGATACTTACAAGTCAGGTACATTCTTAGGCGTTTAATATGCGGTGTTGAGTCCATTTCGTTGAGCAAGGAGTAGCTCTTGTCTATTCCATATTTGACTTAAGGAACTTTATCTGTGCTCATTTCAATCTCTGGTTTTATGCAGCACCCCAACTCACCTTTACCCTTAAGCAAGCATAAGTTGGTTTTCTAAATTTGAGACCCTGTTCTGTTCTGTAATTCAGTTCCTGTGTAGCCAAGTTTCCATTCCGTGTATTACTGATATCTTATGATGTTTCTTTTTCTGTGTGACTTATTTCAGTTAGAATCATCATACCTGAATCCACTCATTGTGCTGCTAAGGGCCTGATGACATAGATTTCATTGCTGAGTGATATTGCTTTGTAAGTAAATACCACAACTTCTTTATCCATTTTGAACTTTCTGCGATGTTGAACTTGTACTGTAAACGAGGTTCTTGTAAACAGAGGTGTCCCAAACTTTGGGGTGGCTGTGTCTTTTTGATTTTAATTTCCCTAAGCTGTAGGACCATAAGTGGCAGTGCCCTAGGCTCTGTTGCTTTGTTTTTTAGATGTTTCAGGAAACACCATACACTTCTCCCAAGTGTCTGTTGGCAATTTACATCCCGCCCATCAGCATAACAAGGCTCCCAGTTCTCAATGGCCTGTTGCCTTTCTGGATTTTACACTTTTTTCAGATGGCCCTTTTGACCGGGGGGAAGTGAGACTTCATTGTAGTGCAGATTTCCTTTGCAAGCTTGCTTGGTTGGCCAAAAAGGGCGTATGCATTTTTTCCTGAATATATTCAGGAAAAAACGCATACGCCCTTCTTGGCCAAGTGCATCATTGTGGACGTTCTGCCTCTTTTCCTATGCTTTCAATGCAATTCCAGTCTACCTCCTGAAATCGGTTTCCTGCAATTCTGCCCCGCTTTCAAGTCCTCTTGGCAGCCTTACTTCAGTCTATTTTTGGACGATAGCTGTCATTTATAACTCTGCAGGTTTGTGAATTACAGTGCTCCTGAGCTCCTTTCTTCAACTCGCTTTCTTGTGACCTGGCCGCAACACCGCAGGATGGCTTCAGGCCCTAATCTGGTTCCGGCCCGGCACGCTGAGCCTTTGGTTAATTCCTCTTCCTGGTGGGAAATGAGAGTTAAATTTGCCCGTCCAGACACCTCCAGCTAGCCTCTCATTGGTTCTCACTATTCCTGTTCATCTTCCACAGAAATTGCAAACTGGGCCAAACAGGAGGTTAAAGGCACTGACTCTCCAAGTGGGGAGAGTGTTAGTAAAGCGTCTGGAATGTTGCACCCGAGTACCAGGGGAGGAAAACTGAGACATATTTGAACACGTCTCCCGATCACATGGTTGATCATACTCTAGATTCCACATGCATGTTTTAGCTGAAGGAAGAATACCTTAAACCTGGGTAGTTGAAACCCGTGGAATGGGTACCATGCAATATGACTTCAAAGGGTCTTCATTTGCTCACCGAACCACTCCAATCCTATCACTGCTGCCTTTATGCCCCTGTACACATGCTTGATTCTCTTTCGGAGACATAGCAATCCATAGGTTTTAAGATACTTACTAGTCAGGTACATTCTTAGGCGTTTAATATGGGGTGTTGAGTCCATTTCGTTGAGCAAGGAGTAGCTCTTGTCTATTCCATATTTGGCTTAAGGAACTTTATCTGTGCTCATTTCAATCTCTGGTTTTATGCAGCACCCCAACTCACCTTTACCCTTAAGCAAGAATAAGTTGGTTTTCTAAATTTGAGACCCTGTTCTGTTCTGTAATTCAGTTCCTGTGTAGCCAAGTTTCCATTCCGTGTATTACTGATATCTTATGATGTTTCTTTTTCTGTGTGACTTATTTCAGTTAGAATCATCATACCTGAATCCACTCATTGTGCTGCTAAGGGCCTGATGACACAGATTTCATTGCTGAGTGATATTGCTTTGTAAGTAAATACCACAACTTCTTTATCCATTTTTCACTTTCTGCGATGTTGAACTTGTACTGTAAACGAGGTTCTTGTAAACAGAGGCGTCCCAAACTTTGGGGTGGCTGTGTCTTTTAGATTTTAATTTCCCTAAGCTATAGGGCCATAAGTGGAAGTGCCCTAGGTTCTGTTGCTTTGTTTTTTAGATGTTTCAGGAAACACCATACACTTCTCCCGAGTGGTTGTTGGCAATTTACATCCCGTCCATCAGCATAACAAGGCTCCCAGTTCTCCATGGCCTCTCCTGCCTTTCTGGATTTTACACTTTTTTCAGATGGCCCTTTTGACCGGGGAGAAGTGAGACTTCATTGTAGTGCAGATTTCCTTTGCAAGGTTGCTTGGTTGGCCAAAAAGGGCGTATGCGTTTTTTCCTGAATATATTCAGGAAAAAACGCATACACCCTTTTTGGCCAAGTGCATCATTGTGGACGTTCTGCCTCTTTTCCTATGCTTTCAATGCAATTCCAGTCTACCTCCTGAAATCGGTTTCCTGCAATTCTGCCCCGCTTTCAAGTCCTCTTGGCAGCCTTACTTCAGTCTATTTTTGGACGATAGCTGTCATTTATAACTCTGCAGGTTTGTGAATTACAGTGCCCCTGAGCTCCTTTCTTCAACTCGCTTTCTTGTGACCTGGCCGCAACACCGCAGGGTGGCTTCAGGCCCTAATCTGGTTCCGGTACGGCACGCTGAGCCTTTGGTTATTTCCTCTTCCTGGTGGGAAATGAGAGTTAAATTTGCCCGTCCAGACACCTCCAGCTAGCCTCTCATTGGTTCTCGCTATTCCTGTTCATCTTCCGCAGAAATTGCAAACTGGGCCAAACAGGAGGTTAAAGGCGCTGACTCTCCAAGTGGGGAGAGTGTTAGTAAAGCGTCTGGAATGTTGCACCCGAGTACCAGGGGAGGAAAACTGAGACATATTTGAACACGTCTCCCGTTCACATGGTTGATCATACTTGGGTTCCACATGCATGTTTTAGCTGAAGGAAGAATACCTTAAACCTGGAGAGTTGAGACCCGTGTAATGGGTACCATGCAATATGACTTCAAAGGGTCTTCATTTGCTCACCGAACCTCTCCAATCCTATCACTGCTGCGTTTATGCCCCTGTACACATGCTTGATTCTCTTTTGGAGACATAGCAATCCATAGGTTTTACGATACTTACTAGTCAGGTACATTCTTAGGCGTTTAATATGCGGTGTTGAGTCCATTTCGTTGAGCAAGGAGTAGCTCTTGTCTATTCCATATTTGACTTAAGGAACTTTATCTCTGCTCATTTCAATCTCTGGTTTTATGCAGCACCCCAACTCACCTTTACCCTTAAGCAAGCATAAGTTGGTTTTCTAAATTTGAGACCCTGTTCTGTTCTGTAATTCAGTTCCTGTGTAGCCAAGTTTACATTCTGTGTATTACTGATATCTTATGATGTTTCTTTTTCTGTGTGACTTATTTCAGTTAGAATCATCATACCTGAATCCACTCATTGTGATGCTAAGGGCCTGATGACATAGATTTCATTGCTGAGTGATATTGCTTTGTAAGTAAATACCACAACTTCTTTATCCATTTTTCACTTTCTGTGATGTTGAACTTGTACTGTAAATGAGGTTCTTGTAAACAGAGGCGTCCCAAACTTTGGGGTGGCTGTGTCTTTTTGATTTTAATTTCCCTAAGCTATAGGACCATAAGTGGCAGTGCCCTAGGCTCTGTTGCTTTGTTTTTTAGATGTTTCAGGAAACACCATACACTTCTCCCGAGTGTCTGTTGGCAATTTACATCCCGCCCATCAGCATAACAAGGCTCCCAGTTCTCCATGGCCTGTCCTGCCTTTCTGGATTTTACACTTTTTTCAGATGGCCCTTTTGACCGGGGGGAAGTGAGACTTCATTGTAGTGCAGATTTCCTTTGCAAGCTTGCTTGGTTGGCCAAAAAGGGCGTATGCGTTTTTTCCTGAATATATTCAGGAAAAAACGCATACGCCCTTCTTGGCCAAGTGCATCATTGTGGACGTTCTGCCTCTTTTCCTATGCTTTCAATGCAATTCCAGTCTACCTCCTGAAATCGGTTTCCTGCAATTCTGCCCCGCTTTCAAGTCCTCTTGGCAGCCTTACTTCAGTCTATTTTTGGACGATAGCTGTCATTTATAACTCTGCAGGTTTGTGAATTACAGTGCCCCTGAGCTCCTTTCTTCAACTCGCTTTCTTGTGACCTGGCCGCAACACCGCAGGATGGCTTCAGGCCCTAATCTGGTTCCGGCACGTCACGCTGAGCCTTTGGTTATTTCCTCTTCCTGGTGGGAAATGAGAGTTAAATTTGCCCGTCCAGACACCTCCAGCTAGCCTCTCATTGGTTCTCGCTATTCCTGTTCATCTTCCGCAGAAATTGCAAACTGGGCCAAACAGCAGGTTAAAGGCGCTGACTCTCCAAGTGGGGAGAGTGTTAGTAAAGCGTCTGGAATGTTGCACCCGAGTACCAGGGTACGAAAACTGAGACATATTTGAACACGTCTCCCGATCACATGGTTGATCATACTCTAGGTTCCACATGCATGTTTTAGCTGAAGGAAGAATACCTTAAACCTGGGTAGTTGAGACCCGTGGAATGGGTACCATGCAATATGACTTCAAAGGGTCTTCATTTGCTCACCGAACCTCTCCAATCCTATCACTGCTGCGTTTATGCCCCTGTACACATGCTTGATTCTCTTTCGGAGACATAGCAATCCATAGGTTTTAAGATACTTACTAGTCAGGTACATTCTTAGGCGTTTAATATGGGGTGTTGAGTCCATTTCGTTGAGCAAGGAGTAGCTCTTGTCTATTCCATATTTGACTTAAGGAACTTTATCTGTGCTCATTTCAATCTCTGGTTTTATGCAGCACCCCAACTCACCTTTACCCTTAAGCAAGCATAAGTTGGTTTTCTAAATTTGAGACCCTGTTCTGTTCTGTAATTCAGTTCCTGTGTAGCCAAGTTTACATTCCGTGTATTACTGATATCTTATGATGTTTCTTTTTCTGTGTGACTTACTTCTGTTAGAATCATCATACCTGAATCCACTCATTGTGCTGCTAAGGGCCTGATGACATAGATTTCATTGCTGAGTGATATTGCTTTGTAAGTAAATACCACAACTTCTTTATCCATTTTTCACTTTCTGCATTGTTGAACTTGTACTGTAAACGAGGTTCTTGTAAACAGAGCCGTTCCAAACTTTGGGGTGGCTGTGTCTTTTTGATTTTAATTTCCGTAAGCTATAGGACCATAAGTGGAAGTGCCCTAGGTTCTGTTGCTTTGTTTTTTAGATGTTTCAGGAAACACGATACACTTCTCCCGAGTGGTTGTTGGCAATTTACATCCCGCCCATCAGCATAACAAGGCTCCCAGTTCTCCATGGCCTGTCCTGCCTTTCTGGATTTTACACTTTTTTCAGATGGCCCTTTTGACCGGGGGGAAGTGAGACTTCATTGTAGTGCAGATTTCCTTTGCAAGCTTGCTTGGTTGGCCAAAAAGGGCGTATGCGTTTTTTCCTGAATATATTCAGGAAAAAACGCATACGCCCTTTTTGGCCAAGTGCATCATTGTGGACGTTCTGCCTCTTTTCCTATGCTTTCAATGCAATTCCAGTCTACCTCCTGAAATCGGTTTCCTGCAATTCTGCCCCGCTTTCAAGTCCTCTTGGCAGCCTTACTTCAGTCTATTTTTGGACGATAGCTGTCATTTATAACTCTGCAGGTTTGTGAATTACAGTGCCCCTGAGCTCCTTTCTTCAACTCGCTTTCTTTTGAGCTGGCCGCAACACCGCAGGATGGCTTCAGGCCCTAATCTGGTTCCGGTACGGCACGCTGAGCCTTTGGTTATTTCCTCTTCCTGGTGGGAAATGAGAGTTAAATTTGCCCGTCCAGACACCTCCAGCTAGCCTCTCATTGGTTCTCGCTATTCCTGTTCATCTTCCGCAGAAATTGCAAACTGGGCCAAACAGGAGGTTAAAGGCGCTGACTCTCCAAGTGGGGAGAGTGTTAGTAAAGCGTCTGGAATGTTGCACCCGAGTACCAGGGGAGGAAAACTGAGACATATTTGAACACGTCTCCCGTTCACATGGTTGATCATACTTGGGTTCCACATGCATGTTTTAGCTGAAGGAAGAATACCTTAAACCTGGAGAGTTGAGACCCGTGTAATGGGTACCATGCAATATGACTTCAAAGGGTCTTCATTTGCTCACCGAACCTCTCCAATCCTATCACTGCTGCGTTTATGCCCCTGTACACATGCTTGATTCTCTTTCGGAGACATAGCAATCCATAGGTTTTACGATACTTACTAGTCAGGTACATTCTTAGGCGTTTAATATGCGGTGTTGAGTCCATTTCGTTGAGCAAGGAGTAGCTCTTGTCTATTCCATATTTGACTTAAGGAACTTTATCTGTGCTCATTTCAATCTCTGGTTTTATGCAGCACCCCAACTCACCTTTACCCTTAAGCAAGCATAAGTTGGTTTTCTAAATTTGAGACCCTGTTCTGTTCTGTAATTCAGTTCCTGTGTAGCCAAGTTTACATTCCGTGTATTACTGATATCTTATGATGTTTCTTTTTCTGTGTGACTTATTTCAGTTAGAATCATCATACCTGAATCCACTCATTGTGATGCTAAGGGCCTGATGACATAGATTTCATTGCTGAGTGATATTGCTTTGTAAGTAAATACCACAACTTCTTTATCCATTTTTCACTTTCTGCGATGTTGAACTTGTACTGTAAACGAGGTTCTTGTAAACAGAGGCGTCCCAAACTTTGGGGTGGCTGTGTCTTTTTGATTTTAATTTCCCTAAGCTATAGGACCATAAGTGGCAGTGCCCTAGGCTCTGTTGCTTTGTTTTTTCGATGTTTCAGGAAACACCATACACTTCTCCCGAGTGTCTGTTGGCAATTTACATCCCGCCCATCAGCATAACAAGACTCCCAGTTCTCCATGGCCTGTCCTGCCTTTCTGGATTTTACACTTTTTTCAGATGGCCCTTTTGACCGGGGGGAAGTGAGACTTCATTGTAGTGCAGATTTCCTTTGCAAGCTTGCTTGGTTGGCCAAAAAGGGCGTATGCGTTTTTTCCTGAATATATTCAGGAAAAAACGCATACGCCCTTTTTGGCCAAGTGCATCATTGTGGACGTTCTGCCTCTTTTCCTATGCTTTCAATGCAATTCCAGTCTACCTCCTGAAATCGGTTTCCTGCAATTCTGCCCCACTTTCAAGTCCTCTTGGCAGCCTTACTTCAGTCTATTTTTGGACGATAGCTGTCATTTATAACTCTGCAGGTTTGTGAATTACAGTGCCCCTGAGCTCCTTTCTTCAACTCGCTTTCTTTTGAGCTGGCCGCAACACCGCAGGATGGCTTCAGGCCCTAATCTGGTTCCGGCACGGCACGCTGAGCCTTTGGTTAATTCCTCTTCCTGGTGGGAAATGAGAGTTAAATTTGCCCGTCCAGACACCTCCAGCTAGCCTCTCATTGGTTCTCACGATTCCTGTTCATCTTCCGCAGAAATTGCAAACTGGGCCAAACAGGAGGTTAAAGGGACTGACTCTCCAAGTCGGGAGAGTGTTAGTAAAGCGTCTGGAATGTTGCACCCGAGTACCAGGGTACGAAAACTGAGACATATTTGAACACGTCTCCCGATCACATGGTTGATCATACTCTAGGTTCCACATGCATGTTTTAGCTGAAGGAAGAATACCTTAAACCTGGGTAGTTGAAAGCCGTGGAATGGGTACCATGCAATATGACTTCAAAGGGTCTTCATTTGCTCACCGAACCTCTCCAATCCTATCACTGCTGCGTTTATGCCCCTGTACACATGCTTGATTCTCTTTCGGAGACATAGCAATCCATAGGTTTTAAGATACTTACTAGTCAGGTACATTCTTAGGCGTTTAATATGTGGTGTTGAGTCCATTTCGTTGAGCAAGGAGTAGCTCTTGTCTATTCCATATTTGACTTAAGGAACTTTATCTGTGCTCATTTCAATCTCTGGTTTTATGCAGCACCCCAACTCACCTTTACCCTTAAGCAAGCATAAGTTGGTTTTCTAAATTTGAGACCCTGTTCTGTTCTGTAATTCAGTTCCTGTGTAGCCAAGTTTACATTCCGTGTATTACTGATATCTTATGATGTTTCTTTTTCTGTGTGACTTACTTCAGTTAGAATCATCATACCTGAATCCACTCATTGTGCTGCTAAGGGCCTGATGACATAGATTTCATTGCTGAGTGATATTGCTTTGTAAGTAAATACCACAACTTCTTTATCCATTTTTCACTTTCTGCGATGTTGAACTTGTACTGTAAACGAGGTTCTTGTAAACAGAGCCGTTCCAAACTTTGGGGTGGCTGTGTCTTTTTGATTTTAATTTCCCTAAGCTATAGGACCATAAGTGGAAGTGCCCTAGGTTCTGTTGCTTTGTTTTTTAGATGTTTCAGGAAACACCATACACTTCTCCCGAGTGGTTGTTGGCAATTTACATCCCGCCCATCAGCATAACAAGGCTCCCAGTTCTCCATGGCCTGTCCTGACTTTCTGGATTTTACACTTTTTTCAGATGGCCCTTTTGACCAGCGGGAAGTGAGACTTCATTGTAGTGCAGATTTCCTTTGCAAGCTTGCTTGGTTGGCCAAAAAGGGCGTATGTGTTTTTTCCTGAATATATTCAGGAAAAAACGCATACACCCTTTTTGGCCAAGTGCATCATTGTGGACGTTCTGCCTCTTTTCCTATGCTTTCAATGCAATTCCAGTCTACCTCCTGAAATCGGTTTCCTGCAATTCTGCCCCGCTTTCAAGTCCTCTTGGCAGCCTTACTTCAGTCTATTTTTGGACGATAGCTGTCATTTATAACTCTGTAGGTTTGTGAATTACAGTGCCCCTGAGCTCCTTTCTTCAACTCGCTTTCTTGTGACCTGGCCGCAACACCGCAGGATGGCTTCAGGCCCTAATCTGGTTCCGGTACGGCACGCTGAGCCTTTGGTTATTTCCTCTTCCTGGTGGGAAATGAGAGTTAAATTTGCCCGTCCAGACACCTCCAGCTAGCCTCTCATTGGTTCTCGCTATTCCTGTTCATCTTCTGCAGAAATTGAAAACTGGGCCAAACAGGAGGTTAAAGGCGCTGACTCTCCAAGTGTGGAGAGTGTTAGTAAAGCGTCTGGAATGTTGCACCCGAGTACCAGGGGAGGAAAACTGACACATATTTGAACATGTCTCCCATTCACATGGTTGATCATACTTGGGTTCCACATGCATGTTTTAGCTGAAGGAAGAATACCTTAAACCTGGAGAGTTGAGACCCGTGTAATGGGTACCATGCAATATGACTTCAAAGGGTCTTCATTTGCTCACTGAACCTCTCCAATCCTATCACTGCTGCGTTTATGCCCCTGTACACATGCTTGATTCTCTTTCGGAGACATAGCAATCCATAGGTTTTCCGATACTTACTAGTCAGGTACATTCTTAGGCGTTTAATATGCGGTGTTGAGTCCATTTCGTTGAGCAAGGAGTAGCTCTTGTCTATTCCATATTTGACTTAAGGAACTTTATCTGTGCTCATTTCAATCTCTGGTTTTATGCAGCACCCCAACTCACCTTTACCCTTAAGCAAGCATAAGTTGGTTTTCTAAATTTGAGACCCTGTTCTGTTCTGTAATTCAGTTCCTGTGTAGCCAAGTTTCCATTCCGTGTATTACTGATATCTTATGATGTTTCTTTTTCTGTGTGACTTATTTCAGTTAGAATCATCATACCTGAATCCACTCATTGTGATGCTAAGGGCCTGATGACATAGATTTCATTGCTGAGTGATATTGCTTTGTAAGTAAATACCACAACTTCTTTATCCATTTTTCACTTTCTGCGATGTTGAACTTGTACTGTAAACGAGGTTCTTGTAAACAGAGGCGTCCCAAACTTTGGGGTGGCTGTGTCTTTTTGATTTTAATTTCCCTAAGCTATAGGACCATAAGTGGCAGTGCCCTAGGCTCTGTTGCTTTGTTTTTTCGATGTTTCAGGAAACACCATACACTTCTCCCGAGTGTCTGTTGGCAATTTACATCCCGCCCATCAGCATAACAAGACTCCCAGTTCTCCATGGCCTGTCCTGCCTTTCTGGATTTTACACTTTTTTCAGATGGCCCTTTTGACCGGGGGGAAGTGAGACTTCATTGTAGTGCAGATTTCCTTTGCAAGCTTGCTTGGTTGGCCAAAAAGGGCGTATGCGTTTTTTCCTGAATATATTCAGGAAAAAACGCATACGCCCTTTTTGGCCAAGTGCATCATTGTGGACGTTCTGCCTCTTTTCCTATGCTTTCAATGCAATTCCAGTCTACCTCCTGAAATCGGTTTCCTGCAATTCTGCCCCGCTTTCAAGTCCTCTTGGCAGCCTTACTTCAGTCTATTTTTGGACGATAGCTGTCATTTATAACTCTGCAGGTTTGTGAATTACAGTGCCCCTGAGCTCCTTTCTTCAACTCGCTTTCTTTTGAGCTGGCCGCAACACCGCAGGATGGCTTCAGGCCCTAATCTGGTTCCGGCACGGCACGCTGAGCCTTTGGTTAATTCCTCTTCCTGGTGGGAAATGAGAGTTAAATTTGCCCGTCCAGACACCTCCAGCTAGCCTCTCATTGGTTCTCGCTATTCCTGTTCATCTTCCGCAGAAATTGAAAACTGGGCCAAACAGGAGGTTAAAGGGACTGACTCTCCAAGTCGGGAGAGTGTTAGTAAAGCGTCTGGAATGTTGCACCCGAGTACCAGGGTACGAAAACTGAGACATATTTGAACACGTCTCCCGATCACATGGTTGATCATACTCTAGGTTCCACATGCATGTTTTAGCTGAAGGAAGAATACCTTAAACCTGGGTAGTTGAAACCCGTGGAATGGGTACCATGCAATATGACTTCAAAGGGTCTTCATTTGCTCACCGAACCTCTCCAATCCTATCACTGCTGCGTTTATGACCCTGTACACATGTTTGATTCTCTTTCGGAGACATAGCAATCCATAGGTTTTAAGATACTTACTAGTCAGGTACATTCTTAGGCGTTTAATATGCGGTGTTGAGTCCATTTCGTTGAGCAAGGAGTAGCTCTTGTCTATTCCATATTTGACTTAAGGAACTTTATCTGTGCTCATTTCAATCTCTGGTTTTATGCAGCACCCCAACTCACCTTTACCCTTAAGCAAGCATAAGTTGGTTTTCTAAATTTGAGTCCCTGTTCTGTTCTGTAATTCAGTTCCTGTGTAGCCAAGTTTCCATTCCGTGTATTACTGATATCTTATGATGTTTCTTTTTCTGTGTGACTTATTTCAGTTAGAATCATCATACCTGAATCCACTCATTGTGCTGCTAAGGGCCTGATGACACAGATTTCATTGCTGAGTGATATTGCTTTGTAAGTAAATACCACAACTTCTTTATCCATTTTTCACTTTCTGCGATGTTGAACTTGTACTGTAAACGAGGTTCTTGTAAACAGAGCCGTTCCAAACTTTGGGGTGGCTGTGTCTTTTTGATTTTAATTTCCCTAAGCTATAGGACCATAAGTGGAAGTGCCCTAGGTTCTGTTGCTTTGTTTTTTAGATGTTTCAGGAAACACCATACACTTCTCCCGAGTGGTTGTTGGCAATTTACATCCCGCCCATCAGCATAACAAGGCTCCCAGTTCTCCATGGCCTGTCCTGCCTTTCTGGATTTTACACTTTTTTCAGATGGCCCTTTTGACCGGGGGGAAGTGAGACTTCATTGTAGTGCAGATTTCCTTTGCAAGCTTGCTTGGTTGGCCAAAAAGGGCGTATGCGTTTTTTCCTGAATATATTCAGGAAAAAACGCATACGCCCTTTTTGGCCAAGTGCATCATTGTGGACGTTCTGCCTCTTTTCCTATGCTTTCAATGCAATTCCAGTCTACCTCCTGAAATCGTTTTCCTGTAATTCTGCCCCGCTTTCAAGTCCTCTTGGCAGCCTTACTTCAGTGTATTTTTGGACGATAGCTGTCATTTATAACTTTGCAGGTTTGTGAATTACAGTGCCCCTGAGCTCCTTTCTTCAACTCGCTTTCTTTTGAGCTGGCCGCAACACCACAGGATGGCTTCAGGCCCTAATCTGGTTCCGGTACGGCACGCTGAGCCTTTGGTTATTTCCTCTTCCTGGTGGGAAATGAGAGTTAAATTTGCCCGTCCAGACACCTCCAGCTAGTCTCTCATTGGTTCTCGCTATTCCTGTTCATCTTCCGCAGAAATTGCAAACTGGGTCAAACAGGAGGTTAAAGGCGCTGACTCTCCAAGTGGGGAGAGTGTTAGTAAAGCGTCTGGAATGTTGCACCCGAGTACCAGGGGAGGAAAAGTGAGACATATTTGAACACGTCTCCCATTCACATGGTTGATCATACTTGGGTTCCACATGCATGTTTTAGCTGAAGGAAGAATACCTTAAACCTGGAGAGTTGAGACCCGTGTAATGGGTACCATGCAATATGACTTCAAAGGGTCTTCATCTGCTCACCGAACCTCTCCAATCCTATCACTGCTGCGTTTATGCCCCTGTACACATGCTTGATTCTCTTTTGGAGACATAGCAATCCATAGGTTTTAAGATACTTACTAGTCAGGTACATTCTTAGGCGTGTACTATGGGATTTTGAGTCCATTTCGTTGAGCAAGGAGTAGCTCTTGTCTATTCCATATTTGGCTTAAGGAACTTTATCTGTGCTCATTTCAATCTCTGGTTTTATGCAGCACCCCAACTCACCTTTCCCCTTAAGCAAGCATAAGTTGGTTTTATAAATTTGAGACCCTGTTCTGTTTTGGAATGCAGTTCCTGTGTAGCCAAGTTTTCATTCCGTGTATTAGTGATATCTTATGATGTTTCTTTTTCTGTGTGACTTATTTCAGTTAGAATCATCGTACCTGAATCCACTCATTATGCTGCTACGGGCATGATGACATAGATTGCATTGCTGAGTGATACTGCATTGTACGTAAGTACCACAAGTTCTTTATCCATTTTTCACTTTCTGTGATATTGAACTTGTATGGTAAACGAGGTTCTTGTAAACGGAGGTGTCCCAAACTTTGGGGTGGCTGTGTCTTTTTGATTTTAATTTCCCTAAGCTATAGGACCATAAGTGGAAGTGCCCTAGGCTCTGTTGCTTTGTTTTTTAGATGTTTCAGGAAACACCATACACTTCTCCCGAGTGGTTGTTGGCAATTTACATCCCGCCCATCAGCATAACAAGGCTCCCAGTTGTCCATGGCCTGTCCTGCCTTTCAGGATTTTACACTTTTTTCAGATGGCCCTTTTGACCGGGGGGAAGTGAGACTTCATTGTAGTGCAGATTTCCTTTGCAAGCTTGCTTGGTTGGCCAAAAAGGGCGTATGCGTTTTTTCCTGAATATATTCAGGAAAAAACGCATACGCCCTTTTTGGCCAAGTGCATCATTGTGGACGTTCTGCCTCTTTTCCTATGCTTTCAATGCAATTCCAGTCTACCTCCTGAAATCGGTTTCCTGCAATTCTGCCCCGCTTTCAAGTCCTCTTGGCAGCCTTACTTCAGTCTATTTTTGGACAATAGCTGTCATTTATAACGCTGCAGGTTTGTGAATTACAGTGCCCCTGAGCTCCTTTCTTCAACTTGCTTTCTTGTGACCTGGCCGCAACACCGCAGGCTCGCTTCAGGCCCTAATCTGGTTCCGGCACGGCACGCTGAGCCTTTGGTTATTTCCTCTTCCTGGTGGGAAATGAGAGTTAAATTTGCCCGTCCAGACACCTCCAGCTAGTCTCTCATTGGTTCTCGCTATTCCTGTTCATCTTCCGCAGAAATTGCAAACTGGGCCAAACAGGAGGTTAAAGGCGCTGACTCCCCAAGTGGGGAGAGTGTTAGTAAACCGTCTGGAATGTTGCACCCGAGTACCAGGGGAGGAAAACTGAGACATATTTGAACACGTCTCCCGTTCACATGGTTGATCATACTTGGGTTCCACATGCATGTTTTAGCTGAAGGAAGAATACCTTAAACCTGGAGAGTTGGGACCCGTGTAATGGGTACCATGCAATATGACTTCAAAGGGTCTTCATTTGCTCACCGAACCTCTCCAATCCTATCACTGCTGCGTTTATGCCCCTGTACACATGCTTGATTCTCTTTCGGAGACATAGCAATCCATAGGTTTTAAGATACTTACTAGTCAGGTACATTCTTAGGCGTTTAATATGCGGTGTTGAGTCCATTTCGTTGAGCAAGGAGTAGCTCTTGTCTATTCCATATTTGGCTTAAGGAACTTTATCTGTGCTCATTTCAATCTCTGGTTTTATGCAGCACCCCAACTCACCTTTCCCCTTAAGCAAGCATAAGTTGGTTTTCTAAATTTGAGACCCTGTTCTGTTTTGGAATGCAGTTCCTGTGTAGCCAAGTTTACATTCCGTGTATTAGTGATATCTTATGATGTTTCTTTTTCTGTGTGACTTATTTCAGTTAGAATCATCGTACCTGAATCCACTCATTATGCTGCTACGGGCCTGATGACATAGATTTCATTGCTGAGCGATACTGCATTGTACGTAAGTACCACAAGTTCTTTATCCATTTTTCACTTTCTGTGATATTGAACTTGTATGGTAAACGAGGTTCTTGTAAATGGAGGCGTCCCAAACTTTGGGGTGGCTGTGTCTTTTTGATTTTAATTTCCCTAAGCTATAGGACCATAAGTGGAAGTGCCCTAGGCTCTGTTGCTTTGTTTTTTAGATGTTTCAGGAAACACCATACACTTTTCCCGAGTGGTTGTTGTAAATTTACATCCTGCCCATCAGCATAACAAGGCTCCCAGTTCTCCATGGCCTGTCCTGCCTTTCTGGATTTTACACTTTTTTCAGATGGCCCTTTTGACCGGGGGGAATTGAGACTTCATTGTAGTGCAGATTTCCTTTGCAAGCTTGCTTGGTTGGCCAAAAAGGGCGTATGCGTTTTTTCTTGAATATATTCAGGAAAAAACGCATACGCCCTTTTTGGCCAAGTGCATCATTGTGGACGTTCTGCCTCTTTTCCTATGCTTTCAATGCAATTCCAGTCTACCTCCTGAAATCGGTTTCCTGCAATTCTGCCCTGCTTTCAAGTCCGCTTGCCAGCCTTACTTCAGTCTATTTTTGGACGATAGCTGTCATTTATAACTCTGCAGGTTTGTGAATTACAGTGCCCCTGAGCTCCTTTCTTCAACTCGCTTTCTTTTGAGCTGGCCGCAACACCGCAGGATGGCTTCAGGCCCTAATCTGGTTTCGGCACGGCACGCTGAGCCTTTGGTTATTTCCTCTTCCTGGTGGGTAATGAGAGTTAAATTTGCCCGTCCAGACACCTCCAGCTAGCCTCTCATTGGTTCTCGCTATTCCTGTTCATCTTCCGCAGAAATTGCAAACTGGGCCAAACAGGAGGTTAAAGGGACTGACTCTCCAAGTCGGGAGAGTGTTAGTAAAGCGTCTGGAATGTTGCACCCGAGTACCAGGGTACGAAAACTGAGACATACTTGAACACGTCTCCCGATCACATGGTTGATCATACTCTAGGTTCCACATGCATGTTTTAGCTGAAGGAAGAATACCTTAAACCTGGGTAGTTGAAACCCGTGGAATGGGTACCATGCAATATGACTTCAAAGGGTCTTCATTTGCTCACCGAACCTCTCCAATCCTATCACTGCTGCGTCTATGCCCCTGTACACATGCTTGATTCTCTTTCGGAGACATAGCAATCCATAGGTTTTAAGATATTTACTAGTCAGGTACATTCTTAGGCGTTTAATATGCGGTGTTGAGTCCATTTCGTTGAGCAAGGAGTAGCTCTTGTTTATTCCATATTTGACTTAAGGAACTTTATCTGTGCTCATTTCAATCTCTGGTTTTATGCAGCACCCCAACTCACCTTTACCCTTAAGCAAGCATAAGTTGGTTT
Source organism: Stenella coeruleoalba (assembly GCF_951394435.1). NCBI lineage: Eukaryota > Metazoa > Chordata > Mammalia > Artiodactyla > Delphinidae > Stenella > Stenella coeruleoalba. Next base: position 191,483 of record NW_027646160.1, on the reverse strand, counting down.
TCTAAATTTGAGTCCCTGTTCTGTTCTGTAATTCAGTTCCTATGTAGCCAAGTTTACATTCCGTGTATTACTGATATCTTATGATGTTTCTTTTTCTGTGTGACTTACTTCAGTTAGAATCATCATACCTGAATCCACTCATTGTGCTGCTAAGGGCCTGATGACACAGATTTCATTGCTGAGTGATATTGCTTTGTAAGTAAATACCACAACTTCTTTATCCATTTTTCACTTTCTGCAATGTTGAACTTGTACTGTAAACGAGGTTCTTGTAAACAGAGCCGTTCCAAACTTTGGGGTGGCTGTGTCTTTTTGATTTTAATTTCCCTAAGCTATAGGACCATAAGTGGAAGTGCCCTAGGTTCTGTTGCTTTGTTTTTTAGATGTTTCAGGAAACACCATACACTTCTCCCGAGTGGTTGTTGGCAATTTACATCCCGCCCATCAGCATAACAAGGCTCCCAGTTCTCCATGGCCTGTCCTGCCTTTCTGGATTTTACACTTTTTTCAGATGGCCCTTTTGACCGGGGGGAAGTGAGACTTCATTGTAGTTCAGATTTCCTTTGCAAGCTTGCTTGGTTGGCCAAAAAGGACGTATAGGTTTTTTCCTGAATATATTCAGGAAAAAACGCATACGCCCTTTTTGGCCAAGTGCATCATTGTGGACGTTCTGCCTCTTTTCCTATGCTTTCAATGCAATTCCAGTCTACCTCCTGAAATCGGTTTCCTGTAATTCTGCCCCGCTTTCAAGTCCTCTTGGCAGCCTTACTTCAGTCTATTTTTGGACGATAGCTGTCATTTATAACTCTGCAGGTTTGTGAATTACAGTGCCCCTGAGCTCCTTTCTTCAACTCGCTTTCTTGTGACCTGGCCGCAACACCGCCGGATGTCTTCAGGCCCTAATCTGGTTCCGGTACGGCACGCTGAGCCTTTGGTTATTTTCTCTTCCTGGTGGGTAATGAGAGTTAAATTTGCCCGTCCAGACACCTCCAGCTAGCCTCTCATTGGTTCTCGCTATTCCTGTTCATCTTCCGCAGAAATTGCAAACTGGGCCAAACAGGAGGTTAAAGGCGCTGACTCTCCAAGTGCGGAGAGTGTTAGTAAAGCGTCTGGAATGTTGCACCCGAGTACCAGGGGAGGAAAACTGAGACATATTTGAACACGTCTCCCGTTCACATGGTTGATCATACTTGGGTTCCACATGCATGTTTTAGCTGAAGGAAGAATACCTTAAACCTGGAGAGTTGAGACCCGTGTAATGGGTACCATGCAATATGACTTCAAAGGGTCTTCATTTGCTCACCGAACCTCTCCAATCCTATCACTGCTGCGTTTATGCCCCTGTACACATGCTTGATTCTCTTTCGGAGACATAGCAATCCATAGGTTTTACGATACTTACTAGTCAGGTACATTCTTAGGCGTTTAATATGCGGTGTTGAGTCCATTTCGTTGAGCAAGGAGTAGCTCTTGTCTATTCCATATTTGGCTTAAGGAACTTTATCTGTGCTCATTTCAATCTCTGGTTTTATGCAGCACCCCAACTCACCTTTACCCTTAAGCAAGCATAAGTTGGTTTTCTAAATTTGAGACCCTGTTCTGTTCTGTAATTCAGTTCCTGTGTAGCCAAGTTTACATTCCGTGTATTACTGATATCTTATGATGTTTCTTTTTCTGTGTGACTTACTTCAGTTAGAATCATCGTACCTGAATCCACTCATTGTGCTGCTAAGGGCCTGATGACACAGATTTCATTGCTGAGTGATATTGCTTTGTAAGTAAATACCACAACTTCTTTATCCATTTTTCACTTTCTGCGATGTTGAACTTGTACTGTAAACGAGGTTCTTGTAAACAGAGCCGTTCCAAACTTTGGGGTGGCTGTGTCTTTTTGATTTTAATTTCCCTAAGCTATAGGACCATAAGTGGAAGTGCCCTAGGTTCTGTTGCTTTGTTTTTTAGATGTTTCAGGAAACACCATACACTTCTCCCGAGTGGTTGTTGGCAATTTACATCCCGCCCATCAGCATAACAAGGCTCCCAGTTCTCCATGGCCTGTCCTGCCTTTCTGGATTTTACACTTTTTTCAGATGGCCCTTTTGACCGGGGGGAAGTGAGACTTCATTGTAGTGCAGATTTCCTTTGCAAGCTTGCTTGGTTGGCCAAAAAGGGCGTATGCGTTTTTTCCTGAATATATTCAGGAAAAAACGCATACGCCCTTTTTGGCCAAGTGCATCATTGTGGACGTTCTGCCTCTTTTCCTATGCTTTCAATGCAATTCCAGTCTACCTCCTGAAATCGGTTTCCTGCAATTCTGCCCCGCTTTCAAGTCCTCTTGGCAGCCTTACTTCAGTCTATTTTTGGACGATAGCTGTCATTTATAACTCTGCAGGTTTGTGAATTACAGTGCCCCTGAGCTCCTTTCTTCAACTCGCTTTCTTGTGACCTGGCCGCAACACCGCAGGATGGCTTCAGGCCCTAATCTGGTTCCGGCCCGGCACGCTGAGCCTTTGGTTAATTCCTCTTCCTGGTGGGAAATGAGAGTTAAATTTGCCCGTCCAGACACCTCCAGCTAGCCTCTCATTGGTTCTCGCTATTCCTGTTCATCTTCCGCAGAAATTGCAAACTGGGCCAAACAGGAGGTTAAAGGCGCTGACTCTCCAAGTCGGGAGAGTGTTAGTAAAGCGTCTGGAATGTTGCACCCGAGTACCAGGGGAGGAAAACTGAGACATATTTGAACACGTCTCCCGTTCACATGGTTGATCATACTTGGGTTCCACATGCATGTTTTAGCTGAAGGAAGAATACCTTAAACCTGGAGAGTTGAGACCCGTGTAATGGGTACCAGGCAATATGACTTCAAAGGGTCTTCATTTGCTCACCGAACCTCTCCAATCCTATCACTGCTGCGTTTATGCCCTGTACACATGCTTGATTCTCTTTCCGAGACATAGCAATCCATAGGTTTTAAGATACTTACTAGTCAGGTACATTCTTAGGCGTTTAATATGCGGTGTTGAGTCCATTTCGTTGAGCAAGGAGTAGCTCTTGTCTATTCCATATTTGACTTAAGGAACTTTATCTGTGCTCATTTCAATCTCTGGTTTTATGCAGCACCCCAACTCACCTTTACCCTTAAGCAAGCATAAGTTGGTTTTCTAAATTTGAGACCCTGTTCTGTTCTGTAATTCAGTTCCTGTGTAGCCAAGTTTACATTCCGTGTATTACTGATATCTTATGATGTTTCTTTTTCTGTGTGACTTACTTCAGTTAGAATCATCATACCTGAATCCACTCATTGTGCTGCTAAGGGCCTGATGACACAGATTTCGTTGCTGAGTGATATTGCTTTGTAAGTAAATACCACAACTTCTTTATCCATTTTTCACTTTCTGCGATGTTGAACTTGTACTGTAAACGAGGTTCTTGTAAACAGAGCCATTCCAAACTTTGGGGTGGCTGTGTCTTTTTGATTTTAATTTCCCTAAGCTATAGGACCATAAGTGGAAGTGCCCTAGGTTCTGTTGCTTTGTTTTTTAGATGTTTCAGGAAACACCATACACTTCTCCCGAGTGGTTGTTGGCAATTTACATCCCGCCCATCAGCATAACAAGGCTCCCAGTTCTCCATGGCCTGTCCTGCCTTTCTGGATTTTACACTTTTTTCAGATGGCCCTTTTGACCGGGGGGAAGTGAGACTTCATTGTAGTTCAGATTTCCTTTGCACGCTTGCTTGGTTGGCCAAAAAGTGCGTATGCGTTTTTTCCTGAATATATTCAGGAAAAAACGCATACGCCCTTTTTGGCCAAGTGCATCATTGTGGACGTTCTGCCTCTTTTCCTATGCTTGCAATGCAATTCCAGTCTACCTCCTGAAATCGGTTTCCTGCAATTCTGCCCCGCTTTCAAGTCCTCTTGGCAGCCTTACTTCAGTCTATTTTTGGACGATAGCTGTCATTTATAACTCTGCAGGTTTGTGAATTACAGTGCCCCTGAGCTCCTTTCTTCAACTCGCTTTCTTGTGACCTGGCCGCAACACCGCAGGATGGCTTCAGGCCCTAATCTGGTTCCGGTACGGCACGCTGAGCCTTTGGTTATTTCCTCTTCCTGGTGGGAAATGAGAGTTAAATTTGCCCGTCCAGACACCTCCAGCTAGCCTCTCATTGGTTCTCGCTATTCCTGTTCATCTTCCGTAGAAATTGCAAACTGGGCCAAACAAGAGGTTAAAGGCGCTGACTCTCCAAGTGGGGAGAGTGTTAGTAAAGCGTCTGGAATGTTGCACCCGAGTACCAGGGGAGGAAAACTGAGACATATTTGAACACGTCTCCCGTTCACATGGTTGATCATACTTGGGTTCCACATGCATGTTTTAGCTGAAGGAAGAATACCTTAAACCTGGAGAGTTGAAACCCGTGTAATGGGTACCATGCAATATGACTTCAAAGGGTCTTCATTTGCTCACCGAACCTCTCCAATCCTATCACTGCTGCGTTTATGCCCCTGTACACATGCTTGATTCTCTTTCGGAGACATAGCAATCCATAGGTTTTACGATACTTACTAGTCAGGTACATTCTTAGGCGTTTAATATGCGGTGTTGAGTCCATTTCGTTGAGCAAGGAGTAGCTCTTGTCTATTCCATATTTGACTTAAGGAACTTTATCTGTGCTCATTTCAATCTCTGGTTTTATGCAGCACCCCAACTCACCTTTCCCCTTAAGCAAGCATAAGTTGGTTTTCTAAATTTGAGACCCTGTTCTGTTCTGTAATTCAGTTCCTGTGTAGCCAAGTTTACATTCCGTGTATTACTGATATCTTATGATGTTTCTTTTTCTGTGTGACTTATTTCAGTTAGAATCATCATACCTGAATCCACTCATTGTGATGCTAAGGGTCTGATGACATAGATTTCATTGCTGAGTGATATTGCTTTGTAAGTAAATACCACAACTTCTTTATCCATTTTTCACTTTCTGCGATGTTGAACTTGTACTGTAAACGAGGTTCTTGTAAACAGAGGCGTCCCAAACTTTGGGGTGGCTGTGTCTTTTTGATTTTAATTTCCCTAAGCTATAGGACCATAAGTGGCAGTGCCCTAGGCTCTGTTGCTTTGTTTTTTAGATGTTTCAGGAAACACCATACACTTCTCCCCAGTGTCTGTTGGCAATTTACATCCCGCCCATCAGCATAACAAGGCTCCCAGTTCTCCATGGCCTGTCCTGCCTTTCTGGATTTTACACTTTTTTCAGATGGCCCTTTTGACCGGGGGGAAGTGAGACTTCATTGTAGTGCAGATTTCCTTTGCAAGCTTGCTCGGTTGGCCAAAAAGGGCGTATGCGTTTTTTCCTGAATATATTCAGGAAAAAACGCATACGCCCTTTTTGGCCAAGTGCATCATTGTGGACGTTCTGCCTCTTTTCCTATGCTTTCAATGCAATTCCAGTCTACCTCCTGAAATCGGTTTCCTGCAATTCTGCCCCGCTTTCAAGTCCTCTTGGCAGCCTTACTTCAGTCTATTTTTGGACGATAGCTGTCATTTATAACTCTGCAGGTTTGTGAATTACAGTGCCCCTGAGCTCCTTTCTTCAACTCGCTTTCTTGTGACCTGGCCGCAACACCGCAGGATGGCTTCATGCCCTAATCTGGTTCCGGCCCGGCACTCTGAGCCTTTGGTTAATTCCTCTTCCTGGTGGGAAATGAGAGTTAAATTTGCCCGTCCAGACACCTCCAGCTAGCCTCTCATTGGTTCTCGCTATTCCTGTTCATCTTCCGCAGAAATTGCAAACTGGGCCAAACAGGAGGTTAAAGGGACTGACTCTCCAAGTGGGGAGAGTGTTAGTAAAGCATCTGGAATGTTGCACCCGAGTACCAGGGGAGGAAAACAGAGACATATTTGAACACGTCTCCCGATCACATGGTTGATCATACTCTAGGTTCCATATGCATATTTTAGCTGAAGGAAGAATACCTTAAACCTGGGTAGTTGAAACCCGTGTAATGGGTACCATGCAATATGACTTCAAAGGGTCTTCATTTGCTCACCGAACCTCTCCAATCCTATCACTGCTGCGTTTATGCCCCTGTACACATGCTTGATTCTCTTTTGGAGACATAGCAATCCATAGGTTTTACGATACTTACTAGTCAGGTACATTCTTAGGCGTTTAATATGCGGTGTTGAGTCCATTTCGTTGAGCAAGGAGTAGCTCTTGTCTATTCCATATTTGACTTAAGGAACTTTATCTGTGCTCATTTCAATCTCTGGTTTTATGCAGCACCCCAACTCACCTTTACCCTTAAGCAAGCATAAGTTGGTTTTCTAAATTTGAGACCCTGTTCTGTTCTGTAATTCAGTTCCTGTGTAGCCAAGTTTCCATTCCGTGTATTACTGATATCTTATGATGTTTCTTTTTCTGTGTGACTTAGTTCAGTTAGAATCATCATACCTGAATCCACTCATTGTGATGCTAAGGGCCTGATGACATAGATTTCATTGCTGAGTGATATTGCTTTGTAAGTAAATACCACAACTTCTTTATCCATTTTTCACTTTCTGCGATGTTGAACTTGTACTGTAAACGAGGTTCTTGTAAACAGAGGCGTCCCAAACTTTGGGGTGGCTGTGTCTTTTTGATTTTAATTTCCCTAAGCTATAGGACCATAAGTGGCAGTGCCCTAGGCTCTGTTGCTTTGTTTTTTAGATGTTTCAGGAAACACCATACACTTCTCCCGAGTGTCTGTTGGCAATTTACATCCCGCCCATCAGCATAACAAGGCTCCCAGTTCTCCATGGCCTGTCCTGCCTTTCTGGATTTTACACTTTTTTCAGATGGCCCTTTTGACCGGGGGGAAGTGAGACTTCATTGTAGTGCAGATTTCCTTTGCAAGCTTGCTTGGTTGGCCAAAAAGGGCGTATGCGTTTTTTCCTGAATATATTCAGGAAAAAACGCATACGCCCTTTTTGGCCAAGTGCATCATTGTGGACGTTCTGCCTCTTTTCCTATGCTTTCAATGCAATTCCAGTCTACCTCCTGAAATCGGTTTCCTGCAATTCTGCCCCGCTTTCAAGTCCTCTTGGCAGCCTTACTTCAGTCTATTTTTGGACGATAGCTGTCATTTATAACTCTGCAGGTTTGTGAATTACAGTGCCCCTGAGCTCCTTTCTTCAACTCGCTTTCTTGTGACCTGGCCGCAACACCGCAGGATGGCTTCAGGCCCTAATCTGGTTCCGGCCCGGCACGCTGAGCCTTTGGTTCATTCCTCTTCCTGGTGGGAAATGAGAGTTAAATTTGCCCGTCCAGACACCTCCAGCTAGCCTCTCATTGGTTCTCGCTATTCCTGTTCATCTTCCGCAGAAATTGCAAACTGGGCCAAACAGGAGGTTAAAGGGACTGACTCTGCAAGTGGGGAGAGTGTTAGTAAAGCGTCTGGAATGTTGCACCCGAGTACCAGGGGAGGAAAACTGAGACATATTTGAACACGTCTCCCGATCACATGGTTGATCATACTCTAGGTTCCATATGCATGTTTTAGCTGAAGGAAGAATACCTTAAACCTGGGTAGTTGAAAACCGTGGAATGGGTACCATGCAATATGACTTCAAAGGGTCTTCATTTGCTCACCGAACCTCTCCAATCCTATCACTGCTGCGTTTATGCCCCTGTACACATGCTTGATTCTCTTTCGGAGACATAGCAATCCATAGGATTTAAGATACTTACAAGTCAGGTACATTCTTAGGCATTTAATATGCGGTGTTGAGTCCATTTCGTTGAGCAAGGAGTAGCTCTTGTCTATTCCATATTTGGCTTAAGGAACTTTATCTGTGCTCATTTCAATCTCTGGTTTTATGCAGCACCCCAACTCACCTTTACCCTTAAGCAAGCATAAGTTGGTTTTCTAAATTTGAGACCCTGTTCTGTTCTGTAATTCAGTTCCTGTGTAGCCAAGTTTCCATTCCGTGTATTACTGATATCTTATGATGTTTCTTTTTCTGTGTGACTTATTTCAGTTAGAATCATCATACCTGAATCCACTCATTGTGCTGCTAAGGGCCTGATGACATAGATTTCATTGCTGAGTGATATTGCTTTGTAAGTGAATACCACAACTTCTTTATCCATTTTTCACTTTCTGCGATGTTGAACTTGTACTGTAAACGAGGTTCTTGTAAACAGAGCCGTTCCAAACTTTGGGGTGGCTGTGTCTTTTTGATTTTAATTTCCCTAAGCTATAGGACCATAAGTGGAAGTGCCCTAGGCTCTGTTGCTTTGTTTTTTAGATGTTTCAGGAAACACCATACACTTCTCCCAAGTGTCTGTTGGCAATTTACATCCCGCCCATCAGCATAACAAGGCTCCCAGTTCTCAATGGCCTGTTGCCTTTCTGGATTTTACACTTTTTTCAGATGGCCCTTTTGACCGGGGGGAAGTGAGACTTCATTGTAGTGCAGATTTCCTTTGCAAGCTTGCTTGGTTGGCCAAAAAGGGCGTATGCGTTTTTTCCTGAATATATTCAGGAAAAAACGCATACGCCCTTCTTGGCCAAGTGCATCATTGTGGACGTTCTGCCTCTTTTCCTATGCTTTCAATGCAATTCCAGTCTACCTCCTGAAATCGGTTTCCTGCAATTCTGCCCCGCTTTCAAGTCCTCTTGGCAGCCTTACTTCAGTCTATTTTTGGACGATAGCTGTCATTTATAACTCTGCAGGTTTGTGAATTACAGTGCCCCTGAGCTCCTTTCTTCAACTCGCTTTCTTGTGACCTGGCCGCAACACCGCAGGATGGCTTCAGGCCCTAATCTGTTTCCGGCACGGCACGCTGAGCCTTTGGTTATTTCCTCTTCCTGGTGGGAAATGAGAGTTAAATTTGCCCGTCCAGACACCTCCAGCTAGTCTCTCACTGGTTCTCGCTATTCCTGTTCATCTTCCGCAGAAATTGCAAACTGGGCCAAACAGGAGGTTAAAGGCGCTGACTCTCCAAGTGGGGAGAGTGTTAGTAAAGCATCTGGAATGTTGCACCCGAGTACCAGGGGAGGAAAACTGAGACATATTTGAACACGTCTCCCGTTCACATGGTTGATCATACTTGGGTTCCACATGCATGTTTTAGCTGAAGGAAGAATACCTTAAACCTGGAGAGTTGAGACCCGTGTAATGGGTACCATGCAATATGACTTCAAAGGGTCTTCATTTGCTCACCGAACCTCTCCAATCCTATCACTGCTGCGTTTATGCCCCTGTACACATGCTTAATTCTCTTTCGGAGACATAGCAATCCATAGGTTTTAAGATACTTACTAGTCAGGTACATTTTTAGGCGTTTAATATGCGGTGTTGAGTCCATTTCGTTGAGCAAGGAGTAGCTCTTGTCTATTCCATATTTGACTTAAGGAACTTTATCTGTGCTCATTTCAATCTCTGGTTTTATGCAGCACCGCAACTCACCTTTACCCTTAAGCAAGCATAAGTTGGTTTTCTAAATTTGAGACCCTGTTCTGTTCTGTAATTCAGTTCCTGTGTAGCCAAGTTTCCATTCCGTGTATTACTGATATCTTATGATGTTTCTTTTTCTGTGTGACTTACTTCAGTTAGAATCATCATACCTGAATCCACTCATTGTGCTGCTAAGGGCCTGATGACACATATTTCATTGCTGAGTGATATTGCTTTGTAAGTAAATACCACAACTTCTTTATCCAGTTTTCACTTTCTGCGATGTTGAACTTGTACTGTAAACGAGGTTCTTGTAAACAGAGGCGTCCCAAACTTTGGGGTGGCTGTGTCTTTTTGATTTTAATTTCCCTAAGCTATAGGACCATAAGTGGCAGTGCCCTAGGCTCTGTTGCTTTGTTTTTTAGATGTTTCAGGAAACACCATACACTTCTCCCGAGTGTCTGTTGGCAATTTACATCCCGCCCATCAGCATAACAAGGCTCCCAGTTCTCCATGGCCTGTCCTGCCTTTCTGGATTTTACACTTTTTTCAGATGGCCCTTTTGACCAGGGGGAAGTGAGACTTCATTGTAGTGCAGATTTCCTTTGCAAGCTTGCTTGGTTGGCCAAAAAGGGCGTATGCGTTTTTTCCTGAATATATTCAGGAAAAAACGCATACGCCCTTTTTGGCCAAGTGCATCATTGTGGACGTTCTGCCTCTTTTCCTATGCTTTCAATGCAATTCCAGTCTACCTCCTGAAGTCGGTTTCCTGCAATTCTGCCCCACTTTCAAGTCCTCTTGGCAGCCTTACTTCAGTCTATTTTTGGACGATAGCTGTCATTTATAACTCTGCAGGTTTGTGAATTACAGTGCCCCTGAGCTCCTTTCTTCAACTCGCTTTCTTGTGACCTGGCCGCAACACCACAGGATGGCTTCAGGCCCTAATCTGGTTCCGGCCCGGCACGCTGAGCCTTTGGTTAATTCCTCTTCCTGGTTGGAAATGAGAGTTAAATTTGCCCGTCCAGACACCTCCAGCTAGCCTCTCATTTGTTCTCGCTATTCCTGTTCATCTTCCGCAGAAATTGCAAACTGGGCCAAACAGGAGGTTAAAGGCGCTGACTCTCCAAGTGGGGAGAGTGTTAGTAAAGCGTCTGGAATGTTGCACCCGAGTACCAGGGGAGGAAAACTGAGACATATTTGAACACGTCTCCCGTTCACATGGTTGATCATACTTGGGTTCGACATGCATGTTTTAGCTGAAGGAAGAATACCTTAAACCTGGAGAGTTGAGACCCGTGTAATGGGTACCATGCAATATGACTTCAAAGGGTCTTCATTTGCTCACCGAACCTCTCCAATCCTATCACTGCTGCGTTTATGCCCCTGTACACATGCTTGATTCTCTTTCGGAGACATAGCAATTCTTAGGTTTTAAGATACTTACAAGTCAGGTACATTCTTAGGCGTTTAATATGCGGTGTTGAGTCCATTTCGTTGAGCAAGGTGTAGCTCTTGTCTATTCCATATTTGACTTAAGGAACTTTATCTGTGCTCATTTCAATCTCTGGTTTTATGCAGCACCCCAACTCACCTTTACCCTTAAGCAAGCATAAGTTGGTTTTCTAAATTTGAGACCCTGTTCTGTTCTGTAATTCAGTTCCTGTGTAGCCAAGTTTCCATTCCGTGTATTACTGATATCTTATGATATTTCTTTTTCTGTGTGACTTAGTTCAGTTAGAATCATCATACCTGAATCCACTCATTGTGCTGCTAAGGGCCTGATGACATAGATTTCATTGCTGAATGATATTGCTTTGTAAGTGAATACCACAACTTCTTTATCCATTTTTCACTTTCTGCGATGTTGAACTTGTACTGTAAACGAGGTTCTTGTAAACAGAGCCGTTCCAAACTTTGGGGTGGCTGTGTCTTTTTGATTTTAATTTCCCTAAGCTATAGGACCATAAGTGGCAGTGCCCTAGGCTCTGTTGCTTTGTTTTTTAGATGTTTCAGGAAACACCATACACTTCTCCCGAGTGGTTGTTGGCAATTTACATCCCGCCCATCAGCATAACAAGGCTCCCAGTTCTCCATGGCCTGTCCTGCCTTTCTGGATTTTACACTTTTTTCAGATGGCCCTTTTGACCGGGGAGAAGTGAGACTTCATTGTAGTGCAGATTTCCTTTGCAAGCTTGCTTGGTTGGCCAAAAAGGGCGTATGCGTTTTTTCCTGAATATATTCAGGAAAAAACGCATACGCCCTTCTTGGCCAAGTGCATCATTGTGGACGTTCTGCCTCTTTTCCTATGCTTTCAATGCAATTCCAGTCTACCTCCTGAAATCGGTTTCCTGCAATTCTGCCCCGCTTTCAAGTCCTCTTGGCAGCCTTACTTCAGTCTATTTTTGGACGATAGCTGTCATTTATAACTCTGCAGGTTTGTGAATTACAGTGCCCCTGAGCTCCTTTCTTCAACTCGCTTTCTTGTGACCTGGCCGCAACACCGCAGGATGGCTTCAGGCCCTAATCTGGTTCCGGCACGGCACGCTGAGCCTTTGGTTATTTCCTCTTCCTGGTGGGAAATGAGAGTTAAATTTGCCCGTCCAGACACCTCCAGCTAGTCTCTCACTGGTTCTCGCTATTCCTGTTCATCTTCCGCAGAAATTGCAAACTGGGCCAAACAGGAGGTTAAAGGCGCTGACTCTCCAAGTGGGGAGAGTGTTAGTAAAGCATCTGGAATGTTGCACCCGAGTACCAGGGGAGGAAAACTGAGACATATTTGAACACGTCTCCCGTTCACATGGTTGATCATACTTGGGTTCCACATGCATGTTTTAGCTGAAGGAAGAATACCTTAAACCTGGAGAGTTAAGACCCGTGTAATGGGTACCATGCAATATGACTTCAAAGGGTCTTCATTTGCTCACCGAACCTCTCCAATCCTATCACTGCTGCGTTTATGCCCCTGTACACATGCTTAATTCTCTTTCGGAGACATAGCAATCCATAGGTTTTAAGATACTTACTAGTCAGGTACATTTTTAGGCGTTTAATATGCGGTGTTGAGTCCATTTCGTTGAGCAAGGAGTAGCTCTTGTCTATTCCATATTTGACTTAAGGAACTTTATCTGTGCTCATTTCAATCTCTGGTTTTATGCAGCACCCCAACTCACCTTTACCCTTAAGCAAGCATAAGTTGGTTTTCTAAATTTGAGACCCTGTTCTGTTCTGTAATTCAGTTCCTGTGTAGCCAAGTTTCCATTCCGTGTATTACTGATATCTTATGATGTTTCTTTTTCTGTGTGACTTACTTCAGTTAGCATCATCATACCTGAATCCACTCATTGTGCTGCTAAGGGCCTGATGACACATATTTCATTGCTGAGTGATATTGCTTTGTAAGTAAATACCACAACTTCTTTATCCAGTTTTCACTTTCTGCGATGTTGAACTTGTACTGTAAACGAGGTTCTTGTAAACAGAGGCGTCCCAAACTTTGGGGTGGCTGTGTCTTTTTGATTTTAATTTCCCTAAGCTATAGGACCATAAGTGGCAGTGCCCTAGGCTCTGTTGCTTTGTTTTTTAGATGTTTCAGGAAACACCATACACTTCTCCCGAGTGTCTGTTGGCAATTTACATCCCGCCCATCAGCATAACAAGGCTCCCAGTTCTCCATGGCCTGTCCTGCCTTTCTGGATTTTACACTTTTTTCAGATGGCCCTTTTGACCAGGGGGAAGTGAGACTTCATTGTAGTGCAGATTTCCTTTGCAAGCTTGCTTGGTTGGCCAAAAAGGGCGTATGCGTTTTTTCCTGAATATATTCAGGAAAAAACGCATACGCCCTTTTTGGCCAAGTGCATCATTGTGGACGTTCTGCCTCTTTTCCTATGCTTTCAATGCAATTCCAGTCTACCTCCTGAAGTCGGTTTCCTGCAATTCTGCCCCACTTTCAAGTCCTCTTGGCAGCCTTACTTCAGTCTATTTTTGGACGATAGCTGTCATTTATAACTCTGCAGGTTTGTGAATTACAGTGCCCCTGAGCTCCTTTCTTCAACTCGCTTTCTTGTGACCTGGCCGCAACACCACAGGATGGCTTCAGGCCCTAATCTGGTTCCGGCCCGGCACGCTGAGCCTTTGGTTAATTCCTCTTCCTGGTTGGAAATGAGAGTTAAATTTGCCCGTCCAGACACCTCCAGCTAGCCTCTCATTTGTTCTCGCTATTCCTGTTCATCTTCCGCAGAAATTGCAAACTGGGCCAAACAGGAGGTTAAAGGCGCTGACTCTCCAAGTGGGGAGAGTGTTAGTAAAGCGTCTGGAATGTTGCACCCGAGTACCAGGGGAGGAAAACTGAGACATATTTGAACACGTCTCCCGTTCACATGGTTGATCATACTTGGGTTCGACATGCATGTTTTAGCTGAAGGAAGAATACCTTAAACCTGGAGAGTTGAGACCCGTGTAATGGGTACCATGCAATATGACTTCAAAGGGTCTTCATTTGCTCACCGAACCTCTCCAATCCTATCACTGCTGCGTTTATGCCCCTGTACACATGCTTGATTCTCTTTCGGAGACATAGCAATTCTTAGGTTTTAAGATACTTACAAGTCAGGTACATTCTTAGGCGTTTAATATGCGGTGTTGAGTCCATTTCGTTGAGCAAGGTGTAGCTCTTGTCTATTCCATATTTGACTTAAGGAACTTTATCTGTGCTCATTTCAATCTCTGGTTTTATGCAGCACCCCAACTCACCTTTACCCTTAAGCAAGCATAAGTTGGTTTTCTAAATTTGAGACCCTGTTCTGTTCTGTAATTCAGTTCCTGTGTAGCCAAGTTTCCATTCCGTGTATTACTGATATCTTATGATGTTTCTTTTTCTGTGTGACTTAGTTCAGTTAGAATCATCATACCTGAATCCACTCATTGTGCTGCTAAGGGCCTGATGACATAGATTTCATTGCTGAATGATATTGCTTTGTAAGTGAATACCACAACTTCTTTATCCATTTTTCACTTTCTGCGATGTTGAACTTGTACTGTAAACGAGGTTCTTGTAAACAGAGCCGTTCCAAACTTTGGGGTGGCTGTGTCTTTTTGATTTTAATTTCCCTAAGCTATAGGACCATAAGTGGCAGTGCCCTAGGCTCTGTTGCTTTGTTTTTTAGATGTTTCAGGAAACACCATACACTTCTCCCGAGTGGTTGTTGGCAATTTACATCCCGCCCATCAGCATAACAAGGCTCCCAGTTCTCCATGGCCTGTCCTGCCTTTCTGGATTTTACACTTTTTTCAGATGGCCCTTTTGACCGGGGAGAAGTGAGACTTCATTGTAGTGCAGATTTCCTTTGCAAGCTTGCTTGGTTGGCCAAAAAGGGCGTATGCGTTTTTTCCTGAATATATTCAGGAAAAAACGCATACGCCCTTTTTGGCCAAGTGCATCATTGTGGACGTTCTGCCTCTTTTCCTATGCTTTCAATGCAATTCCAGTCTACCTCCTGAAATCGGTTTCCTGCAATTCTGCCCCGCTTTCAAGTCCTCTTGGCAGCCTTACTTCAGTCTATTTTTGGACGATAGCTGTCATTTATAACTCTGCAGGTTTGTGAATTACAGTGCCCCTGAGCTCCTTTCTTCAACTCGCTTTCTTTTCAGCTGGCCGCAACACCGCAGGATGGCTTCAGGCCCTAATCTGGTTCCGGCCTGGCACGCTGAACCTTTGGTTAATTCCTCTTCCTGGTGGGAAATGAGAGTTAAATTTGCCCGTCCAGACACCTCCAGCTAGCCTCTCATTGGTTCTCGCTATTCCTGTTCATCTTCCGCAGAAATTGCAAACTGGGCCAAACAGGAGGTTAAAGGGACTGACTCTCCAAGTGGGGAGAGTGTTAGTAAAGTGTCTGGAATGTTGCACCCGAGTACCAGGGTACGAAAACTGAGACATATTTGAACACGTCTCCCGATCACATGGTTGATCATACTCTAGGTTCCATATGCATATTTTAGCTGAAGGAAGAATACCTTAAACCTGGAGAGTTGAGACCCGTGTAATGGGTATCATGCAATATGACTTCAAAGGGTCTTCATTTGCTCACCGAACCTCTCCAATCCTATCACTGCTGCGTTTATGCCCCTGTACACATGCTTGATTCTCTTTCGGAGACATAGCAATCCATAGGTTTTAAGATCCTTACAAGTCAGGTACATTCTTAGGCGTTTAATATGCGGTGTTGAGTCCATTTCGTTGAGCAAGGAGTAGCTCTTGTCTATTCCATATTTGGTTTAAGGAACTTTATCTGTGCTCATTTCAATCTCTGGTTTTATGCAGCACCCCAACTCACCTTTACCCTTAAGCAAGCATAAGTTGTTTTTCTAAATTTGAGACCCTGTTCTGTTCTGTAATTCAGTTCCTGTGTAGCCAAGTTTCCATTCCGTGTATTACTGATATCTTATGATGTTTCTTTTTCTGTGTGACTTATTTCAGTTAGAATCATCATACCTGAATCCACTCATTGTGCTGCTAAGGGCCTGATGACATAGATTTCATTGCTGAGTGATATTGCTTTGTAAGTGAATACCACAACTTCTTTATCCATTTTTCACTTTCTGCGATGTTGAACTTGTACTGTAAACGAGGTTCTTGTAAACAGAGCCGTTCCAAACTTTGGGGTGGCTGTGTCTTTTTGATTTTAATTTCCCTAAGGTATAGGACCATAAGTGGAAGTGCCCTAGGCTCTGTTGCTTTGTTTTTTAGATGTTTCAGGAAACACCATACACTTCTCCCGAGTGTCTGTTGGCAATTTACATCCCGCCCATCAGCATAACAAGGCTCCCAGTTCTCAATGGCCTGTTGCCTTTCTGGATTTTACACTTTTTTCAGATGGCCCTTTTGACCGGGGGGAAGTGAGACTTCATTGTAGTGCAGATTTCCTTTGCAAGCTTGCTTGGTTGGCCAAAAAGGGCGTATGCGTTTTTTCCTGAATATATTCAGGAAAAAACGCATACGCCCTTCTTGGCCAAGTGCATCATTGTGGACGTTCTGCCTCTTTTCCTATGCTTTCAATGCAATTCCAGTCTACCTCCTGAAATCGGTTTCCTGCAATTCTGCCCCGCTTTCAAGTCCTCTTGGCAGCCTTACTTCAGTCTATTTTTGGACGATAGCTGTAATTTATAACTCTGCAGGTTTGTGAATTACAGTGCTCCTGAGCTCCTTTCTTCAACTCGCTTTCTTGTGACCTGGCCGCAACACCGCTGGATGGCTTCAGGCCCTAATCTGGTTCCGGCCCGGCATGCTGAGCCTTTGGTTAATTCCTCTTCCTGGTGGGAAATGAGAGTTAAATTTGCCCGTCCAGACACCTCCAGCTAGCCTCTCATTGGTTCTCGCTATTCCTGTTCATCTTCCGCAGAAATTGCAAACTGGGCCAAACAGGAGGTTAAAGGCACTGACTCTCCAAGTGGGGAGAGTGTTAGTAAAGTGTCTGGAATGTTGCACCCGAGTACCAGGGGAGGAAAACTGAGACATATTTGAACACGTCTCCCGATCACATGGTTGATCATACTCTAGGTTCCACATGCATGTTTTAGCTGAAGGAAGAATACCTTAAACCTGGGTAGTTGAAACCCGTGGAATGGGTACCATGCAGTATGACTTCAAAGGGTCTTCATTTGCTCACCGAACCACTCCAATCCTATCACTGCTGCCTTTATGCCCCTGTACACATGCTTGATTCTCTTTCGGAGACATAGCAATCCATAGGTTTTAAGATACTTACTAGTCAGGTACATTCTTAGGCGTTTAATATGCGGTGTTGAGTCCATTTCGTTGAGCAAGGAGTAGCTCTTGTCTATTCCATATTTGGCTTAAGGAACTTTATCTGTGCTCATTTCAATCTCTGGTTTTATGCAGCACCCCAACTCACCTTTACCCTTAAGCAAGAATAAGTTGGTTTTCTAAATTTGAGACCCTGTTCTGTTCTGTAATTCAGTTCCTGTGTAGCCAAGTTTCCATTCCGTGTATTACTGATATCTTATGATGTTTCTTTTTCTGTGTGACTTATTTCAGTTAGAATCATCATACCTGAATCCACTCATTGTGATGCTAAGGGCCTGATGACACAGATTTCATTGCTGAGTGATATTGCTTTGTAAGTAAATACCACAACTTCTTTATCCATTTTTCACTTTCTGCGATGTTGAACTTGTACTGTAAACGAGGTTCTTGTAAACAGAGGCGTCCCAAACTTTGGGGTGGCTGTGTCTTTTTGATTTTAATTTCCCTAAGCTATAGGACCATAAGTGGCAGTGCCCTAGGCTCTGTTGCTTTGTTTTTTAGATGTTTCAGGAAACACCATACACTTCTCCCGAGTGTCTGTTGGCAATTTACATCCCGCCCATCAGCATAACAAGGCTCCCAGTTCTCCATGGCCTGTCCTGCCTTTCTGGATTTTACACTTTTTTCAGATGGCCCTTTTGACCGGGGGGAAGTGAGACTTCATTGTAGTGCAGATTTCCTTTGCAAGCTTGCTTGGTTGGCCAAAAAGGGCGTATGCGTTTTTTCCTGAATATATTCAGGAAAAAACGCATACGCCCTTTTTGGCCAAGTGCATCATTGTGGACGTTCTGCCTCTTTTCCTATGCTTTCAATGCAATTCCAGTCTACCTCCTGAAATCGGTTTCCTGCAATTCTGCCCCGTTTTCAAGTCCTCTTGGCAGCCTTACTTCAGTCTATTTTTGGACGATAGCTGTCATTTATAACTCTGCAGGTTTGTGAATTACAGTGCCCCTGAGCTCCTTTCTTCAACTCGCTTTCTTGTGACCTGGCCGCAACACCGCAGGATGGCTTCAGGCCCTAATCTGGTTCCGGCCCGGCACGCTGAGCCTTTGGTTAATTCCTCTTCCTGGTGGGAAATGAGAGTTAAATTTGCCCGTCCAGACACCTCCAGCTAGCCTCTCATTGGTTCTCGCTATTCCTGTTCATCTTCCGCAGAAATTGCAAACTGGGCCAAACAGGAGTTTAAAGGCGCTGACTCTCCAAGTGGGGAGAGTGTTAGTAAAGCGTCTGGAATGTTGCACCCGAGTACCAGGGGAGGAAAACTGAGACATATTTGAACACGTCTCCCGTTCACATGGTTGATCATACTTGGGTTCCACATGCATGTTTTAGCTGAAGGAAGAATACCTTAAACCTGGAGAGTTGAGACCCGTGTAATGGGTACCATGCAATATGACTTCAAAGGGTCTTCATTTGCTCACCGAACCTCTCCAATCCTATCACTGCTGCGTTTATGCCCCTGTACACATGCTTGATTCTCTTTCGGAGACATAGCAATCCATAGGTTTTACGATACTTACTAGTCAGGTACATTCTTAGGCGTTTAATATGCGGTGTTGAGTCCATTTCGTTGAGCAAGGAGTAGCTCTTGTCTATTCCATATTTGACTTAAGGAACTTTATCTGTGCTCATTTCAATCTCTGGTTTTATGCAGCACCCCAACTCACCTTTACCCTTAAGCAAGCATAAGTTGGTTTTCTAAATTTGAGACCCTGTTCTGTTCTGTAATTCAGTTCCTGTGTAGCCAAGTTTACATTCCGTGTATTACTGATATCTTATGATGTTTCTTTTTCTGTGTGACTTATTTCAGTTAGAATCATCATACCTGAATCCACTCATTGTGATGCTAAGGGCCTGATGACATAGATTTCATTGCTGAGTGATATTGCTTTGTAAGTAAATACCACAACTTCTTTATCCATTTTTCACTTTCTGCGATGTTGAACTTGTACTGTAAACGAGGTTCTTGTAAACAGAGGCGTCCCAAACTTTGGGGTGGCTGTGTCTTTTTGATTTTAATTTCCCTAAGCTATAGGACCATAAGTGGCAGTGCCCTAGGCTCTGTTGCTTTGTTTTTTAGATGTTTCAGGAAACACCATACACTTCTCCCGAGTGTCTGTTGGCAATTTACATCCCGCCCATCAGCATAACAAGGCTCCCAGTTCTCCATGGCCTGTCCTGCCTTTCTGGATTTTACACTTTTTTCAGATGGCCCTTTTGACCGTGGGGAAGTGAGACTTCATTGTAGTGCTGATTTCCTTTGCAAGCTTGCTTGGTTGGCCAAAAAGGGCGTATGCGTTTTTTCCTGAATATATTCAGGAAAAAACGCATACGCCCTTTTTGGCCAAGTGCATCATTGTGGACGTTCTGCCTCTTTTCCTATGCTTTCAATGCAATTCCAGTCTACCTCCTGAAGTCGGTTTCCTGCAATTCTGCCCCACTTTCAAGTCCTCTTGGCAGCCTTACTTCAGTCTATTTTTGGACGATAGCTGTCATTTATAACTCTGCAGGTTTGTGAATTACAGTGCCCCTGAGCTCCTTTCTTCAACTCGCTTTCTTGTGACCTGGCCGCAACACCGCAGGATGGCTTCAGGCCCTAATCTGGTTCCGGCCCGGCACGCTGAGCCTTTGGTTAATTCCTCTTCCTGGTGGGAAATGAGAGTTAAATTTGCCCGTCCAGACACCTCCAGCTAGCCTCTCATTGGTTCTCGCTATTCCTGTTCATCTTCCGCAGAAATTGCAAACTGGGCCAAACAGGAGGTTAAAGGCGCTGACTCTCCAAGTGGGGAGAGTGTTAGTAAAGCGTCTGGAATGTTGCACCCGATTACCAGGGGAGGAAAACTGAGACATATTTGAACACGTCTCCCGTTCACATGGTTGATCATACTTGGGTTCCACATGCATGTTTTAGCTGAAGGAAGAATACCTTAAACCTGGAGAGTTGAGACCCGTGTAATGGGTACCATGCAATATGACTTCAAAGGGTCTTCATTTGCTCACCGAACCTCTCCAATCCTATCACTGCTGCGTTTATGCCCCTGTACACATGCTTGATTCTCTTTCGGAGACATAGCAATCCATAGGTTTTACGATACTTACTAGTCAGGTACATTCTTAGGCGTTTAATATGCGGTGTTGAGTCCATTTCGTTGAGCAAGGAGTAGCTCTTATTTATTCCATATTTGACTTAAGGAACTTTATCTGTGCTCATTTCAATCTCTGGTTTTATGCAGCACCCCAACTCACCTTTACCCTTAAGCAAGCATAAGTTGGTTTTCTAAATTTGAGACCCTGTTCTGTTCTGTAATTCAGTTCCTGTGTAGCCAAGTTTCCATTCCGTGTATTACTGATATCTTATGATGTTTCTTTTTCTGTGTGACTTATTTCAGTTAGAATCATCATACCTGAATCCACTCATTGTGATGCTAAGGGCCTGATGACATAGATTTCATTGCTGAGTGATATTGCTTTGTAAGTAAATACCACAACTTCTTTATCCATTTTTCACTTTCTGCGATGTTGAACTTGTACTGTAAACGAGGTTCTTGTAAACAGAGGTGTCCCAAACTTTGGGGTGGCTGTGTCTTTTTGATTTTAATTTCCCTAAGCTATAGGACCATAAGTGGAAGTGCCCTAGGCTCTGTTGCTTTGTTTTTTAGATGTTTCAGGAAACACCATACACTTCTCCCGAGTGTCTGTTGGCAATTTACATCCCGCCCATCAGCATAACAAGGCTCCCAGTTCTCCATGGCCTGTCCTGCCTTTCTGGATTTTACACTTTTTTCAGATGGCCCTTTTGACCGGGGGGAAGTGAGACTTCATTGTAGTGCAGATTTCCTTTGCAAGCTTGCTTGGTTGGCCAAAAAGGGCGTATGCGTTTTTTCCTGAATATATTCAGGAAAAAACGCATACGCCCTTTTTGGCCAAGTGCATCATTGTGGACGTTCTGCCTCTTTTCCTATGCTTTCAATGCAATTCCAGTCTACCGTCTGAAATCGGTTTCCTGCAATTCTGCCCCGCTTTCAAGTCCTCTTGGCAGCCTTACTTCAGTCTATTTTTGGACGATAGCTGTCATTTATAACTCTGCAGGTTTGTGAATTACAGTGCCCCTGAGCTCCTTTCTTCAACTCGCTTTCTTGTGACCTGGCCACAACACCGCAGGATGGCTTCAGGCCCTAATCTGGTTCCGGCCCGGCACGCTGAGCCTTTGGTTAATTCCTCTTCCTGGTGGGAAATGAGAGTTAAATTTGCCCGTCCAGACACCTCCAGCTAGCCTCTCATTGGTTCTCGCTATTCCTGTTCATCTTCCGCAGAAATTGCAAACTGGGCCAAACAGGAGGTTAAAGGCGCTGACTCTCCAAGTGGGGAGAGTGTTAGTAAAGCGTCTGGAATGTTGCACCCGAGTACCAGGGGAGGAAAACTGAGACATATTTGAACACGTCTCCCGTTCACATGGTTGATCATACTTGGGTTCCACATGCATGTTTTAGCTGAAGGAAGAATACCTTAAACCTGGAGAGTTGAGACCCGTGTAATGGGTACCATGCAATATGACTTCAAAGGGTCTTCATTTGCTCACCGAACCTCTCCAATCCTATCACTGCTGCGTTTATGCCCCTGTACACATGCTTGATTCTCTTTCGGAGACATAGCAATCCATAGGTTTTACGATACTTACTAGTCAGGTACATTCTTAGGCGTTTAATATGCGGTGTTGAGTCCATTTCGTTGAGCAAGGAGTAGCTCTTGTCTATTCCATATTTGACTTAAGGAACTTTATCTGTGCTCATTTCAATCTCTGGTTTTATGCAGCACCCCAACTCACCTTTACCCTTAAGCAAGCATAAGTTGGTTTTCTAAATTTGAGACCCTGTTCTGTTCTGTAATTCAGTTCCTGTGTAGCCAAGTTTCCATTCCATGTATTACTGATATCTTATGATGTTTCTTTTTCTGTGTGACTTATTTCAGTTAGAATCATCATACCTGAATCCACTCATTGTGATGCTAAGGGCCTGATGACATAGATTTCATTGCTGAGTGATATTGCTTTGTAAGTAAATACCACAACTTCTTTATCCATTTTTCACTTTCTGCGATGTTGAACTTGTACTGTAAACGAGGTTCTTGTAAACAGAGGCGTCCCAAACTTTGGGGTGGCTGTGTCTTTTTGATTTTAATTTCCCTAAGCTATAGGACCATAAGTGGCAGTGCCCTAGGCTCTGTTGCTTTGTTTTGTAGATGTTTCAGGAAACACCATACACTTCTCCCGAGTGTCTGTTGGCAATTTACATCCCGCCCATCAGCATAACAAGGCTCCCAGTTCTCCATGGCCTGTCCTGCCTTTCTGGATTTTACACTTTTTTCAGATGGCCCTTTTGACCGGGGGGAAGTGAGACTTCATTGTAGTGCAGATTTCCTTTGCAAGCTTGCTTGGTTGGCCAAAAAGGGCGTATGCGTTTTTTCCTGAATATATTCAGGAAAAAACGCATACGCCCTTTTTGGCCAAGTGCATCATTGTGGACGTTCTGCCTCTTTTCCTATGCTTTCAATGCAATTCCAGTCTACCTCCTGAAATCGGTTTCCTGCAATTCTGCCCCGCTTTCAAGTCCTCTTGGCAGCCTTACTTCAGTCTATTTTTGGATGATAGCTGTCATTTATAACTCTGCAGGTTTGTGAATTACAGTGCCCCTGAGCTCCTTTCTTCAACTCGCTTTCTTGTGACCTGGCCGCAACACCGCAGGATGGCTTCAGGCCCTAATCTGGTTCCGGCCCGGCACGCTGAGCCTTTGGTTATTTCCTCTTCCTGGTGGGAAATGAGAGTTAAATTTGCCCGTCCAGACACCTCCAGCTAGCCTCTCATTGGTTCTCGCTATTCCTGTTCATCTTCCGCAGAAATTGCAAACTGGGCCAAACAGGAGGTTAAAGGCGCTGACTCTCCAAGTGGGGAGAGTGTTAGTAAAGCGTCTGGAATGTTGCACCCGAGTACCAGGGGAGGAAAACTGAGACATATTTGAACACGTCTCCCGTTCACATGGTTGATCATACTTGGGTTCCACATGCATGTTTTAGCTGAAGGAAGAATACCTTAAACCTGGAGAGTTGAGACCCGTGTAATGGGTACCATGCAATATGACTTCAAAGGGTCTTCATTTGCTCACCGAACCTCTCCAATCCTATCACTGCTGCGTTTATGCCCCTGTACACATGCTTGATTCTCTTTCGGAGACATAGCAATCCATAGGTTTTACGATACTTACTAGTCAGGTACATTCTTAGGCGTTTAATATGCGGTGTTGAGTCCATTTCGTTGAGCAAGGAGTAGCTCTTGTCTATTCCATATTTGACTTAAGGAACTTTATCTGTGCTCATTTCAATCTCTGGTTTTATGCAGCACCCCAACTCACCTTTACCCTTAAGCAAGCATAAGTTGGTTTTCTAAATTTGAGACCCTGTTCTGTTCTGTAATTCAGTTCCTGTGTAGCCAAGTTTCCATTCCGTGTATTACTGATATCTTATGATGTTTCTTTTTCTGTGTGACTTATTTCAGTTAGAATCATCATACCTGAATCCACTCATTGTGCTGCTAAGGGCCTGATGACATAGATTTCATTGCTGAGTGATATTGCTTTGTAAGTAAATACCACAACTTCTTTATCCATTTTTCACTTTCTGCGATGTTGAACTTGTACTGTAAACGAGGTTCTTGTAAACAGAGGCATCCCAAACTTTGGGGTGGCTGTGTCTTTTTGATTTTAATTTCCCTAAGCTATAGGACCATAAGTGGCAGTGCCCTAGGCTCTGTTGCTTTGTTTTTTAGATGTTTCAGGAAACACCATACACTTCTCCCGAGTGTCTGTTGGCAATTTACATCCCGCCCATCAGCATAACAAGGCTCCCAGTTCTCCATGGCCTGTCCTGCCTTTCTGGATTTTACACTTTTTTCAGATGGCCCTTTTGACCGGGGGGAAGTGAGACTTCATTGTAGTGCAGATTTCCTTTGCAAGCTTGCTTGGTTGGCCAAAAAGGGCGTATGCGTTTTTTCCTGAATATATTCAGGAAAAAACGCATACGCCCTTTTTGGCCAAGTGCATCATTGTGGACGTTCTGCCTCTTTTCCTATGCTTTCAATGCAATTCCAGTCTACCTCCTGAAATCGGTTTCCTGCAATTCTGCCCCGCTTTCAAGTCCTCTTGGCAGCCTTACTTCAGTCTATTTTTGGACGATAGCTGTCATTTATAACTCTGCAGGTTTGTGAATTACAGTGCCCCTGAGCTCCTTTCTTCAACTCGCTTTCTTGTGACCTGGCCGCAACACCGCAGGATGGCTTCAGGCCCTAATCTGGTTCCGGCCCGGCACGCTGAGCCTTTGGTTAATTCCTCTTCCTGGTGGGAAATGAGAGTTAAATTTGCCCGTCCAGACACCTCCAGCTAGCCTCTCATTGGTTCTCGCTATTCCTGTTCATCTTCCGCAGAAATTGCAAACTGGGCCAAACAGGAGGTTAAAGGCGCTGACTCTCCAAGTGGGGAGAGTGTTAGTAAAGCGTCTGGAATGTTGCACCCGAGTACCAGGGGAGGAAAACTGAGACATATTTGAACACGTCTCCCATTCACATGGTTGATCATACTTGGGTTCCACATGCATGTTTTAGCTGAAGGAAGAATACCTTAAACCTGGAGAGTTGAGACCCGTGTAATGGGTACCATGCAATATGACTTCAAAGGGTCTTCATTTGCTCACCGAACCTCTCCAATCCTATCACTGCTGCGTTTATGCCCCTGTACACATGCTTGATTCTCTTTCGGAGACATAGCAATCCATAGGTTTTACGATACTTACTAGTCAGGTACATTCTTAGGCGTTTAATATGCGGTGTTGAGTCCATTTCGTTGAGCAAGGAGTAGCTCTTGTCTATTCCATATTTGACTTAAGGAACTTTATCTGTGCTCATTTCAATCTCTGGTTTTATGCAGCACCCCAACTCACCTTTACCCTTAAGCAAGCATAAGTTGGTTTTCTAAATTTGAGACCCTGTTCTGTTCTGTAATTCAGTTCCTGTGTAGCCAAGTTTCCATTCCGTGTATTACTGATATCTTATGATGTTTCTTTTTCTGTGTGACTTATTTCAGTTAGAATCATCATACCTGAATCCACTCATTGTGCTGCTAAGGGCCTGATGACATAGATTTCATTGCTGAGTGATATTGCTTTGTAAGTAAATACCACAACTTCTTTATCCATTTTTCACTTTCTGCGATGTTGAACTTGTACTGTAAACGAGGTTCTTGTAAACAGAGGCGTCCCAAACTTTGGGGTGGCTGTGTCTTTTTGATTTTAATTTCCCTAAGCTATAGGACCATAAGTGGCAGTGCCCTAGGCTCTGTTGCTTTGTTTTGTAGATGTTTCAGGAAACACCATACACTTCTCCCGAGTGTCTGTTGGCAATTTACATCCCGCCCATCAGCATAACAAGGCTCCCAGTTCTCCATGGCCTGTCCTGCCTTTCTGGATTTTACACTTTTTTCAGATGGCCCTTTTGACCGGGGGGAAGTGAGACTTCATTGTAGTGCAGATTTCCTGTGTAAGTTGCTTGGTTGGCCAAAAAGGGCGTATGCGTTTTTTCCTGAATATATTCAGGAAAAAACGCATACGCCCTTTTTGGCCAAGTGCATCATTGTGGACGTTCTGCCTCTTTTCCTATGCTTTCAATGCAATTCCAGTCTACCTCCTGAAATCGGTTTCCTGCAATTCTGCCCCGCTTTCAAGTCCTCTTGGCAGCCTTACTTCAGTCTATTTTTGGACGATAGCTGTCATTTATAACTCTGCAGGTTTGTGAATTACAGTGCCCCTGAGCTCCTTTCTTCAACTCGCTTTCTTGTGACCTGGCCGCAACACCGCAGGATGGCTTCAGGCCCTAATCTGGTTCCGGCCCGGCATGCTGAGCCTTTGGTTAATTCCTCTTCCTGGTGGGAAATGAGAGTTAAATTTGCCCGTCCAGACACCTCCAGCTAGCCTCTCATTGGTTCTCGCTATTCCTGTTCATCTTCCGCAGAAATTGCAAACTGGGCCAAACAGGAGGTTAAAGGCACTGACTCTCCAAGTGGGGAGAGTGTTAGTAAAGCGTCTGGAATGTTGCACCCGAGTACCAGGGGAGGAAAACTGAGACATATTTGAACACGTCTCCCGATCACATGGTTGATCATACTCTAGGTTCCACATGCATGTTTTAGCTGAAGGAAGAATACCTTAAACCTGGGTAGTTGAAACCCGTGGAATGGGTACCATGCAATATGACTTCAAAGGGTCTTCATTTGCTCACCGAACCACTCCAATCCTATCACTGCTGCCTTTATGCCCCTGTACACATGCTTGATTCTCTTTCGGAGACATAGCAATCCATAGGTTTTAAGATACTTACTAGTCAGGTACATTCTTAGGCGTTTAATATGGGGTGTTGAGTCCATTTCGTTGAGCAAGGAGTAGCTCTTGTCTATTCCATATTTGGCTTAAGGAACTTTATCTGTGCTCATTTCAATCTCTGGTTTTATGCAGCACCCCAACTCACCTTTACCCTTAAGCAAGAATAAGTTGGTTTTCTAAATTTGAGACCCTGTTCTGTTCTGTAATTCAGTTCCTGTGTAGCCAAGTTTCCATTCCGTGTATTACTGATATCTTATGATGTTTCTTTTTCTGTGTGACTTATTTCAGTTAGAATCATCATACCTGAATCCACTCATTGTGCTGCTAAGGGCCTGATGACACAGATTTCATTGCTGAGTGATATTGCTTTGTAAGTAAATACCACAACTTCTTTATCCATTTTTCACTTTCTGCGATGTTGAACTTGTACTGTAAACGAGGTTCTTGTAAACAGAGGCGTCCCAAACTTTGGGGTGGCTGTGTCTTTTAGATTTTAATTTCCCTAAGCTATAGGACCATAAGTGGAAGTGCCCTAGGTTCTGTTGCTTTGTTTTTTAGATGTTTCAGGAAACACCATACACTTCTCCCGAGTGGTTGTTGGCAATTTACATCCCGCCCATCAGCATAACAAGGCTCCCAGTTCTCCATGGCCTGTCCTGCCTTTCTGGATTTTACACTTTTTTCAGATGGCCCTTTTGACCGGGGGGAAGTGAGACTTCATTGTAGTGCAGATTTCCTTTGCAAGCTTGCTTGGTTGGCCAAAAAGGGCGTATGCGTTTTTTCCTGAATATATTCAGGAAAAAACGCATACGCCCTTTTTGGCCAAGTGCATCATTGTGGACGTTCTGCCTCTTTTCCTATGCTTTCAATGCAATTCCAGTCTACCTCCTGAAATCGGTTTCCTGCAATTCTGCCCCGCTTTCAAGTCCTCTTGGCAGCCTTACTTCAGTCTATTTTTGGACGATAGCTGTCATTTATAACTCTGCAGGTTTGTGAATTACAGTGCCCCTGAGCTCCTTTCTTCAACTTGCTTTCTTGTGACCTGGCCGCAACACCGCAGGATGGCTTCAGGCCTTAATCTGGTTCCGGCACGGCACGCTGAGCCTTTGGTTATTTCCTCTTCCTGGTGGGAAATGAGAGTTAAATTTGCCCGTCCAGACACCTCCAGCTAGTCTCTCATTGGTTCTCGCTATTCCTGTTCATCTTCCGCAGAAATTGCAAACTGGGCCAAACAGGAGGTTAAAGGCGCTGACTCTCCAAGTGGGGAGAGTGTTAGTAAAGCGTCTGGAATGTTGCACCCGAGTACCAGGGGAGGAAAACTGAGACATATTTGAACACGTCTCCCGTTCACATGGTTGATCATACTTGGGTTCCACATGCATGTTTTAGCTGAAGGAAGAATACCTTAAACCTGGAGAGTTAAGACCCTTGTAATGGGTACCATGCAATATGACTTCAAAGGGTCTTCATTTGCTCACCGAACCTCTCCAATCCTATCACTGCTGCGTTTATGCCCCTGTACACATGCTTGATTCTCTTTCGGAGACATAGCAATCCATAGGTTTTAAGATACTTACTAGTCAGGTACATTCTTAGGCGTTTAATATGCGGTGTTGAGTCCATTTCGTTGAGCAAGGAGTAGCTCTTGTCTATTCCATATTTGACTTAAGGAACTTTATCTGTGCTCATTTCAATCTCTGGTTTTATGCAGCACCCCAACTCACCTTTACCCTTAAGCAAGCATAAGTTGGTTTTCTAAATTTGAGACCCTGTTCTGTTCTGTAATTCAGTTCCTGTGTAGCCAAGTTTACGTTCCGTGTATTACTGATATCTTATGATGTTTCTTTTTCTGTGTGACTTACTTCAGTTAGAATCATCATACCTGAATCCACTCATTGTGCTGCTAAGGGCCTGATGACACATATTTCATTGCTGAGTGATATTGCTTTGTAAGTAAATACCACAACTTCTTTATCCATTTTTCACTTTCTGCGATGTTGAACTTGTACTGTAAACGAGGTTCTTGTAAACAGAGGCGTCCCAAACTTTGGGGTGGCTGTGTCTTTTTGATTTTAATTTCCCTAAGCTATAGGACCATAAGTGGCAGTGCCCTAGGCTCTGTTGCTTTGTTTTTTAGATGTTTCAGGAAACACCATACACTTCTCCCGAGTGTCTGTTGGCAATTTACATCCCGCCCATCAGCATAACAAGGCTCCCAGTTCTCCATGGCCTGTCCTGCCTTTCTGGATTTTACACTTTTTTCAGATGGCCCTTTTGACCGGGGGGAAGTGAGACTTCATTGTAGTGCAGATTTCCTTTGCAAGCTTGCTTGGTTGGCCAAAAAGGGCGTATGCGTTTTTTCCTGAATATATTCAGGAAAAAACGCATACGCCCTTTTTGGCCAAGTGCATCATTGTGGACGTTCTGCCTCTTTTCCTATGCTTTCAATGCAATTCCAGTCTACCTCCTGAAATCGGTTTCCTGCAATTCTGCCCCGCTTTCAAGTCCTCTTGGCAGCCTTACTTCAGTCTATTTTTGGACGATAGCTGTCATTTATAACTCTGCAGGTTTGTGAATTACAGTGCCCCTGAGCTCCTTTCTTCAACTCGCTTTCTTGTGACCTGGCCGCAACACCGCAGGATGGCTTCAGGCCCTAATCTGGTTCCGGCCCGGCACGCTGAGCCTTTGGTTAATTCCTCTTCCTGGTGGGAAATGAGAGTTAAATTTGCCCGTCCAGACACCTCCAGCTAGCCTCTCATTGGTTCTCGCTATTCCTGTTCATCTTCCGCAGAAATTGCAAACTGGGCCAAACAGGAGGTTAAAGGCGCTGACTCTCCAAGTGGGGAGAGTGTTAGTAAAGCGTCTGGAATGTTGCACCCGAGTACCAGGGGAGGAAAACTGAGACATATTTGAACACGTCTCCCGTTCACATGGTTGATCATACTTGGGTTCCACATGCATGTTTTAGCTGAAGGAAGAATACCTTAAACCTGGAGAGTTGAGACCCGTGTAATGGGTACCATGCAATATGACTTCAAAGGGTCTTCATTTGCTCACCGAACCTCTCCAATCCTATCACTGCTGCGTTTATGCCCCTGTACACATGCTTGATTCTCTTTCGGAGACATAGCAATCCATAGGTTTTCCGATACTTACTAGTCAGGTACATTCTTAGGCGTTTAATATGCGGTGTTGAGTCCATTTCGTTGAGCAAGGAGTAGCTCTTGTCTATTCCATATTTGACTTAAGGAACTTTATCTGTGCTCATTTCAATCTCTGGTTTTATGCAGCACCCCAACTCACCTTTACCCTTAAGCAAGCATAAGTTGGTTTTCTAAATTTGAGACCCTGTTCTGTTCTGTAATTCAGTTCCTGTGTAGCCAAGTTTACATTCCGTGTATTACTGATATCTTATGATGTTTCTTTTTCTGTGTGACTTATTTCAGTTAGAATCATCATACCTGAATCCACTCATTGTGATGCTAAGGGCCTGATGACATAGATTTCATTGCTGAGTGATATTGCTTTGTAAGTAAATACCACAACTTCTTTATCCATTTTTCACTTTCTGCGATGTTGAACTTGTACTGTAAACGAGGTTCTTGTAAACAGAGGCGTCCCAAACTTTGGGGTGGCTGTGTCTTTTTGATTTTAATTTCCCTAAGCTATAGGACCATAAGTGGCAGTGCCCTAGGCTCTGTTGCTTTGTTTTTTAGATGTTTCAGGAAACACCATACACTTCTCCCGAGTGTCTGTTGGCAATTTACATCCCGCCCATCAGCATAACAAGGCTCCCAGTTCTCCATGGCCTGTCCTGCCTTTCTGGATTTTACACTTTTTTCAGATGGCCCTTTTGACCGGGGGGAAGTGAGACTTCATTGTAGTGCAGATTTCCTTTGCAAGCTTGCTTGGTTGGCCAAAAAGGGCGTATGCGTTTTTTCCTGAATATATTCAGGAAAAAACGCATACGCCCTTTTTGGCCAAGTGCATCATTGTGGACGTTCTGCCTCTTTTCCTATGCTTTCAATGCTATTCCAGTCTACCTCCTGAAGTCGGTTTCCTGCAATTCTGCCCCACTTTCAAGTCCTCTTGGCAGCCTTACTTCAGTCTATTTTTGGACGATAGCTGTCATTTATAACTCTGCAGGTTTGTGAATTACAGTGCCCCTGAGCTCCTTTCTTCAACTCGCTTTCTTGTGACCTGGCCGCAACACCACAGGATGGCTTCAGGCCCTAATCTGGTTCCGGCCCGGCACGCTGAGCCTTTGGTTAATTCCTCTTCCTGGTGGGAAATGAGAGTTAAATTTGCCCGTCCAGACACCTCCAGCTAGCCTCTCATTGGTTCTCGCTATTCCTGTTCATCTTCCGCAGAAATTGCAAACTGGGCCAAACAGGAGGTTAAAGGCGCTGACTCTCCAAGTGGGGAGAGTGTTAGTAAAGCGTCTGGAATGTTGCACCCGAGTACCAGGGGAGGAAAACTGAGACATATTTGAACACGTCTCCCGTTCACATGGTTGATCATACTTGGGTTCCACATGCATGTTTTAGCTGAAGGAAGAATACCTTAAA
Source organism: Stenella coeruleoalba (assembly GCF_951394435.1). Classification (NCBI taxonomy): domain Eukaryota; kingdom Metazoa; phylum Chordata; class Mammalia; order Artiodactyla; family Delphinidae; genus Stenella; species Stenella coeruleoalba. The sequence continues at coordinate 160,248 of NW_027646160.1, read as the reverse complement.
CCTGGAGAGTTGAGACCCGTGTAATGGGTACCATGCAATATGACTTCAAAGGGTCTTCATTTGCTCACCGAACCTCTCCAATCCTATCACTGCTGCGTTTATGCCCCTGTACACATGCTTGATTCTCTTTCGGAGACATAGCAATCCATAGGTTTTACGATACTTACTAGTCAGGTACATTCTTAGGCGTTTAATATGCGGTGTTGAGTCCATTTCGTTGAGCAAGGAGTAGCTCTTGTCTATTCCATATTTGACTTAAGGAACTTTATCTGTGCTCATTTCAATCTCTGGTTTTATGCAGCACCCCAACTCACCTTTACCCTTAAGCAAGCATAAGTTGGTTTTCTAAATTTGAGACCCTGTTCTGTTCTGTAATTCAGTTCCTGTGTAGCCAAGTTTACATTCCGTGTATTACTGATATCTTATGATGTTTCTTTTTCTGTGTGACTTATTTCAGTTAGAATCATCATACCTGAATCCACTCATTGTGATGCTAAGGGCCTGATGACATAGATTTCATTGCTGAGTGATATTGCTTTGTAAGTAAATACCACAACTTCTTTATCCATTTTTCACTTTCTGCGATGTTGAACTTGTACTGTAAACGAGGTTCTTGTAAACAGAGGCGTCCCAAACTTTGGGGTGGCTGTGTCTTTTTGATTTTAATTTCCCTAAGCTATAGGACCATAAGTGGCAGTGCCCTAGGCTCTGTTGCTTTGTTTTGTAGATGTTTCAGGAAACACCATACACTTCTCCCGAGTGTCTGTTGGCAATTTACATCCCGCCCATCAGCATAACAAGGCTCCCAGTTCTCCATGGCCTGTCCTGCCTTTCTGGATTTTACACTTTTTTCAGATGGCCCTTTTGACCGGGGGGAAGTGAGACTTCATTGTAGTGCAGATTTCCTTTGCAAGCTTGCTTGGTTGGCCAAAAAGGGCGTATGCGTTTTTTCCTGAATATATTCAGGAAAAAACGCATACGCCCTTTTTGGCCAAGTGCATCATTGTGGACGTTCTGCCTCTTTTCCTATGCTTTCAATGCAATTCCAGTCTACCTCCTGAAATCGGTTTCCTGCAATTCTGCCCCGCTTTCAAGTCCTCTTGGCAGCCTTACTTCAGTCTATTTTTGGACGATAGCTGTCATTTATAACTCTGCAGGTTTGTGAATTACAGTGCCCCTGAGCTCCTTTCTTCAACTCGCTTTCTTGTGACCTGGCCGCAACACCGCAGGATGGCTTCAGGCCCTAATCTGGTTCCGGCACGGCACGCTGAGCCTTTGGTTATTTCCTCTTCCTGGTGGGAAATGAGAGTTAAATTTGCCCGTCCAGACACCTCCAGCTAGTCTCTCATTGGTTCTCGCTATTCCTGTTCATCTTCCGCAGAAATTGCAAACTGGGCCAAACAGGAGGTTAAAGGCGCTGACTCTCCAAGTGGGGAGAGTGTTAGTAAAGCGTCTGGAATGTTGCACCCGAGTACCAGGGGAGGAAAACTGAGACATATTTGAACACGTCTCCCGTTCACATGGTTGATCATACTTGGGTTCCACATGCATGTTTTAGCTGAAGGAAGAATACCTTAAACCTGGAGAGTTAAGACCCGTGTAATGGGTACCATGCAATATGACTTCAAAGGGTCTTCATTTGCTCACCGAACCTCTCCAATCCTATCACTGCTGCGTTTATGCCCCTGTACACATGCTTGATTCTCTTTCGGAGACATAGCAATCCATAGGTTTTACGATACTTACTAGTCAGGTACATTCTTAGGCGTTTAATATGCGGTGTTGAGTCCATTTCGTTGAGCAAGGAGTAGCTCTTGTCTATTCCATATTTGACTTAAGGAACTTTATCTGTGCTCATTTCAATCTCTGGTTTTATGCAGCACCCCAACTCACCTTTACCCTTAAGCAAGCATAAGTTGGTTTTCTAAATTTGAGACCCTGTTCTGTTCTGTAATTCAGTTCCTGTGTAGCCAAGTTTACATTCCGTGTATTACTGATATCTTATGATGTTTCTTTTTCTGTGTGACTTACTTCAGTTAGAATCATCATACCTGAATCCACTCATTGTGCTGCTAAGGGCCTGATGACACAGATTTCATTGCTGAGTGATATTGCTTTGTAAGTAAATACCACAACTTCTTTATCCATTTTTCACTTTCTGCGATGTTGAACTTGTACTGTAAACGAGGTTCTTGTAAACAGAGGCGTCCCAAACTTTGGGGTGGCTGTGTCTTTTTGATTTTAATTTCCCTAAGCTATAGGACCATAAGTGGCAGTGCCCTAGGCTCTGTTGCTTTGTTTTGTAGATGTTTCAGGAAACACCATACACTTCTCCCGAGTGTCTGTTGGCAATTTACATCCCGCCCATCAGCATAACAAGGCTCCCAGTTCTCCATGGCCTGTCCTGCCTTTCTGGATTTTACACTTTTTTCAGATGGCCCTTTTGACCGGGGGGAAGTGAGACTTCATTGTAGTGCAGATTTCCTTTGCAAGCTTGCTTGGTTGGCCAAAAAGGGCGTATGCGTTTTTTCCTGAATATATTCAGGAAAAAACGCATACGCCCTTTTTGGCCAAGTGCATCATTGTGGACGTTCTGCCTCTTTTCCTATGCTTTCAATGCAATTCCAGTCTAGCTCCTGAAATCGGTTTCCTGCAATTCTGCCCCGCTTTCAAGTCCTCTTGGCAGCCTTACTTCAGTCTATTTTTGGACGATAGCTGTCATTTATAACTCTGCAGGTTTGTGAATTACAGTGCCCCTGAGCTCCTTTCTTCAACTCGCTTTCTTGTGACCTGGCCGCAACACCGCAGGATGGCTTCAGGCCCTAATCTGGTTCCGGCCCGGCACGCTGAGCCTTTGGTTAATTCCTCTTCCTGGTGGGAAATGAGAGTTAAATTTGCCCGTCCAGACACCTCCAGCTAGCCTCTCATTGGTTCTCGCTATTCCTGTTCATCTTCCGCAGAAATTGCAAACTGGGCCAAACAGGAGGTTAAAGGCGCTGACTCTCCAAGTGGGGAGAGTGTTAGTAAAGCGTCTGGAATGTTGCACCCGAGTACCAGGGGAGGAAAACTGAGACATATTTGAACACGTCTCCCGTTCACATGGTTGATCATACTTGGGTTCCACATGCATGTTTTAGCTGAAGGAAGAATACCTTAAACCTGGAGAGTTGAGACCCGTGTAATGGGTACCATGCAATATGACTTCAAAGGGTCTTCATTTGCTCACCGAACCTCTCCAATCCTATCACTGCTGCGTTTATGCCCCTGTACACATGCTTGATTCTCTTTCGGAGACATAGCAATCCATAGGTTTTACGATACTTACTAGTCAGGTACATTCTTAGGCGTTTAATATGCGGTGTTGAGTCCATTTCGTTGAGCAAGGAGTAGCTCTTGTCTATTCCATATTTGACTTAAGGAACTTTATCTGTGCTCATTTCAATCTCTGGTTTTATGCAGCACCCCAACTCACCTTTACCCTTAAGCAAGCATAAGTTGGTTTTCTAAATTTGAGACCCTGTTCTGTTCTGTAATTCAGTTCCTGTGTAGCCAAGTTTCCATTCCGTGTATTACTGATATCTTATGATGTTTCTTTTTCTGTGTGACTTATTTCAGTTAGAATCATCATACCTGAATCCACTCATTGTGATGCTAAGGGCCTGATGACATAGATTTCATTGCTGAGTGATATTGCTTTGTAAGTAAATACCACAACTTCTTTATCCATTTTTCACTTTCTGCGATGTTGAACTTGTACTGTAAACGAGGTTCTTGTAAACAGAGGCGTCCCAAACTTTGGGGTGGCTGTGTCTTTTTGATTTTAATTTCCCTAAGCTATAGGACCATAAGTGGCAGTGCCCTAGGCTCTGTTGCTTTGTTTTGTAGATGTTTCAGGAAACACCATACACTTCTCCCGAGTGTCTGTTGGCAATTTACATCCCGCCCATCAGCATAACAAGGCTCCCAGTTCTCCATGGCCTGTCCTGCCTTTCTGGATTTTACACTTTTTTCAGATGGCCCTTTTGACCGGGGGGAAGTGAGACTTCATTGTAGTGCAGATTTCCTTTGCAAGCTTGCTTGGTTGGCCAAAAAGGGCGTATGCGTTTTTTCCTGAATATATTCAGGAAAAAACGCATACGCCCTTTTTGGCCAAGTGCATCATTGTGGACGTTCTGCCTCTTTTCCTATGCTTTCAATGCAATTCCAGTCTACCTCCTGAAATCGGTTTCCTGCAATTCTGCCCCGCTTTCAAGTCCTCTTGGCAGCCTTACTTCAGTCTATTTTTGGATGATAGCTGTCATTTATAACTCTGCAGGTTTGTGAATTACAGTGCCCCTGAGCTCCTTTCTTCAACTCGCTTTCTTGTGACCTGGCCGCAACACCGCAGGATGGCTTCAGGCCCTAATCTGGTTCCGGCCCGGCACGCTGAGCCTTTGGTTAATTCCTCTTCCTGGTGGGAAATGAGAGTTAAATTTGCCCGTCCAGACACCTCCAGCTAGCCTCTCATTGGTTCTCGCTATTCCTGTTCATCTTCCGCAGAAATTGCAAACTGGGCCAAACAGGAGGTTAAAGGCGCTGACTCTCCAAGTGGGGAGAGTGTTAGTAAAGCGTCTGGAATGTTGCACCCGAGTACCAGGGGAGGAAAACTGAGACATATTTGAACACGTCTCCCGTTCACATGGTTGATCATACTTGGGTTCCACATGCATGTTTTAGCTGAAGGAAGAATACCTTAAACCTGGAGAGTTGAGACCCGTGTAATGGGTACCATGCAATATGACTTCAAAGGGTCTTCATTTGCTCACCGAACCTCTCCAATCCTATCACTGCTGCGTTTATGCCCCTGTACACATGCTTGATTCTCTTTCAGAGACATAGCAATCCATAGGTTTTACGATACTTACTAGTCAGGTACATTCTTAGGCGTTTAATATGCGGTGTTGAGTCCATTTCGTTGAGCAAGGAGTAGCTCTTGTCTATTCCATATTTGACTTAAGGAACTTTATCTGTGGTCATTTCAATCTCTGGTTTTATGCAGCACCCCAACTCACCTTTACCCTTAAGCAAGCATAAGTTGGTTTTCTAAATTTGAGACCCTGTTCTGTTCTGTAATTCAGTTCCTGTGTAGCCAAGTTTACATTCCGTGTATTACTGATATCTTATGATGTTTCTTTTTCTGTGTGACTTATTTCAGTTAGAATCATCATACCTGAATCCACTCATTGTGATGCTAAGGGCCTGATGACATAGATTTCATTGCTGAGTGATATTGCTTTGTAAGTAAATACCACAACTTCTTTATCCATTTTTCACTTTCTGCGATGTTGAACTTGTACTGTAAACGAGGTTCTTGTAAACAGAGGCGTCCCAAACTTTGGGGTGGCTGTGTCTTTTTGATTTTAATTTCCCTAAGCTATAGGACCATAAGTGGCAGTGCCCTAGGCTCTGTTGCTTTGTTTTTTAGATGTTTCAGGAAACACCATACACTTCTCCCGAGTGTCTGTTGGCAATTTACATCCCGCCCATCAGCATAACAAGGCTCCCAGTTCTCCATGGCCTGTCCTGCCTTTCTGGATTTTACACTTTTTTCAGATGGCCCTTTTGACCGGGGGGAAGTGAGACTTCATTGTAGTGCAGATTTCCTTTGCAAGCTTGCTTGGTTGGCCAAAAAGGGCATATGCGTTTTTTCCTGAATATATTCAGGAAAAACCGCATACGCCCTTTTTGGCCAAGTGCATCATTGTGGACGTTCTGCCTCTTTTCCTATGCTTTCAATGCAATTCCAGTCTACCTCCTGAAATCGGTTTCCTGCAATTCTGCCCCGCTTTCAAGTCCTCTTGGCAGCCTTACTTCAGTCTATTTTTGGACGATAGCTGTCATTTATAACTCTGCAGGTTTGTGAATTACAGTGCCCCTGAGCTCCTTTCTTCAACTCGCTTTCTTGTGACCTGGCCGCAACACCGCAGGATGGCTTCAGGCCCTAATCTGGTTCCGGCCCGGCACGCTGAGCCTTTGGTTAATTCCTCTTCCTGGTGGGAAATGAGAGTTAAATTTGCCCGTCCAGACACCTCCAGCTAGCCTCTCATTGGTTCTCGCTATTCCTGTTCATCTTCCGCAGAAATTGCAAACTGGGCCAAACAGGAGGTTAAAGGCGCTGACTCTCCAAGTGGGGAGAGTGTTAGTAAAGCGTCTGGAATGTTGCACCCGAGTACCAGGGGAGGAAAACTGAGACATATTTGAACACGTCTCCCGTTCACATGGTTGATCATACTTGGGTTCCACATGCATGTTTTAGCTGAAGGAAGAATACCTTAAACCTGGAGAGTTGAGACCCGTGTAATGGGTACCATGCAATATGACTTCAAAGGGTCTTCATTTGCTCACCGAACCTCTCCAATCCTATCACTGCTGCGTTTATGCCCCTGTACACATGCTTGATTCTCTTTCGGAGACATAGCAATCCATAGGTTTTACGATACTTACTAGTCAGGTACATTCTTAGGCGTTTAATATGCGGTGTTGAGTCCATTTCGTTGAGCAAGGAGTAGCTCTTGTCTATTCCATATTTGACTTAAGGAACTTTATCTGTGCTCATTTCAATCTCTGGTTTTATGCAGCACCCCAACTCACCTTTACCCTTAAGCAAGCATAAGTTGGTTTTCTAAATTTGAGACCCTGTTCTGTTCTGTAATTCAGTTCCTGTGTAGCCAAGTTTACATTCCGTGTACTACTGATATCTTATGATGTTTCTTTTTCTGTGTGACTTATTTCAGTTAGAATCATCATACCTGAATCCACTCATTGTGATGCTAAGGGCCTGATGACATAGATTTCATTGCTGAGTGATATTGCTTTGTAAGTAAATACCACAACTTCTTTATCCATTTTTCACTTTCTGCGATGTTGAACTTGTACTGTAAACGAGGTTCTTGTAAACAGAGGCGTCCCAAACTTTGGGGTGGCTGTGTCTTTTTGATTTTAATTTCCCTAAGCTATAGGACCATAAGTGGCAGTGCCCTAGGCTCTGTTGCTTTGTTTTTTAGATGTTTCAGGAAACACCATACACTTCTCCCGAGTGTCTGTTGGCAATTTACATCCCGCCCATCAGCATAACAAGGCTCCCAGTTCTCCATGGCCTGTCCTGCCTTTCTGGATTTTACACTTTTTTCAGATGGCCCTTTTGACCGGGGGGAAGTGAGACTTCATTGTAGTGCAGATTTCCTTTGCAAGCTTGCTTGGTTGGCCAAAAAGGGCGTATGCGTTTTTTCCTGAATATATTCAGGAAAAAACGCATACGCCCTTTTTGGCCAAGTGCATCATTGTGGACGTTCTGCCTCTTTTCCTATGCTTTCAATGCTATTCCAGTCTACCTCCTGAAGTCGGTTTCCTGCAATTCTGCCCCGCTTTCAAGTCCTCTTGGCAGCCTTACTTCAGTCTATTTTTGGACGATAGCTGTCATTTATAACTCTGCAGGTTTGTGAATTACAGTGCCCCTGAGCTCCTTTCTTCAACTCGCTTTCTTGTGACCTGGCCGCAACACCGCAGGATGGCTTCAGGCCCTAATCTGGTTCCGGCCCGGCATGCTGAGCCTTTGGTTAATTCCTCTTCCTGGTCGGAAATGAGAGTTAAATTTGCCCGTCCAGACACCTCCAGCTAGCCTCTCATTGGTTCTCGCTATTCCTGTTCATCTTCCGCAGAAATTGCAAACTGGGCCAAACAGGAGGTTAAAGGCGCTGACTCTCCAAGTGGGGAGAGTGTTAGTAAAGCGTCTGGAATGTTGCACCCGAGTACCAGGGGAGGAAAACTGAGACATATTTGAACACGTCTCCCGTTCACATGGTTGATCATACTTGGGTTCCACATGCATGTTTTAGCTGAAGAAAGAATACCTTAAACCTGGAGAGTTGAGACCCGTGTAATGGGTACCATGCAATATGACTTCAAAGGGTCTTCATTTGCTCACCGAACCTCTCCAATCCTATCACTGCTGCGTTTATGCCCCTGTACACATGCTTGATTCTCTTTCGGAGACATAGCAATCCATAGGTTTTACGATACTTACTAGTCAGGTACATTCTTAGGCGTTTAATATGCGGTGTTGAGTCCATTTCGTTGAGCAAGGAGTAGCTCTTGTCTATTCCATATTTGACTTAAGGAACTTTATCTGTGCTCATTTCAATCTCTGGTTTTATGCAGCACCCCAACTCACCTTTACCCTTAAGCAAGCATAAGTTGGTTTTCTAAATTTGAGACCCTGTTCTGTTCTGTAATTCAGTTCCTGTGTAGCCAAGTTTACATTCCGTGTATTACTGATATCTTATGATGTTTCTTTTTCTGTGTGACTTATTTCAGTTAGAATCATCATACCTGAATCCACTCATTGTGATGCTAAGGGCCTGATGACATAGATTTCATTGCTGAGTGATACTGCTTTGTAAGTAAATACCACAACTTCTTTATCCATTTTTCACTTTCTGCGATGTTGAACTTGTACTGTAAACGAGGTTCTTGTAAACAGAGGCGTCCCAAACTTTGGGGTGGCTGTGTCTTTTTGATTTTAATTTCCCTAAGCTATAGGACCATAAGTGGCAGTGCCCTAGGCTCTGTTGCTTTGTTTTTTAGATGTTTCAGGAAACACCATACACTTCTCCCGAGTGTCTGTTGGCAATTTACATCCCGCCCATCAGCATAACAAGGCTCCCAGTTCTCCATGGCCTGTCCTGCCTTTCTGGATTTTACACTTTTTTCAGATGGCCCTTTTGACCGGGGGGAAGTGAGACTTCATTGTAGTGCAGATTTCCTTTGCAAGCTTGCTTGGTTGGCCAAAAAGGGCGTATGCGTTTTTTCCTGAATATATTCAGGAAAAAACGCATACGCCCTTTTTGGCCAAGTGCATCATTGTGGACGTTCTGCCTCTTTTCCTATGCTTTCAATGCAATTCCAGTCTACCTCCTGAAATCGGTTTCCTGCAATTCTGCCCCGCTTTCAAGTCCTCTTGGCAGCCTTACTTCAGTCTATTTTTGGACGATAGCTGTCATTTATAACTCTGCAGGTTTGTGAATTACAGTGCCCCTGAGCTCCTTTCTTCAACTCGCTTTCTTGTGACCTGGCCGCAACACCGTAGGATAGCTTCAGGCCCTAATCTGGTTCCGGCCCGGCATGCTGAGCCTTTGGTTAATTCCTCTTCCTGGTGGGAAATGAGAGTTAAATTTGCCCGTCCAGACACCTCCAGCTAGCCTCTCATTGGTTCTCGCTATTCCTGTTCATCTTCCGCAGAAATTGCAAACTGGGCCAAACAGGAGGTTAAAGGGACTGACTCTCCAAGTGGGGAGAGTGTTAGTAAAGCGTCTGGAATGTTGCACCCGAGTACCAGGGGAGGAAAACTGAGACATATTTGAACACGTCTCCCGATCACATGGTTGATCATACTCTAGGTTCCACATGCATGTTTTAGCTGAAGGAAGAATACCTTAAACCTGGGTAGTTGAAACCCGTGGAATGGGTACCATGCAATATGACTTCAAAGGGTCTTCATTTGCTCACCGAACCTCTCCAATCCTATCACTGCTGCGTTTATGCCCCTGTACACATGCTTGATTCTCTTTCGGAGACATAGCAATCCATAGGTTTTAAGATACTTACTAGTCAGGTACATTCTTAGGCGTTTAATATGGGGTGTTGAGTCCATTTCGTTGAGCAAGGAGTAGCTCTTGTCTATTCCATATTTGGCTTAAGGAACTTTATCTGTGCTCATTTCAATCTCTGGTTTTATGCAGCACCCCAACTCACCTTTACCCTTAAGCAAGCATAAGTTGGTTTTCTAAATTTGAGACCCTGTTCTGTTCTGTAATTCAGTTCCTGTGTAGCCAAGTTTACATTCCGTGTATTACTGATATCTTATGATGTTTCTTTTTCTGTGTGACTTATTTCAGTTAGAATCATCATACCTGAATCCACTCATTGTGATGCTAAGGGCCTGATGACATAGATTTCATTGCTGAGTGATATTGCTTTGTAAGTAAATACCACAACTTCTTTATCCATTTTTCACTTTCTGCGATGTTGAACTTGTACTGTAAACGAGGTTCTTGTAAACAGAGGCATCCCAAACTTTGGGGTGGCTGTGTCTTTTTGATTTTAATTTCCCTAAGCTATAGGACCATAAGTGGCAGTGCCCTAGGCTCTGTTGATTTGTTTTGTAGATGTTTCAGGAAACACCATACACTTCTCCCGAGTGTCTGTTGGCAATTTACATCCCGCCCATCAGCATAACAAGGCTCCCAGTTCTCCATGGCCTGTCCTGCCTTTCTGGATTTTACACTTTTTTCAGATGGCCCTTTTGACCGGGGGGAAGTGAGACTTCATTGTAGTGCAGATTTCCTTTGCAAGCTTGCTTGGTTGGCCAAAAAGGGCGTATGCGTTTTTTCCTCAATATATTCAGGAAAAAACGCATACGCCCTTTTTGGCCAAGTGCATCATTGTGGACGTTCTGCCTCTTTTCCTATGCTTTCAATGCAATTCCAGTCTACCTCCTGAAATCGGTTTCCTGCAATTCTGCCCCGCTTTCAAGTCCTCTTGGCAGCCTTACTTCAGTCTATTTTTGGACGATAGCTGTCATTTATAACTCTGCAGGTTTGTGAATTACAGTGCCCCTGAGCTCCTTTCTTCAACTCGCTTTCTTGTGACCTGGCCGCAACACCGCAGGATGGCTTCAGGCCCTAATCTGGTTCCGGCCCGGCATGCTGAGCCTTTGGTTAATTCCTCTTCCTGGTGGGAAATGAGAGTTAAATTTGCCTGTCCAGACACCTCCAGCTAGCCTCTCATTGGTTCTCGCTATTCCTGTTCATCTTCCGCAGAAATTGCAAACTGGGCCAAACAGGAGGTTAAAGGGACTGACTCTCCAAGTGGGGAGAGTGTTAGTAAAGCGTCTGGAATGTTGCACCCGAGTACCAGGGGAGGAAAACTGAGACATATTTGAACACGTCTCCCGATCACATGGTTGATCATACTCTAGGGTCCGCATGCATGTTTTAGCTGAAGGAGGAATACCTTAAACCTGGGTAGTTGAAACCCGTGGAATGGGTACCATGCAATATGACTTCAAAGGGTCTTCATTTGCTCACCGAACCTCTCCAATCCTATCACTGCTGCGTTTATGCCCCTGTACACATGCTTGATTCTCTTTCGGAGACATAGCAATCCATAGGTTTTAAGATACTTACTAGTCAGGTACATTCTTAGGCGTTTAATATGTGGTGTTGAGTCCATTTCGTTGAGCAAGGAGTAGCTCTTGTCTATTCCATATTTGTCTTAAGGAACTTTATCTGTGCTCATTTCAATCTCTGGTTTTATGCAGCACCCCTACTCACCTTTACCCTTAAGCAAGAATAAGTTGGTTTTCTAAATTTGAGACCCTGTTCTGTTCTGTAATTCTGTTCCTGTGTAGCCAAGTTTACATTCCATGTATTACTGATATCTTATGATGTTTCTTTTTCTGTGTGACTTATTTCAGTTAGAATCATCATACCTGAATCCACTCATTGTGCTGCTAAGGGCCTGATGACACAGATTTCATTGCTGAGTGATATTGCTTTGTAAGTAAATACCACAACTTCTTTATCCATTTTTCACTTTCTGCGATGTTGAACTTGTACTGTAAATGAGGTTCTTGTAAACAGAGGCGTCCCAAACTTTGGGGTGGCTGTGTCTTTTTGATTTTAATTTCCCTAAGCTATAGGACCATAAGTGGAAGTGCCCTAGGTTCTGTTGCTTTGTTTTTTAGATGTTTCAGGAAACACCATACACTTCTCCGGAGCGTCTGTTGGCAATTTACATCCCGCCCATCAGCATAACAAGGCTCCCAGTTCTCCATGGCCTGTCCTGCCTTTCTGGATTTTACACTTTTTTCAGATAGCCCTTTTGACCGGGGGGAAGTGAGACTTCATTGTAGTGCAGATTTCCTTTGCAAGCTTGCTTGGTTGGCCAAAAAGGGCGTATGCGTTTTTTCCTGAATATATTCAGGAAAAAACGCATACGCCCTTTTTGGCCAAGTGCATCATTGTGGACGTTCTGCCTCTTTTCCTATGCTTTCAATGCAATTCCAGTCTACCTCCTGAAATCGGTTTCCTGCAATTCTGCCCCGCTTTCAAGTCCTCTTGGCAGCCTTACTTCAGTCTATTTTTGGATGATAGCTGTCATTTATAACTCTGCAGGTTTGTGAATTACAGTGCCCCTGAGCTCCTTTCTTCAACTCGCGTTCTTTTGAGCTGGCCGCAACACCGCAGGATGGCTTCAGGCCCTAATCTGGTTCCGGTACGGCACGCTGAGCCTTTGGTTATTTCCTCTTCCTGGTGGGAAATGAGAGTTAAATTTGCCCGTCCAGACACCTCCAGCTAGCCTCTCATTGGTTCTCGCTATTCCTGTTCATCTTCCGCAGAAATTGCAAACTGGGCGAAACAGGAGGTTAAAGGCGCTGACTCTCCAAGTGGGGAGAGTGTTAGTAAAGCGTCTGGAATGTTGCACCCGAGTACCAGGGGAGGAAAACTGAGACATATTTGAACACGTCTCCCGTTCACATGGTTGATCATACTTGGGTTCCACATGCATGTTTTAGCTGAAGGAAGAATACCTTAAACCTGGAGAGTTGAGACCCGTGTAATGGGTACCATGCAATATGACTTCAAAGGGTCTTCATTTGCTCACCGAACCTCTCCAATCCTATCACTGCTGCGTTTATGCCCCTGTACACATGCTTGATTCTCTTTTGGAGACATAGCAATCCATAGGTTTTACGATACTTACTGGTCAGGTACATTCTTAGGCGTTTAATATGCGGTGTTGAGTCCATTTCGTTGAGCAAGGAGTAGCTCTTGTCTATTCCATATTTGACTTAAGGAACTTTATCTGTGCTCATTTCAATCTCTGGTTTTATGCAGCACCCCAATTCACCTTTACCCTTAAGCAAGCATAAGTTGGTTTTCTAAATTTGAGACCCTGTTCTGTTCTGTAATTCAGTTCCTGTGTAGCCAAGTTCCCATTCCGTGTATTACTGATATCTTATGATGTTTCTTTTTCTGTGTGACTTATTTCAGTTAGAATCATCATACCTGAATCCACTCATTGTGCTGCTAAGGGCCTGATGACATAGATTTCATTGCTGAGTGATATTGCTTTGTAAGTAAATACCACAACTTCTTTATCCATTTTTCACTTTCTGCGATGTTGAACTTGTACTGTAAACGAGGTTCTGTAAACAGAGGCGTCCCAAACTTTGGGGTGGCTGTGTCTTTTTGATTTTAATTTCCCTAAGCTATAGGACCATAAGTGGCAGTGCCCTAGGCTCTGTTGCTTTGTTTTTTAGATGTTTCAGGAAACACCATACACTTCTCCCGAGTGTCTGTTGGCAATTTACATCCTGCCCATCAGCATAACAAGGCTCCCAGTTCTCCATGGCCTGTCCTGCCTTTCTGGATTTTACACTTTTTTCAGATGGCCCTTTTGACAGGGGGGAAGTGAGACTTCATTGTAGTGCAGATTTCCTTTGCAAGCTTGCTTGGTTGGCCAAAAAGGGCGTATGCGTTTTTTCCTGAATATATTCAGGAAAAAACGCATACGCCCTTTTTGGCCAAGTGCATCATTGTGGACGTTCTGCCTCTTTTCCTATGCTTTCAATGCAATTCCAGTCTACCTCCTGAAATCGGTTTCCTGCAATTCTGCCCCGCTTTCAAGTCCTCTTGGCAGCCTTACTTCAGTCTATTTTTGGACGATAGCTGTCATTTATAACTCTGCAGGTTTGTGAATTACAGTGCCCCTGAGCTCCTTTCTTCAACTCGCTTTCTTTTGAGCTGGCCGCAACACCGCAGGATGGCTTCAGGCCCTAATCTGGTTCCGGTACGGCACGCTGAGCCTTTGGTTATTTCCTCTTCCTGGTGGGAAATGAGAGTTAAATTTGCCCGTCCAGACACCTCCAGCTAGCCTCTCATTGGTTCTCGCTATTCCTGTTCATCTTCCACAGAAATTGCAAACTGGGCCAAACAGGAGGTTAAAGGCGTTGACTCTCCAAGTGGGGAGAGTGTTAGTAAAGCGTCTGGAATGTTGCACCCGAGTACCAGGGGAGGAAAACTGAGACATATTTGAACACGTCTCCCGTTCACATGGTTGATCATACTTGGGTTCCACATGCTTGTTTTAGCTGAAGGAAGAATACCTTAAACCTGGAGAGTTGAGACCCGTGTAATGGGTACCATGCAATATGACTTCAAAGGGTCTTCATTTGCTCACCGAACCTCTCCAATCCTATCACTGCTGCGTTTATGCCCCTGTACACATGCTTGATTCTCTTTTGGAGACATAGCAATCCATAGGTTTTACGATACTTACTAGTCAGGTACATTATTAGGCGTTTAATATGCGGTGTTGAGTCCATTTCGTTGAGCAAGGAGTAGCTCTTGTCTATTCCATATTTGACTTAAGGAACTTTATCTGTGCTCATTTCAATCTCTGGTTTTATGCAGCACCCCAATTCACCTTTACCCTTAAGCAAGCATAAGTTGGTTTTCTAAATTTGAGACCCTGTTCTGTTCTGTAATTCAGTTCCTGTGTAGCCAAGTTTCCATTCCGTGTATTACTGATATCTTATGATGTTTCTTTTTCTGTGTGACTTATTTCAGTTAGAATCATCATACCTGAATCCACTCATTGTGCTGCTAAGGGCCTGATGACATAGATTTCATTGCTGAGTGATATTGCTTTGTAAGTAAATACCACAACTTCTTTATCCATTTTTCACTTTCTGCGATGTTGAACTTGTACTGTAAACGAGGTTCTTGTAAACAGAGGCGTCCCAAACTTTGGGGTGGCTGTGTCTTTTTGATTTTAATTTCCCTAAGCTATAGGACCATAAGTGGCAGTGCCCTAGGCTCTGTTGCTTTGTTTTTTAGATGTTTCAGGAAACACCATACACTTCTCCGGAGTGTCTGTTGGCAATTTACATCCCGCCCATCAGCATAACAAGGCTCCCAGTTCTCCATGGCCTGTCCTGCCTTTCTGGATTTTACACTTTTTTCAGATGGCCCTTTTGACCGGGGGGAAGTGAGACTTCATTGTAGTGCAGATTTCCTTTGCAAGCTTGCTTGGTTGGCCAAAAAGGGCGTATGCGTTTTTTCCTGAATATATTCAGGAAAAAATGCATACGCCCTTTTTGGCCAAGTGCATCATTGTGGACGTTCTGCCTCTTTTCCTATGCTTTCAATGCAATTCCAGTCTACCTCCTGAAATCGGTTTCCTGCAATTCTGCCCCGCTTTCAAGTCCTCTTGGCAGCCTTACTTCAGTCTATTTTTGGACGATAGCTGTCATTTATAACTCTGCAGGTTTGTGAATTACAGTGCCCCTGAGCTCCTTTCTTCAACTCGCTTTCTTGTGACCTGGCTGCAACACCGCAGGATGGCTTCAGGCCCTAATCTGGTTCCGGCCCGGCATGCTGAGCCTTTGGTTATTTCCTCTTCCTGGTGGGAAATGAGAGTTAAATTTGCCCGTCCAGACACCTCCAGCTAGTCTCTCATTGGTTGTCGCTATTCCTGTTCATCTTCCGCAGAAATTGCAACCTGGGCCAAACAGGAGGTTAAAGGCGCTGACTCTCCAAGTGGGGAGAGTGTTAGTAAAGCGTCTGGAATGTTGCACCCGAGTACCAGGGGAGGAAAACTGAGACATATTTGAACACGTCTCCCGTTCACATGGTTGATCATACCCTGGGTTCCATATGCATGTTTTAGCTGAAGGAAGAATACCTTAAACCTGGAGAGTTGAGACCCGTGTAATGGGTACCATGCAATATGACTCAAAGGGTCTTCATTTGCTCACCGAACCTCTCCAATCCTATCACTGCTGCGTTTATGCCCCTGTACACATGCTTGATTCTCTTTCGGAGACATAGCAATCCATAGGTTTTAAGATACTTACAAGTCAGGTACATTCTTAGGCGTTTAATATGCGGTGTTGAGTCCATTTCGTTGAGCAAGGAGTAGCTCTTGTCTATTCCATATTTGGCTTAAGGAACTTTATCTGTGCTCATTTCAATCTCTGGTTTTATGCAGCACCCCAACTCACCTTTACCCTTAAGCAAGCATAAGTTGGTTTTCTAAATTTGAGACCCTGTTCTGTTCTGTAATTCAGTTCCTGTGTAGCCAAGTTTACATTCCGTGTATTACTGATATCTTATGATGTTTCTTTTTCTGTGTGACTTACTTCAGTTAGAATCATCATACCTGAATCCACTCATTGTGATGCTAAGGGCCTGATGACATAGATTTCATTGCTGAGTGATATTGCTTTGTAAGTAAATACCACAACTTCTTTATCCATTTTTCACTTTCTGCCATGTTGAACTTGTACTGTAAACGAGGTTCTTGTAAACAGAGGCGTCCCAAACTTTGGGGTGGCTGTGTCTTTTTGATTTTAATTTCCCTAAGCTATAGGACCATAAGTGGCAGTGCCCTAGGCTCTGTTGCTTTGTTTTTTAGATGTTTCAGGAAACACCATACACTTCTCCCGAGTGTCTGTTGGCAATTTACATCCCGCCCATCAGCATAACAAGGCTCCCAGTTCTCCATGGCCTGTCCTGCCTTTCTGGATTTTACACTTTTTTCAGATGGCCCTTTTGACCGGGGGGAAGTGAGACTTCATTGTAGTGCAGATTTCCTTTGCAAGCTTGCTTGGTTGGCCAAAAAGGGCGTATGCGTTTTTTCCTGAATATATTCAGGAAAAAACGCATACGCCCTTTTTGGCCAAGTGCATCATTGTGGACGTTCTGCCTCTTTTCCTATGCTTTCAATGCAATTCCAGTCTAGCTCCTGAAATCGGTTTCCTGCAATTCTGCCCCGCTTTCAAGTCCTCTTGGCAGCCTTACTTCAGTCTATTTCTGGACGATAGCTGTCATTTATAACTCTGCAGGTTTGTGAATTACAGTGCCCCTGAGCTCCTTTCTTCAACTCGCTTTCTTTTGAGCTGGCCGCAACACCGCAGGATGGCTTCAGGCCCTAATCTGGTTCTGGTACGGCACGCTGAGCCTTTGGTTATTTCCTCTTCCTGGTGGGAAATGAGAGTTAAATTTGCCCGTCCAGACACCTCCAGCTAGCCTCTCATTGGTTCTCGCTATTCCTGTTCATCTTCTGCAGAAATTGCAAACTGGGCCAAACAGGAGGTTAAAGGCGCTGACTCTCCAAGTGGGGAGAGTGTTAGTAAAGCGTCTGGAATGTTGCACCCGAGTACCAGGGGAGGAAAACTGAGACATATTTGAACACGTCTCCTGTTCACATGGTTGATCATACTTGGGTTCCACATGCATGTTTTAGCTGAAGGAAGAATACCTTAAACCTGGAGAGTTGAGACCCGTGTAATGGGTACCATGCAATATGACTTCAAAGGGTCTTCATTTGCTCACCGAACCTCTCCAATCCTATCACTGCTGCGTTTATGCCCCTGTACACATGCTTGATTCTCTTTCGGAGACATAGCAATCCATAGGTTTTAAGATAATTACTAGTCAGGTACATTCTTAGGCATTTAATATGCGGTGTTGAGTCCATTTCGTTGAGCAAGGAGTAGCTCTTGTCTATTCCATATTTGACTTAAGGAACTTTATCTGTGCTCATTTCAATCTCTGGTTTTATGCAGCACCCCAACTCACCTTTACCCTTAAGCAAGCATAAGTTGGTTTTCTAAATTTGAGACCCTGTTCTGTTCTGTAATTCAGTTCCTGTGTAGCCAAGTTTACATTCCGTGTATTACTGATATCTTATGATGTTTCTTTTTCTGTGTGACTTACTTCAGTTAGAATCATCATACCTGAATCCACTCATTGTGCTGCTAAGGGCCTGATGACACAGATTTCATTGCTGAGTGATATTGCTTTGTAAGTAAATACCACAACTTCTTTATCCATTTTTCACTTTCTGCGATGTTGAACTTGTACTGTAAACGAGGTTCTGTAAACAGAGGCGTCCCAAACTTTGGGGTGGCTGTGTCTTTTTGATTTTAATTTCCCTAAGCTATAGGACCATAAGTGGCAGTGCCCTAGGCTCTGTTGCTTTGTTTTTTAGATGTTTCAGGAAACACCATACACTTCTCCCGAGTGTCTGTTGGCAATTTACATCCCGCCCATCAGCATAACAAGGCTCCCAGTTCTCCATGGCCTGTCCTGCCTTTCTGGATTTTACACTTTTTTCAGATGGCCCTTTTGACCGGGGGGAAGTGAGACTTCATTGTAGTGCAGATTTCCTTTGCAAGCTTGCTTGGTTGGCCAAAAAGGGCGTATGCGTTTTTTCCTGAATATATTCAGGAAAAAACGCATACGCCCTTTTTGGCCAAGTGCATCATTGTGGACGTTCTGCCTCTTTTCCTATGCTTTCAATGCAATTCCAGTCTACCTCCTGAAATCGGTTTCCTGCAATTCTGCCCCGCTTTCAAGTCCTCTTGGCAGCCTTACTTCAGTCTATTTTTGGACGATAGCTGTCATTTATACCTCTGCATGTTGGTGAATTACAGTGCCCCTGAGCTCCTTTCTTCAACTCGCTTTCTTGTGACCTGGCCGCAACACCGCAGGATGGCTTCAGGCCCTAATCTGGTTCCGGCACGGCACGCTGAGCCTTTGGTTATTTCCTCTTCCTGGTGGGAAATGAGAGTTAAATTTGCCCGTCCAGACACCTCCAGCTAGTCTCTCATTGGTTCTCGCTATTCCTGTTCATCTTCCGCAGAAATTGCAAACTGGGCCAAACAGGAGATTAAAGGGACTGACTCTCCAAGTGAGGAGAGTGTTAGTAAAGCGTCTGGAATGTTGCACCCGAGTACCAGGGGAGGAAAACTGAGACATATTTGAACACGTCTCCCGTTCACATGGTTGATCATACTTGGGTTCCACATGCATGTTTTAGATGAAGGAAGAATATCCTAAACCTGGAAAGTTAAGACCCGTGTAATGGGAAACATGCAATATGACTTCAAAGGGTCTTCATTTGCTCACCGAACCTCTCCAATCCTATCACTGCTGTGTTTATGCCCCTATACACATGCTTGATTCTCTTTCGGAGACATAGCAATCCATAGGTTTTAAGATACTTACTAGTCAGGTACATTCTTAGGCGTTTAATATGCGGTGTTGAGTCCATTTCGTTGAGCAAGGTGTAGCTCTTGTCTATTCCATATTTGGCTTAAGGAACTTTATCTGTGCTCATTTCAATCTCTGGTTTTATGCAGCACCCCAACTCACCTTTACCCTTAAGCAAGCATAAGTTGGTTTTCTAAATTTGAGACCCTGTTCTGTTCTGTAATTCAGTTCCTGTGTAGCCAAGTTTACATTCCGTGTATTACTGATATCTTATGATGTTTCTTTTTCTGTGTGACTTATTTCAGTTAGAATCATCATACCTGAATCCACTCATTGTGATGCTAAGGGCCTGATGACATAGATTTCATTGCTGAGTGATATTGCTTTGTAAGTAAATACCACAACTTCTTTATCCATTTTTCACTTTCTGCGATGTTGAACTTGTACTGTAAACGAGGTTCTTGTAAACAGAGGCGTCCCAAACTTTGGGGTGGCTGTGTCTTTTTGATTTTAATTTCCCTAAGCTATAGGACCATAAGTGGCAGTGCCCTAGGCTCTGTTGCTTTGTTTTTTAGATGTTTCAGGAAACACCATACACTTCTCCCGAGTGTCTGTTGGCAATTTACATCCCGCCCATCAGCATAACAAGGCTCCCAGTTCTCCATGGCCTGTCCTGCCTTTCTGGATTTTACACTTTTTTCAGATGGCCCTTTTGACCGGGGGGAAGTGAGACTTCATTGTAGTGCAGATTTCCTTTGCAAGCTTGCTTGGTTGGCCAAAAAGGGCGTATGCGTTTTTTCCTGAATATATTCAGGAAAAAACGCATACGCCCTTTTTGGCCAAGTGCATCATTGTGGACGTTCTGCCTCTTTTCCTATGCTTTCAATGCAATTCCAGTCTAGCTCCTGAAATCGGTTTCCTGCAATTCTGCCCCGCTTTCAAGTCCTCTTGGCAGCCTTACTTCAGTCTATTTTTGGACGATAGCTGTCATTTATAACTCTGCAGGTTTGTGAATTACAGTGCCCCTGAGCTCCTTTCTTCAACTCGCTTTCTTGTGACCTGGCCGCAACACCGCAGGATGGCTTCAGGCCCTAATCTGGTTCCGGCCCGGCACGCTGAGCCTTTGGTTAATTCCTCTTCCTGGTGGGAAATGAGAGTTAAATTTGCCCGTCCAGACACCTCCAGCTAGCCTCTCATTGGTTCTCGCTATTCCTGTTCATCTTCCGCAGAAATTGCAAACTGGGCCAAACAGGAGGTTAAAGGCGCTGACTCTCCAAGTGGGGAGAGTGTTAGTAAAGCGTCTGGAATGTTGCACCCGAGTACCAGGGGAGGAAAACTGAGACATATTTGAACACGTCTCCCGTTCACATGGTTGATCATACTTGGGTTCCACATGCATGTTTTAGCTGAAGGAAGAATACCTTAAACCTGGAGAGTTGAGACCCGTGGAATGGGTACCATGCAATATGACTTCAAAGGGTCTTCATTTGCTCACCGAACCTCTCCAATCCTATCACTGCTGCGTTTATGCCCCTGTACACATGCTTGATTCTCTTTCGGAGACATAGCAATCCATAAGTTTTACGATACTTACTAGTCAGGTACATTCTTAGGCGTTTAATATGCGGTGTTGAGTCCATTTCGTTGAGCAAGGAGTAGCTCTTGTCTATTCCATATTTGACTTAAGGAACTTTATCTGTGCTCATTATCTGGTTTTATGCAGCACCCCAACTCACCTTTACCCTTAAGCAAGCATAAGTTGGTTTTCTAAATTTGAGACCCTGTTCTGTTCTGTAATTCAGTTCCTGTGTAGCCAAGTTTACATTCCGTGTATTACTGATATCTTATGATGTTTCTTTTTCTGTGTGACTTATTTCAGTTAGAATCATCATACCTGAATCCACTCATTGTGATGCTAAGGGCCTGATGACATAGATTTCATTGCTGAGTGATATTGCTTTGTAAGTAAATACCACAACTTCTTTATCCATTTTTCACTTTCTGCGATGTTGAACTTGTACTGTAAACGAGGTTCTTGTAAACAGAGGCGTCCCAAACTTTGGGGTGGCTGTGTCTTTTTGATTTTAATTTCCCTAAGCTATAGGACCATAAGTGGCAGTGCCCTAGGCTCTGTTGCTTTGTTTTTTAGATGTTTCAGGAAACACCATACACTTCTCCCGAGTGTCTGTTGGCAATTTACATCCCGCCCATCAGCATAACAAAGCTCCCAGTTCTCCATGGCCTGTCCTGCCTTTCTGGATTTTACACTTTTTTCAGATGGCCCTTTTGACCGGGGGGAAGTGAGACTTCATTGTAGTGCAGATTTCCTTTGCAAGCTTGCTTGGTTGGCCAAAAAGGGCGTATGCGTTTTTTCCTGAATATATTCAGGAAAAAACGCATACGCCCTTTTTGGCCAAGTGCATCATTGTGGACGTTCTGCCTCTTTTCCTATGCTTTCAATGCAATTCCAGTCTACCTCCTGAAATCGGTTTCCTGCAATTCTGCCCCGCTTTCAAGTCCTCTTGGCAGCCTTACTTCAGTCTATTTTTGGACGATAGCTGTCATTTATAACTCTGCAGGTTTGTGAATTACAGTGCCCCTGAGCTCCTTTCTTCAACTCGCTTTCTTGTGACCTGCCCGCAACACCGCAGGATGGCTTCAGGCCCTAATCTGGTTCCGGCCCGGCACGCTGAGCCTTTGGTTAATTCCTCTTCCTGGTGGGAAATGAGAGTTAAATTTGCCCGTCCAGACACCTCCAGCTAGCCTCTCATTGGTTCTCGCTATTCCTGTTCATCTTCCGCAGAAATTGCAAACTGGGCCAAACAGGAGGTTAAAGGCGCTGACTCTCCAAGTGGGGAGAGTGTTAGTAAAGCGTCTGGAATGTTGCACCCGAGTACCAGGGGAGGAAAACTGAGACATATTTGAACACGTCTCCCGTTCACATGGTTGATCATACTTGGGTTCCACATGCATGTTTTAGCTGAAGGAAGAATACCTTAAACCTGGAGAGTTGAGACCCGTGTAATGGGTACCATGCAATATGACTTCAAAGGGTCTTCATTTGCTCACCGAACCTCTCCAATCCTATCACTGCTGCGTTTATGCCCCTGTACACATGCTTGATTCTCTTTCGGAGACATAGCAATCCATAAGTTTTACGATACTTACTAGTCAGGTACATTCTTAGGCGTTTAATATGCGGTGTTGAGTCCATTTCGTTGAGCAAGGAGTAGCTCTTGTCTATTCCATATTTGACTTAAGGAACTTTATCTGTGCTCATTATCTGGTTTTATGCAGCACCCCAACTCACCTTTACCCTTAAGCAAGCATAAGTTGGTTTTCTAAATTTGAGACCCTGTTCTGTTCTGTAATTCAGTTCCTGTGTAGCCAAGTTTACATTCCGTGTATTACTGATATCTTATGATGTTTCTTTTTCTGTGTGACTTATTTCAGTTAGAATCATCATACCTGAATCCACTCATTGTGATGCTAAGGGCCTGATGACATAGATTTCATTGCTGAGTGATATTGCTTTGTAAGTAAATACCACAACTTCTTTATCCATTTTTCACTTTCTGTGATGTTGAACTTGTACTGTAAACGAGGTTCTTGTAAACAGAGGCGTCCCAAACTTTGGGGTGGCTGTGTCTTTTTGATTTTAATTTCCCTAAGCTATAGGACCATAAGTGGCAGTGCCCTAGGCTCTGTTGCTTTGTTTTTTAGATGTTTCAGGAAACACCATACACTTCTCCCGAGTGTCTGTTGGCAATTTACATCCCGCCCATCAGCATAACAAGGCTCCCAGTTCTCCATGGCCTGTCCTGCCTTTCTGGATTTTACACTTTTTTCAGATGGCCCTTTTGACCGGGGGGAAGTGAGACTTCATTGTAGTGCAGATTTCCTTTGCAAGCTTGCTTGGTTGGCCAAAAAGGGCGTATGCGTTTTTTCCTGAATATATTCAGGAAAAAACGCATACGCCCTTTTTGGCCAAGTGCATCATTGTGGACGTTCTGCCTCTTTTCCTATGCTTTCAATGCAATTCCAGTCTACCTCCTGAAATCGGTTTCCTGCAATTCTGCCCCGCTTTCAAGTCCTCTTGGCAGCCTTACTTCAGTCTATTTTTGGACGATAGCTGTCATTTATAACTCTGCAGGTTTGTGAATTACAGTGCCCCTGAGCTCCTTTCTTCAACTCGCTTTCTTTTCAGCTGGCCGCAACACCGCAGGATGGCTTCAGGCCCTAATCTGGTTCCGGCCCGGCACGCTGAGCCTTTGGTTAATTCCTCTTCCTGGTGGGAAATGAGAGTTAAATTTGCCCGTCCAGACACCTCCAGCTAGCCTCTCATTGGTTCTCGCTATTCCTGTTCATCTTCCGCAGAAATTGCAAACTGGGCCAAACAGGAGGTTAAAGGGACTGACTCTCCAAGTGGGGAGAGTGTTAGTAAAGCGTCTGGAATGTTGCACCCGAGTACCAGGGGAGTAAAACTGAGACATATTTGAACACGTCTCCCGATCACATGGTTGATC
Organism: Stenella coeruleoalba; assembly: GCF_951394435.1. Classification (NCBI taxonomy): domain Eukaryota; kingdom Metazoa; phylum Chordata; class Mammalia; order Artiodactyla; family Delphinidae; genus Stenella; species Stenella coeruleoalba. Next base: position 136,622 of record NW_027646160.1, on the reverse strand, counting down.
ATACTCTAGGTTCCATATGCATATTTTAGCTGAAGGAAGAATACCTTAAACCTGGGTAGTTGAAACCCGTGGAATGGGTACCATGCAATATGACTTCAAAGGGTCTTCATTTGCTCACCGAACCTCTCCAATCCTATCACTGCTGCGTTTATGCCCCTGTACACATGCTTGATTCTCTTTCGGAGACATAGCAATCCATAGGTTTTACGATACTTACTAGTCAGGTACATTCTTAGGCGTTTAATATGCGGTGTTGAGTCCATTTCGTTGAGCAAGGAGTAGCTCTTGTCTATTCCATATTTGGCTTAAGGAACTTTATCTGTGCTCATTTCAATCTCTGGTTTTATGCAGCACCCCAACTCACCTTTACCCTTAAGCAAGCATAAGTTGGTTTTCTAAATTTGAGACCCTGTTCTGTTCTGTAATTCAGTTCCTGTGTAGCCAAGTTTCCATTCCGTGTATTACTGATATCTTATGATGTTTCTTTTTCTGTGTGACTTATTTCAGTTAGAATCATCATACCTGAATCCACTCATTGTGATGCTAAGGGCCTGATGACATAGATTTCATTGCTGAGTGATATTGCTTTGTAAGTAAATACCACAACTTCTTTATCCATTTTTCACTTTCTGCGATGTTGAACTTGTACTGTAAACGAGGTTCTTGTTAACAGAGGCGTCCCAAACTTTGGGGTGGCTGTGTCTTTTTGATTTTAATTTCCCTAAGCTATAGGACCATAAGTGGCAGTGCCCTAGGCTCTGTTGCTTTGTTTTTTAGATGTTTCAGGAAACACCATACACTTCTCCCGAGTGTCTGTTGGCAATTTACATCCCGCCCATCAGCATAACAAGGCTCCCAGTTCTCCATGGCCTGTCCTGCCTTTCTGGATTTTACACTTTTTTCAGATGGCCCTTTTGACCGGGGGGAAGTGAGACTTCATTGTAGTGCAGATTTCCTTTGCAAGCTTGCTTGGTTGGCCAAAAAGGGCGTATGCGTTTTTTCCTGAATATATTCAGGAAAAAACGCATACGCCCTTTTTGGCCAAGTGCATCATTGTGGACGTTCTGCCTCTTTTCCTATGCTTTCAATGCAATTCCAGTCTACCTCCTGAAATCAGTTTCCTGCAATTCTGCCCCGCTTTCAAGTCCTCTTGGCAGCCTTACTTCAGTGTATTTTTGGACGATAGCTGTCATTTATAACTCTGCAGGTTTGTGAATTACAGTGCCCCTGAGCTCCTTTCTTCAACTCGCTTTCTTGTGACCTGGCCGCAACACCGCAGGATGGCTTCAGGCCCTAATCTGGTTCCGGCCCGGCATGCTGAGCCTTTGGTTAATTCCTCTTCCTGGTGGGAAATGAGAGTTAAATTTGCCCGTCCAGACACCTCCAGCTAGCCTCTCATTGGTTCTCGCTATTCCTGTTCATCTTCCGCAGAAATTGCAAACTGGGCCAAACAGGAGGTTAAAGGCGCTGACTCTCCAAGTGGGGAGAGTGTTAGTAAAGCGTCTGGAATGTTGCACCCGAGTACCAGGGGAGGAAAACTGAGACATATTTGAACACGTCTCCCGTTCACATGGTTGATCATACTTGGGTTCCACATGCATGTTTTAGCTGAAGGAAGAATACCTTAAACCTGGAGAGTTGAGACCCGTGTAATGGGTACCATGCAATATGACTTCAAAGGGTCTTCATTTGCTCACCGAACCTCTCCAATCCTATCACTGCTGCGTTTATGCCCCTGTACACATGCTTGATTCTCTTTCGGAGACATAGCAATCCATAGGTTTTACGATACTTACTAGTCAGGTACATTCTTAGGCGTTTAATATGCGGTGTTGAGTCCATTTCGTTGAGCAAGGAGTAGCTCTTGTCTATTCCATATTTGGCTTAAGGAACTTTATCTGTGCTCATTTCAATCTCTGGTTTTATGCAGCACCCCAACTCACCTTTACCCTTAAGCAAGCATAAGTTGGTTTTCTAAATTTGAGACCCTGTTCTGTTCTGTAATTCAGTTCCTGTGTAGCCAAGTTTACATTCCGTGTATTACTGATATCTTATGATGTTTCTTTTTCTGTGTGACTTATTTCAGTTAGAATCATCATACCTGAATCCACTCATTGTGATGCTAAGGGCCTGATGACATAGATTTCATTGCTGAGTGATATTGCTTTGTAAGTAAATACCACAACTTCTTTATCCATTTTTCACTTTCTGCGATGTTGAACTTGTACTGTAAACGAGGTTCTTGTAAACAGAGGCGTCCCAAACTTTGGGGTGGCTGTGTCTTTTTGATTTTAATTTCCCTAAGCTATAGGACCATAAGTGGCAGTGCCCTAGGCTCTGTTGCTTTGTTTTTTAGATGTTTCAGGAAACACCATACACTTCTCCCGAGTGTCTGTTGGCAATTTACATCCCGCCCATCAGTATAACAAGGCTCCCAGTTCTCCATGGCCTGTCCTGCCTTTCTGGATTTTACACTTTTTTCAGATGGCCCTTTTGACCGGGGAGAAGGGAGACTTCATTGTAGTGCAGATTTCCTTTGCAAGCTTGCTTGGTTGGCCAAAAAGGGCGTATGCGTTTTTTCCTGAATATATTCAGGAAAAAACGCATACGCCCTTTTTGGCCAAGTGCATCATTGTGGACGTTCTGCCTCTTTTCCTATGCTTTCAATGCAATTCCAGTCTACCTCCTGAAATCGGTTTCCTGCAATTCTGCCCCGCTTTCAAGTCCTCTTGGCAGCCTTACTTCAGTCTATTTTTGGACGATAGCTGTCATTTATAACTCTGCAGGTTTGTGAATTACAGTGCCCCTGAGCTCCTTTCTTCAACTCGCTTTCTTGTGACCTGGCCGCAACACCGCAGGATGGCTTCAGGCCCTAATCTGGTTCCGGCCCGGCACGCTGAGCCTTTGGTTAATTCCTCTTCCTGGTGGGAAATGAGAGTTAAATTTGCCCGTCCAGACACCTCCAGCTAGCCTCTCATTGGTTCTCGCTATTCCTGTTCATCTTCCGCAGAAATTGCAAACTGGGCCAAACAGGAGGTTAAAGGCGCTGACTCTCCAAGTGGGGAGAGTGTTAGTAAAGCGTCTGGAATGTTGCACCCGAGTACCAGGGGAGGAAAACTGAGACATATTTGAACACGTCTCCCGTTCACATGGTTGATCATACTTGGGTTCCACATGCATGTTTTAGCTGAAGGAAGAATACCTTAAACCTGGAGAGTTGAGACCCGTGTAATGGGTACCATGCAATATGACTTCAAAGGGTCTTCATTTGCTCACCGAACCTCTCCAATCCTATCACTGCTGCGTTTATGCCCCTGTACACATGCTTGATTCTCTTTCGGAGACATAGCAATCCATAGGTTTTACGATACTTACTAGTCAGGTACATTCTTAGGCGTTTAATATGCGGTGTTGAGTCCATTTCGTTGAGCAAGGAGTAGCTCTTGTCTATTCCATATTTGACTTAAGGAACTTTATCTGTGCTCATTATCTGGTTTTATGCAGCACCCCAACTCACCTTTACCCTTAAGCAAGCATAAGTTGGTTTTCTAAATTTGAGACCCTGTTCTGTTCTGTAATTCAGTTCCTGTGTAGCCAAGTTTACATTCCGTGTATTACTGATATCTTATGATGTTTCTTTTTCTGTGTGACTTATTTCAGTTAGAATCATCATACCTGAATCCACTCATTGTGATGCTAAGGGCCTGATGACATAGATTTCATTGCTGAGTGATATTGCTTTGTAAGTAAATACCACAACTTCTTTATCCATTTTTCACTTTCTGCGATGTTGAACTTGTACTGTAAACGAGGTTCTTGTAAACAGAGGCGTCCCAAACTTTGGGGTGGCTGTGTCTTTTTGATTTTAATTTCCCTAAGCTATAGGACCATAAGTGGCAGTGCCCTAGGCTCTGTTGCTTTGTTTTGTAGATGTTTCAGGAAACACCATACACTTCTCCCGAGTGTCTGTTGGCAATTTACATCCCGCCCATCAGCATAACAAGGCTCCCAGTTCTCCATGGCCTGTCCTGCCTTTCTGGATTTTACACTTTTTTCAGATGGCCCTTTTGACCGGGGGGAAGTGAGACTTCATTGTAGTGCAGATTTCCTTTGCAAGCTTGCTTGGTTGGCCAAAAAGGGCGTATGCGTTTTTTCCTGAATATATTCAGGAAAAAACGCATACGCCCTTTTTGGCCAAGTGCATCATTGTGGACGTTCTGCCTCTTTTCCTATGCTTTCAATGCAATTCCAGTCTACCTCCTGAAATCGGTTTCCTGCAATTCTGCCCCGCTTTCAAGTCCTCTTGGCAGCCTTACTTCAGTCTATTTTTGGACGATAGCTGTCATTTATAACTCTGCAGGTTTGTGAATTACAGTGCCCCTGAGCTCCTTTCTTCAACTTGCTTTCTTGTGACCTGGCCGCAACACCGCAGGATGGCTTCAGGCCCTAATCTGGTTCCGGCCCGGCACGCTGAGCCTTTGGTTAATTCCTCTTCCTGGTGGGAAATGAGAGTTAAATTTGCCCGTCCAGACACCTCCAGCTAGCCTCTCATTGGTTCTCGCTATTCCTGTTCATCTTCCGCAGAAATTGCAAACTGGGCCAAACAGGAGGTTAAAGGGACTGACTCTCCAAGTGGGGAGAGTGTTAGTAAAGCATCTGGAATGTTGCACCCGAGTACCAGGGGAGTAAAACTGAGACATATTTGAACACGTCTCCCGATCACATGGTTCATCATACTCTAGGTTCCATATGCATATTTTAGCTGAAGGAAGAATACCTTAAACCTGGGTAGTTGAAACCCGTGGAATGGGTACCATGCAATATGACTTCAAAGGGTCTTCATTTGCTCACCGAACCTCTCCAATCCTATCACTGCTGCGTTTATGCCCCTGTACACATGCTTGATTCTCTTTCGGAGACATAGCAATCCATAGGTTTTACGATACTTACTAGTCAGGTACATTCTTAGGCGTTTAATATGCGGTGTTGAGTCCATTTCGTTGAGCAAGGAGTAGCTCTTGTCTATTCCATATTTGACTTAAGGAACTTTATCTGTGCTCATTTCAATCTCTGGTTTTATGCAGCACCCCAACTCACCTTTACCCTTAAGCAAGCATAAGTTGGTTTTCTAAATTTGAGACCCTGTTCTGTTCTGTAATTCAGTTCCTGTGTAGCCAAGTTTACATTCCGTGTATTACTGATATCTTATGATGTTTCTTTTTCTGTGTGACTTATTTCAGTTAGAATCATCATACCTGAATCCACTCATTGTGATGCTAAGGGCCTGATGACATAGATTTCATTGCTGAGTGATATTGCTTTGTAAGTAAATAGCACAACTTCTTTATCCATTTTTCACTTTCTGCGATGTTGAACTTGTACTGTAAACGAGGTTCTTGTAAACAGAGGCGTCCCAAACTTTGGGGTGGCTGTGTCTTTTTGATTTTAATTTCCCTAAGCTATAGGACCATAAGTGGCAGTGCCCTAGGCTCTGTTGCTTTGTTTTTTAGATGTTTCAGGAAACACCATACACTTCTCCCGAGTGTCTGTTGGCAATTTACATCCCGCCCATCAGCATAACAAGGCTCCCAGTTCTCCATGGCCTGTCCTGCCTTTCTGGATTTTACACTTTTTTCAGATGGCCCTTTTGACCGGGGGGAAGTGAGACTTCATTGTAGTGCAGATTTCCTTTGCAAGCTTGCTTGGTTGGCCAAAAAGGGCGTATGCGTTTTTTCCTGAATATATTCAGGAAAAAACGCATACGCCCTTTTTGGCCAAGTGCATCATTGTGGACGTTCTGCCTCTTTTCCTATGCTTTCAATGCAATTCCAGTCTACCTCCTGAAATCGGTTTCCTGCAATTCTGCCCCGCTTTCAAGTCCTCTTGGCAGCCTTACTTCAGTCTATTTTTGGACGATAGCTGTCATTTATAACTCTGCAGGTTTGTGAATTACAGTGCCCCTGAGCTCCTTTCTTCAACTCGCTTTCTTGTGACCTGGCCGCAACACCGCAGGATGGCTTCAGGCCCTAATCTGGTTCCGGCCCGGCACGCTGAGCCTTTGGTTAATTCCTCTTCCTGGTGGGAAATGAGAGTTAAATTTGCCCGTCCAGACACCTCCAGCTAGCCTCTCATTGGTTCTCGCTATTCCTGTTCATCTTCCGCAGAAATTGCAAACTGGGCCAAACAGGAGGTTAAAGGCGCTGACTCTCCAAGTGGGGAGAGTGTTAGTAAAGCGTCTGGAATGTTGCACCCGAGTACCAGGGGAGGAAAACTGAGACATATTTGAACACGTCTCCCGATCACATGGTTGATCATACTCTAGGTTCCACATGCATGTTTTAGCTGAAGGAAGAATACCTTAAACCTGGGTAGTTGAAACCCGTGGAATGGGTACCATGCAATATGACTTCAAAGGGTCTTCATTTGCTCACCGAACCTCTCCAATCCTATCACTGCTGTGCTTATGCCCCTGTACACATGCTTGATTCTCTTTCGGAGACATAGCAATCCATAGGTTTTAAGATACTTACTAGTCAGGTACATTCTTAGGCGTTTAATATGCGGTGTTGAGTCCATTTCGTTGAGCAAGGAGTAGCTCTTGTCTATTCCATATTTGACTTAAGGAACTTTATCTGTGCTCATTTCAATCTCTGGTTTTATGCAGCACCCCAACTCACCTTTACCCTTAAGCAAGCATAAGTTGGTTTTCTAAATTTGAGACCCTGTTCTGTTCTGTAATTCAGTTCCTGTGTAGCCAAGTTTACATTCCGTGTATTACTGATATCTTATGATGTTTCTTTTTCTGTGTGACTTACTTCAGTTAGAATCATCATACCTGAATCCACTCATTGTGCTGCTAAGGGCCTGATGACACAGATTTCATTGCTGAGTGATATTGCTTTGTAAGTAAATACCACAACTTCTTTATCCATTTTTCACTTTCTGCGATGTTGAACTTGTACTGTAAACGAGGTTCTTGTAAACAGAGCCGTTCCAAACTTTGGGGTGGCTGTGTCTTTTTGATTTTAATTTCCCTAAGCTATAGGACCATAAGTGGAAGTGCCCTAGGTTCTGTTGCTTTGTTTTTTAGATGTTTCAGGAAACACCATACACTTCTCCCGAATGATTGTTGGCAATTTACATCCCGCCCATCAGCATAACAAGGCTCCCAGTTCTCCATGACCTGTCCTGCCTTTCTGGATTTTACACTTTTTTCAGATGGCCCTTTTGACCGGGGGGAAGTGAGACTTCATTGTAGTGCAGATTTCCTTTGCAAGCTTGCTTGGTTGGCCAAAAAGGGCGTATGCGTTTTTTCCTGAATATATTCAGGAAAAAACGCATACGCCCTTTTTGGCCAAGTGCATCATTGTGGACGTTCTGCCTCTTTTCCTATGCTTTCAATGCAATTCCAGTCTACCTCCTGAAATCGGTTTCCTGCAATTCTGCCCTGCTTTCAAGTCCTCTTGGCAGCCTTACTTCAGTCTATTTTTGGACGATAGCTGTCATTTATAACTCTGCAGGTTTGTGAATTACAGTGCCCCTGAGCTCCTTTCTTCAACTCGCTTTCTTTTGAGCTGGCCGCAACACCGCAGGATGGCTTCAGGCCCTAATCTGGTTCTGGTACGGCACGCTGAGCCTTTGGTTATTTCCTCTTCCTGGTGGGAAATGAGAGTTAAATTTGCCCGTCCAGACACCTCCAGCTAGCCTCTCATTGGTTCTCGCTATTCCTGTTCATCTTCCGCAGAAATTGCAAACTGGGCCAAACAGGAGGTTAAAGGCGCTGACTCTCCAAGTGGGGAGAGTGTTAGTAAAGCGTCTGGAATGTTGCACCCGAGTACCAGGGGAGGAAAACTGAGACATATTTGAACATGTCTCCCGTTCACATGGTTGATCATACTTGGGTTCCACATGCATGTTTTAGCTGAAGGAAGAATACCTTAAACCTGGAGAGTTGAGACCCGTGTAATGGGTACCATGCAATATGACTTCAAAGGGTCTTCATTTGCTCACCGAACCTCTCCAATCCTATCACTGCTGCGTTTATGCCCCTGCACACATGCTTGATTCTCTTTCGGAGACATAGCAATCCATAGGTTTTCCGATACTTACTAGTCAGGTACATTCTTAGGCGTTTAATATGCGGTGTTGAGTCCATTTCGTTGGGCAAGGAGTAACTCTTGTCTATTCCATATTTGACTTAAGGAACTTTATCTGTGCTCATTTCAATCTCTGGTTTTATGCAGCACCCCAACTCACCTTTACCCTTAAGGAAGCATAAGTTGGTTTTCTAAATTTGAGACCCTGTTCTGTTCTGTAATTCAGTTCCTGTGTAGCCAAGTTTACATTCCGTGTATTACTGATATCTTATGATGTTTCTTTTTCTGTGTGACTTATTTCAGTTAGAATCATCATACCTGAATCCACTCATTGTGATGCTAAGGGCCTGATGACATAGATTTCATTGCTGAGTGATATTGTTTTGTAAGTAAATACCACAACTTCTTTATCCATTTTTCACTTTCTGCGATGTTGAACTTGTACTGTAAACGAGGTTCTTGTAAACAGAGGCGTCCCAAATTTTGGGGTGGCTGTGTCTTTTTGATTTTAATTTCCCTAAGCTATAGGACCATAAGTGGAAGTGCCCTAGGCTCTGTTGCTTTGTTTTTTACATGTTTCAGGAAACACCATACACTTCTCCGGAGTGGTTGTTGGCAATTTACATCCCGCCCATCAGCATAACAAGGCTCCCAGTTCTCCATGGCCTGTCCTGCCTTTCTGGATTTTACACTTTTTTCAGATGGCCCTTTTGACCGGGGGGAAGTGAGACTTCATTGTAGTGCAGATTTCCTTTGCAAGCTTGCTTGGTTGACCAAAAAGGGCGTATGCGTTTTTTCCTGAATATATTCAGGAAAAAACGCATACGCCCTTTTTGGCCAAGTGCATCATTGTGGACGTTCTGCCTCTTTTCCTATGCTTTCAATGCAATTCCAGTCTACCTCCTGAAATCGGTTTCCTGCAATTCTGCCCCGCTTTCAAGTCCTCTTGGCAGCCTTACTTCAGTCTATTTTTGGACGATAGCTGTCATTTATAACTCTGCAGGTTTGTGAATTACAGTGCCCCTGAGCTCCTTTCTTTAACTCGCTTTCTTGTGACCTGGCCGCAACACCGCAGGATGGCTTCAGGCCCTAATCTGGTTCCGGCCCGGCACGCTGAGCCTTTGGTTAATTCCTCTTCCTGGTGGGAAATGAGAGTTAAATTTGCCCGTCCAGACACCTCCAGCTAGCCTCTCATTGGTTCTCGCTATTCCTGTTCATCTTCCGCAGAAATTGCAAACTGGGCCAAACAGGAGGTTAAAGGCGCTGACTCTCCAAGTGGGGAGAGTGTTAGTAAAGCGTCTGGAATGTTGCACCCGAGTACCAGGGGAGGAAAACTGAGACATATTTGAACACGTCTCCCGTTCACATGGTTGATCATACTTGGGTTCCACATGCATGTTTTAGCTGAAGGAAGAATACCTTAAACCTGGAGAGTTGAGACCCGTGTAATGGGTACCATGCAATATGACTTCAAAGGGTCTTCATTTGCTCACCGAACCTCTCCAATCCTATCACTGCTGCGTTTATGCCCCTGTACACATGCTTGATTCTCTTTCGGAGACATAGCAATCCATAGGTTTTACGATACTTACTAGTCAGGTACATTCTTAGGCGTTTAATATGCGGTGTTGAGTCCATTTCGTTGAGCAAGGAGTAGCTCTTGTCTATTCCATATTTGGCTTAAGGAACTTTATCTGTGCTCATTTCAATCTCTGGTTTTATGCAGCACCCCAACTCACCTTTACCCTTAAGCAAGCATAAGTTGGTTTTCTAAATTTGAGACCCTGTTCTGTTCTGTAATTCAGTTCCTGTGTAGCCAAGTTTACATTCCGTGTATTACTGATATCTTATGATGTTTCTTTTTCTGTGTGACTTATTTCAGTTAGAATCATCATACCTGAATCCACTCATTGTGATGCTAAGGGCCTGATGACATAGATTTCATTGCTGAGTGATATTGCTTTGTAAGTAAATACCACAACTTCTTTATCCATTTTTCACTTTCTGCGATGTTGAACTTGTACTGTAAACGAGGTTCTTGTAAACAGAGGCGTCCCAAACTTTGGGGTGGCTGTGTCTTTTTGATTTTAATTTCCCTAAGCTATAGGACCATAAGTGGCAGTGCCCTAGGCTCTGTTGCTTTGTTTTTTAGATGTTTCAGGAAACACCATACACTTCTCCTGAGTGTCTGTTGGCAATTTACATCCCGCCCATCAGCATAACAAGGCTCCCAGTTCTCCATGGCCTGTCCTGCCTTTCTGGATTTTACACTTTTTTCAGATGGCCCTTTTGACCGGGGGGAAGTGAGACTTCATTGTAGTGCAGATTTCCTTTGCAAGCTTGCTTGGTTGGCCAAAAAGGGCGTATGCGTTTTTTCCTGAATATATTCAGGAAAAAACGCATACGCCCTTTTTGGCCAAGTGCATCATTGTGGACGTTCTGCCTCTTTTCCTATGCTTTCAATGCAATTCCAGTCTACCTCCTGAAATCGGTTTCCTGCAATTCTGCCCCGCTTTCAAGTCCTCTTGGCAGCCTTACTTCAGTCTATTTTTGGACGATAGCTGTCATTTATAACTCTGCAGGTTTGTGAATTACAGTGCCCCTGAGCTCCTTTCTTCAACTCGCTTTCTTGTGACCTGGCCGCAACACCGCAGGATGGCTTCAGGCCCTAATCTGGTTCCGGCCCGGCACGCTGAGCCTTTGGTTAATTCCTCTTCCTGGTGGGAAATGAGAGTTAAATTTGCCCGTCCAGACACCTCCAGCTAGCCTCTCATTGGTTCTCGCTATTCCTGTTCATCTTCCGCAGAAATTGCAAACTGGGCCAAACAGGAGGTTAAAGGCGCTGACTCTCCAAGTGGGGAGAGTGTTAGTAAAGCGTCTGGAATGTTGCACCCGAGTACCAGGGGAGGAAAACTGAGACATATTTGAACACGTCTCCCGTTCACATGGTTGATCATACTTGGGTTCCACATGCATGTTTTAGCTGAAGGAAGAATACCTTAAACCTGGAGAGTTGAGACCCGTGTAATGGGTACCATGCAATATGACTTCAAAGGGTCTTCATTTGCTCACCGAACCTCTCCAATCCTATCACTGCTGCGTTTATGCCCCTGTACACATGCTTGATTCTCTTTCGGAGACATAGCAATCCATAGGTTTTACGATACTTACTAGTCAGGTACATTCTTAGGCGTTTAATATGCGGTGTTGAGTCCATTTCGTTGAGCAAGGAGTAGCTCTTGTCTATTCCATATTTGACTTAAGGAACTTTATCTGTGCTCATTATCTGGTTTTATGCAGCACCCCAACTCACCTTTACCCTTAAGCAAGCATAAGTTGGTTTTCTAAATTTGAGACCCTGTTCTGTTCTGTAATTCAGTTCCTGTGTAGCCAAGTTTACATTCCGTGTATTACTGATATCTTATGATGTTTCTTTTTCTGTGTGACTTATTTCAGTTAGAATCATCATACCTGAATCCACTCATTGTGATGCTAAGGGCCTGATGACATAGATTTCATTGCTGAGTGATATTGCTTTGTAAGTAAATACCACAACTTCTTTATCCATTTTTCACTTTCTGCAATGTTGAACTTGTACTGTAAACGAGGTTCTTGTAAACAGAGGCGTCCCAAACTTTGGGGTGGCTGTGTCTTTTTGATTTTAATTTCCCTAAGCTATAGGACCATAAGTGGCAGTGCCCTAGGCTCTGTTGCTTTGTTTTTTAGATGTTTCAGGAAACACCATACACTTCTCCCGAGTGTCTGTTGGCAATTTACATCCCGCCCATCAGCATAACAAGGCTCCCAGTTCTCCATGGCCTGTCCTGCCTTTCTGGATTTTACACTTTTTTCAGATGGCCCTTTTGACCGGGGGGAAGTGAGACTTCATTGTAGTGCAGATTTCCTTTGCAAGCTTGCTTGGTTGGCCAAAAAGGGCGTATGCGTTTTTTCCTGAATATATTCAGGAAAAAACGCATACGCCCTTTTTGGCCAAGTGCATCATTGTGGACGTTCTGCCTCTTTTCCTATGCTTTCAATGCAATTCCAGTCTACCTCCTGAAATCGGTTTCCTGCAATTCTGCCCCGCTTTCAAGTCCTCTTGGCAGCCTTACTTCAGTCTATTTTTGGACGATAGCTGTCATTTATAACTCTGCAGGTTTGTGAATTACAGTGCCCCTGAGCTCCTTTCTTCAACTCGCTTTCTTGTGACCTGGCCGCAACACCGCAGGATGGCTTCAGGCCCTAATCTGGTTCCGGCCCGGCACGCTGAGCCTTTGGTTAATTCCTCTTCCTGGTGGGAAATGAGAGTTAAATTTGCCCGTCCAGACACCTCCAGCTAGCCTCTCATTGGTTCTCGCTATTCCTGTTCATCTTCCGCAGAAATTGCAAACTGGGCCAAACAGGAGGTTAAAGGGACTGACTCTCCAAGTGGGGAGAGTGTTAGTAAAGCATCTGGAATGTTGCACCCGAGTACCAGGGGAGTAAAACTGAGACATATTTGAACACGTCTCCCGATCACATGGTTAATCATACTCTAGGTTCCATATGCATATTTTAGCTAAGGAAGAATACCTTAAACCTGGGTAGTTGAAACCCGTGGAATGGGTACCATGCAATATGACTTCAAAGGGTCTTCATTTGCTCACCGAACCTCTCCAATCCTATCACTGCTGCGTTTATGCCCCTGTACACATGCTTGATTCTCTTTCGGAGACATAGCAATCCACAGGTTTTACGATACTTACTAGTCAGGTACATTCTTAGGCGTTTAATATGGGGTGTTGAGTCCATTTCGTTGAGCAAGGAGTAGCTCTTGTCTATTCCATATTTGGCTTAAGGAACTTTATCTGTGCTCATTTCAATCTCTGGGTTTATGCAGCACCCCAACTCACCTTTACCCTTAAGCAAGCATAAGTTGGTTTTCTAAATTTGAGACCCTGTTCTGTTCTGTAATTCAGTTCCTGTGTAGCCAAGTTTACATTCCGTGTATTACTGATATCTTATGATGTTTCTTTTTCTGTGTGACTTACTTCAGTTAGAATCATCATACCTGAATCCACTCATTGTGCTTCTAAGGCCCTGATGACACAGATTTCATTGCTGAGTGATATTGCTTTGTAAGTAAATACCACAACTTCTTTATCCATTTTTCACTTTCTGCGATGTTGAACTTGTACTGTAAACGAGGTTCTTGTAAACAGAGCCGTTCCAAACTTTGGGGTGGCTGTGTCTTTTTGATTTTAATTTCCCTAAGCTATAGGACCATAAGTGGAAGTGCCCTAGGTTCTGTTGCTTTGTTTTTTAGATGTTTCAGGAAACACCATACACTTCTCCCGAGTGTCTGTTGGCAATTTACATCCCGCCCATCAGCATAACAAGGCTCCCAGTTCTCCATGGCCTGTCCTGCCTTTCTGGATTTTACACTTTTTTCAGATGGCCCTTTTGACCGGGGGGAAGTGAGACTTCATTGTAGTGCAGATTTCCTTTGCAAGCTTGCTTGGTTGGCCAAAAAGGGCGTATGCGTTTTTTCCTGAATATATTCAGGAAAAAACGCATACGCCCTTTTTGGCCAAGTGCATCATTGTGGACGTTCTGCCTCTTTTCCTATGCTTTCAATGCAATTCCAGTCTACCTCCTGAAATCGGTTTCCTGCAATTCTGCCCCGCTTTCAAGTCCTCTTGGCAGCCTTACTTCAGTCTATTTTTGGACGATAGCTGTCATTTATAACTCTGCAGGTTTGTGAATTACAGTGCCCCTGAGCTCCTTTCTTCAACTCGCTTTCTTGTGACCTGGCCGCAACACCGCAGGATGGTATCAGGCCCTAATCTGGTTCCGGTACGGCACGCTGAGCCTTTGGTTATTTCCACTTCCTGGTGGGAAATGAGAGTTAAATTTGCCCGTCCAGACACCTCCAGCTAGCCTCTCATTGGTTCTCGCTATTCCTGTTCATCTTCCGCAGAAATTGCAAACTGGGCCAAACAGGAGGTTAAAGGCGCTGACTCTCCAAGTGGGGAGAGTGTTAGTAAAGCGTCTGGAATGTTGCACCCGAGTACCAGGGGAGGAAAACTGAGACATATTTGAACACGTCTCCCGTTCACATGGTTGATCATACTTGGGTTCCACATGCATGTTTTAGCTGAAGGAAGAATACCTTAAACCTGGAGAGTTGAGACCCGTGTAATGGGTACCATGCAATATGACTTCAAAGGGTCTTCATTTGCTCACCGAACCTCTCCAATCCTATCACTGCTGCGTTTATGCCCCTGTACACATGCTTGATTCTCTTTCGGAGACATAGCAATCCATAAGTTTTACGATAATTACTAGTCAGGTACATTCTTAGGCGTTTAATATGCGGTGTTGAGTCCATTTCGTTGAGCAAGGAGTAGCTCTTGTCTATTCCATATTTGACTTAAGGAACTTTATCTGTGCTCATTTCAATCTCTGGTTTTATGCAGCACCCCAACTCACCTTTCCCCTTAAGCAAGCATAAGTTGGTTTTCTAAATTTGAGACCCTGTTCTGTTCTGTAATTCAGTTCCTGTGTAGCCAAGTTTACATTCCGTGTATTACTGATATCTTATGATGTTTCTTTTTCTGTGTGACTTATTACAGTTAGAATCATCATACCTGAATCCACTCATTGTGCTGCTAAGGGCCTGATGACACAGATTTCATTGCTGAGTGATATTGCTTTGTAAGTAAATACCACAACTTCTTTATCCATTTTTCACTTTCTGCGATGTTGAACTTGTACTGTAAACGAGGTTCTTGTAAACAGAGCCGTTCCAAACTTTGGGGTGGCTGTGTCTTTTTGATTTTAATTTCCCTAAGCTATAGGACCATAAGTGGAAGTGCCCTAGGCTCTGTTGCTTTGTTTTTTAGATGTTTCAGGAAACACCATACACTTCTCCCGAGTGTCTGTTGGCAATTTACATCCCACCCATCAGCATAACAAGGCTCCCAGTTCTCCATGGCCTGTCCTGCCTTTCTGGATTTTACACTTTTTTCAGATGGCCCTTTTGACCGGGGGGAAGTGAGACTTCATTGTAGTGCAGATTTCCTTTGCAAGCTTGCTTGGTTGGCCAAAAAGGGCGTATGCGTTTTTTCCTGAATATATTCAGGAAAAAACGCATACGCCCTTTTTGGCCAAGTGCATCATTGTGGACGTTCTGCCTCTTTTCCCATGCTTTCAATGCAATTCCAGTCTACCTCCTGAAATCGGTTTCCTGCAATTCTGCCCCGCTTTCAAGTCCTCTTGGCAGCCTTACTTCAGTCTATTTTTGGACGATAGCTGTCATTTATAACTCTGCAGGTTTGTGAATTACAGTGCCCCTGAGCTCCTTTCTTCAACTCGCTTTCTTTTGAGCTGGCCGCAACACCGCAGGATGGCTTCAGGCCCTAATCTGGTTCCGGTACGGCACGCTGAGCCTTTGGTTATTTCCTCTTCCTGGTGGGAAATGAGAGTTAAATTTGCCCGTCCAGACACCTCCAGCTAGCCTCTCATTGGTTCTCGCTATTCCTGTTCATCTTCCGCAGAAATTGCAAACTGGGCCAAACAGGAGGTTAAAGGCGCTGACTCTCCAAGTGGGGAGAGTGTTAGTAAAGCGTCTGGAATGTTGCACCCGAGTACCAGGGGAGGAAAACTGAGACATATTTGAACACGTCTCCCGTTCACATGGTTGATCATACTTGGGTTCCACATGCATGTTTTAGCTGAAGGAAGAATACCTTAAACCTGGAGAGTTGAGACCCGTGTAATGGGTACCATGCAATATGACTTCAAAGGGTCTTCATTTGCTCACCGAACCTCTCCAATCCTATCACTGCTGCGTTTATGCCCCTGTACACATGCTTGATTCTCTTTCGGAGACATAGCAATCCATAGGTTTTAAGATACTTACAAGTCAGGTACATTCTTAGGCGTTTAATATGAGGTGTTGAGTCCATTTCGTTGAGCAAGGAGTAGCTCTTGTCTATTCCATATTTGGCTTAAGGAACTTTATCTGTGCTCATTTCAATCTCTGGTTTTATGCAGCACCCCAACTCACCTTTACCCTTAAGCAAGCATAAGTTGTTTTTCTAAATTTGAGACCCTGTTCTGTTCTGTAATTCAGTTCCTGTGTAGCCAAGTTTACATTCCGTGTATTACTGATATCTTATGATGTTTCTTTTTCTGTGTGACTTACTTCAGTTAGAATCATCATACCTGAATCCACTCATTGTGCTGCTAAGGGCCTGATGACACAGATTTCATTGCTGAGTGATATTGCTTTGTAAGTAAATACCACAACTTCTTTATCCATTTTTCACTTTCTGCGATGTTGAACTTGTACTGTAAACGACGTTCTTGTAAACAGAGCCGTTCCAAACTTTGGGGTGGCTGTGTCTTTTTGATTTTAATTTCCCTAAGCTATAGGACCATAAGTGGAAGTGCCCTAGGTTCTGTTGCTTTGTTTTTTAGATGTTTCAGGAAACACCATACACTTCTCCCGAGTGGTTGTTGGCAATTTACATCCCGCCCATCAGCATAACAAGGCTCCCAGTTCTCCATGGCCTGTCCTGCCTTTCTGGATTTTACACTTTTTTCAGATGGCCGTTTTGACCGGGGGATAGTGAGACTTCATTGTAGTTCAGATTTCCTTTGCAAGCTTGCTTGGTTGGCCAAAAAGGGCGTATGCGTTTTTTCCTGAATATATTCAGGAAAAAACGCATACGCCCTTTTTGGCCAAGTGCATCATTGTGGACGTTCTGCCTCTTTTCCTATGCTTTCAATGCAATTCCAGTCTACCTCCTGAAATCGGTTTCCTGCAATTCTGCCCCGCTTTCAAGTCCTCTTGGCAGCCTTACTTCAGTATATTTTTGGACGATAGCTGTCATTTATAACTCTGCAGTTTTGTGCATTACAGTGCCCCTGAGCTCCTTTCTTCAACTCGCTTTCTTTTGAGCTGGCCGCAACACCGCAGGATGGCTTCAGGCCCTAATCTGGTTCCGGTACGGCACGCTGAGCCTTTGGTTAATTCCTCTTCCTGGTGGGAAATGAGAGTTAAATTTGCCCGTCCAGACACCTCCAGCTAGTCTCTCATTGGTTCTCGCTATTCCTGTTCATCTTCCGCAGAAATTGCAAACTGGGCCAAACAGGAGGTTAAAGGCGCTGACTCTCCAAGTGGGGAGAGTGTTAGTAAAGCGTCTGGAATGTTGCACCCGAGTACCAGGGGAGGAAAACTGAGACATATTTGAACACGTCTCCCGATCACATGGTTGATCATACTCTAGGTTCCATATGCATGTTTTAGCTGAAGGAAGAATACCTTAAACCTGGGTAGTTGAAACCCGTGGAATGGGTACCATGCAATATGACTTCAAAGGGTCTTCATTTGCTCACCGAACCTCTCCAATCCTATCACTGCTGCGTTTATGCCCCTGTACACATGCTTGATTCCCTTTCGGAGACATAGCAATCCATAGGTTTTAAGATACTTACAAGTCAGGTACATTCTTAGGCGTTTAATATGCGGTGTTGAGTCCATTTCGTTGAGCAAGGAGTAGCTCTTGTCTATTCCATATTTGGCTTAAGGAACTTTATCTGTGCTCATTTCAATCTCTGGTTTTATGCAGCACCCCAACTCACCTTTACCCTTAAGCAAGCATAAGTTGTTTTTCTAAATTTGAGACACTGTTCTGTTCTGTAATTCAGTTCCTGTGTAGCCAAGTTTACATTCCGTGTATTACTGATATCTTATGATGTTTCTTTTTCTGTGTGACTTATTTCAGTTAGAATCATCATACCTGAATCCACTCATTGTGCTGCTAAGGGCCTGATGACACAGATTTCATTGCTGAGTGATATTGCTTTGTAAGTAAATACCACAACTTCTTTATCCATTTTTCACTTTCTGCGATGTTGAACTTGTACTGTAAACGAGGTTCTTGTAAACAGAGCCGTTCCAAACTTTGGGGTGGCTGTGTCTTTTTGATTTTAATTTCCCTAAGCTATAGGACCATAAGTGGAAGTGCCCTAGGTTCTGTTGCTTTGTTTTTTAGATGTTTCAGGAAACACCATACACTTCTCCCGAGTGTCTGTTGGCAATTTACATCCCGCCCATCAGCATAACAAGGCTCCCAGTTCTCCATGACCTGTCCTGCCTTTCTGGATTTTACACTTTTTTCAGATGGCCCTTTTGACCGGGGGGAAGTGAGACTTCATTGTAGTGCAGATTTCCTTTGCAAGCTTGCTTGGTTGGCCAAAAAGGGCGTATGCGTTTTTTCCTGAATATATTCAGGAAAAAACGCATACGCCCTTTTTGGCCAAGTGCATCATTGTGGACGTTCTGCCTCTTTTCCTATGCTTTCAATGCAATTCCAGTCTACCTCCTGAAATCGGTTTCCTGCAATTCTGCCCCGCTTTCAAGTCCTCTTGGCAGCCTTACTTCAGTCTATTTTTGGACGATAGCTGTCATTTATCACTCTGCAGTTTTGTGAATTACAGTGCCCCTGAGCTCCTTTCTTCAACTCGCTATCTTTTGAGCTGGCCGCAACACCGCAGGATGGCTTCAGGCCCTAATCTGGTTCCGGTACGGCACGCTGAGCCTTTGGTTATTTCCTCTTCCTGGTGGGAAATGAGAGTTAAATTTGCCCGTCCAGACACCTCCAGCTAGCCTCTCATTGGTTCTCGCTATTCCTGTTCATCTTCCGCAGAAATTGCAAACTGGGCCAAACAGGAGGTTAAAGGCGCTGACTCTCCAAGTGGGGAGAGTGTTAGTAAAGCGTCTGGAATGTTGCACCCGAGTACCAGGGGAGGAAAACTGAGACATATTTGAACACGTCTCCCGATCACATGGTTGATCATACTCTAGGTTCCACATGCATGTTTTAGCTGAAGGAAGAATACCTTAAACCTGGGTAGTTGAAACCCGTGGAATGGGTACCATGCAATATGACTTCAAAGGGTCTTCATTTGCTCACCGAACCTCTCCAATCCTATCACTGCTGCGTTTATGCCCCTGTACACATGCTTGATTCTCTTTCGGAGACATATCAATCCATAGGTTTTAAGATACTTACAAGTCAGGTACATTCTTAGGCGTTTAATATGCGGTGTTGAGTCCATTTCGTTGAGCAAGGAGTAGCTCTTGTCTATTCCATATTTGGCTTAAGGAACTTTATCTGTGCTCATTTCAATCTCTGGTTTTATGCAGCACCCCAACTCACCTTTACCCTTAAGCAAGCATAAGTTGGTTTTCTAAATTTGAGACCCTGTTCTGTTCTGTAATTCAGTTCCTGTGTAGCCAAGTTTACATTCCGTGTATTACTGATATCTTATGATGTTTCTTTTTCTGTGTGACTTACTTCAGTTAGAATCATCATACATGAATCCACTCATTGTGCTTCTAAGGGCCTGATGACACAGATTTCATTGCTGAGTGATATTGCTTTGTAAGTAAATACCACAACTTCTTTATCCATTTTTCACTTTCTGCGATGTTGAACTTGTACTGTAAACGAGGTTCTTGTAAACAGAGCCGTTCCAAACTTTGGGGTGGCTGTGTCTTTTAGATTTTAATTTCCCTAAGCTATAGGACCATAAGTGGAAGTGCCCTAGGTTCTGTTGCTTTGTTTTTTAGATGTTTCAGGAAACACCATACACTTCTCCCGAGTGTCTGTTGGCAATTTACATCCCGCCCATCAGCATAACAAGGCTCCCAGTTCTCCATGGCCTGTCCTGCCTTTCTGGATTTTACACTTTTTTCAGATGGCCCTTTTGACCGGGGGGAAGTGAGACTTCATTGTAGTGCAGATTTCCTTTGCAAGCTTGCTTGGTTGGCCAAAAAGGGTGTATGCGTTTTTTCCTGAATATATTCAGGAAAAAACGCATACGCCCTTTTTGGCCAAGTGCATCATTGTGGACGTTCTGCCTCTTTTCCTATGCTTTCAATGCAATTCCAGTCTACCTCCTGAAATCGGTTTCCTGCAATTCTGCCCCGCTTTCAAGTCCTCTTGGCAGCCTTACTTCAGTCTATTTTTGGACGATAGCTGTCATTTATAACTCTGCAGGTTTGTGAATTACAGTGCCCCTGAGCTCCTTTCTTCAACTCGCTTTCTTGTGACCTGGCCGCAACACCGCAGGATGGTATCAGGCCCTAATCTGGTTCCGGTACGGCACGCTGAGCCTTTGGTTATTTCCTCTTCCTGGTGGGAAATGAGAGTTAAATTTGCCCGTCCAGACACCTCCAGCTAGCCTCTCATTGGTTCTCGCTATTCCTGTTCATCTTCCGCAGAAATTGCAAACTGGGCCAAACAGGAGGTTAAAGGCGCTGACTCTCCAAGTGGGGAGAGTGTTAGTAAAGCGTCTGGAATGTTGCACCCGAGTACCAGGGGAGGAAAACTGAGACATATTTGAACACGTCTCCCGTTCACATGGTTGATCATACTTGGGTTCCACATGCATGTTTTAGCTGAAGGAAGAATACCTTAAACCTGGAGAGTTGAGACCCGTGTAATGGGTACCATGCAATATGACTTCAAAGGGTCTTCATTTGCTCACCGAACCTCTCCAATCCTATCACTGCTGCGTTTATGCCCCTGTACACATGCTTGATTCTCTTTCGGAGACATAGCAATCCATAAGTTTTACGATAATTACTAGTCAGGTACATTCTTAGGCGTTTAATATGCGGTGTTGAGTCCATTTCGTTGAGCAAGGAGTAGCTCTTGTCTATTCCATATTTGACTTAAGGAACTTTATCTGTGCTCATTTCAATCTCTGGTTTTATGCAGCACCCCAACTCACCTTTCCCCTTAAGCAAGCATAAGTTGGTTTTCTAAATTTGAGACCCTGTTCTGTTCTGTAATTCAGTTCCTGTGTAGCCAAGTTTACATTCCGTGTATTACTGATATCTTATGATGTTTCTTTTTCTGTGTGACTTACTTCAGTTAGAATCATCATACCTGAATCCACTCATTGTGCTGCTAAGGGCCTGATGACACAGATTTCATTGCTGAGTGATATTGCTTTGTAAGTAAATACCACAACTTCTTTATCCATTTTTCACTTTCTGCGATGTTGAACTTGTACTGTAAACGAGGTTCTTGTAAACAGAGCCGTTCCAAACTTTGGGGTGGCTGTGTCTTTTTGATTTTAATTTCCCTAAGCTATAGGACCATAAGTGGAAGTGCCCTAGGCTCTGTTGCTTTGTTTTTTAGATGTTTCAGGAAACACCATACACTTCTCCCGAGTGTCTGTTGGCAATTTACATCCCGCCCATCAGCATAACAAGGCTCCCAGTTCTCCATGACCTGTCCTGCCTTTCTGGATTTTACACTTTTTTCAGATGGCCCTTTTGACCGGGGGGAAGTGAGACTTCATTGTAGTGCAGATTTCCTTTGCAAGCTTGCTTGGTTGGCCAAAAAGGGCGTATGCGTTTTTTCCTGAATATATTCAGGAAAAAACGCATACGCCCTTTTTGGCCAAGTGCATCATTGTGGACGTTCTGCCTCTTTTCCTATGCTTTCAATGCAATTCCAGTCTACCTCCTGAAATCGGTTTCCTGCAATTCTGCCCCGCTTTCAAGTCCTCTTGGCAGCCTTACTTCAGTCTATTTTTGGACGATAGCTGTCATTTATAACTCTGCAGGTTTGTGAATTACAGTGCCCCTGAGCTCCTTTCTTCAACTTGCTTTCTTTTGAGCTGGCCGCAACACCGCAGGATGGCTTCAGGCCCTAATCTGGTTCCGGTACGGCACGCTGAGCCTTTGGTTATTTCCTCTTCCTGGTGGGAAATGAGAGTTAAATTTGCCCGTCCAGACACCTCCAGCTAGCCTCTCATTGGTTCTCGCTATTCCTGTTCATCTTCCGCAGAAATTGCAAACTGGGCCAAACAGGAGGTTAAAGGCGCTGACTCTCCAAGTGGGGAGAGTGTTAGTAAAGCGTCTGGAATGTTGCACCCGAGTACCAGGGGAGGAAAACTGAGACATATTTGAACACGTCTCCCGTTCACATGGTTGATCATACTTGGGTTCCACATGCATGTTTTAGCTGAAGGAAGAATACCTTAAACCTGGAGAGTTGAGACCCGTGTAATGGGTACCATGCAATATGACTTCAAAGGGTCTTCATTTGCTCACCGAACCTCTCCAATCCTATCACTGCTGCGTTTATGCCCCTGTACACATGCTTGATTCTCTTTCGGAGACATAGCAATCAATAGGTTTTACGATAATTACTAGTGAGGTACATTCTTAGGCGTTTAATATGCGGTGTTGAGTCCATTTCGTTGAGCAAGGAGTAGCTCTTGTCTATTCCATATTTGACTTAAGGAACTTTATCTGTGCTCATTTCAATGTCTGGTTTTATGCAGCACCCCAACTCACCTTTACCCTTAAGCAAGCATAAGTTGGTTTTCTAAATTTGAGACACTGTTCTGTTCTGTAATTCAGTTCCTGTGTAGCCAAGTTTACATTCCGTGTATTACTGATATCTTATGATGTTTCTTTTTCTGTGTGACTTAGTTCAGTTAGAATCATCATACCTGAATCCACTCATTGTGATGCTAAGGGCCTGATGACACAGATTTCATTGCTGAGTGATATTGCTTTGTAAGTAAATACCACAACTTCTTTATCCATTTTTCACTTTCTGCGATGTTGAACTTGTACTGTAAACGAGGTTCTTGTAAACAGAGGCGTCCCAAACTTTGGGGTGGCTGTGTCTTTTTGATTTTAATTTCCCTAAGCTATAGGACCATAAGTGGAAGTGCCCTAGGCTCTGTTGCTTTGTTTTTTAGATGTTTCAGGAAACACCATACACTTCTCTCGAGTGTCTGTTGGCAATTTACATCCCGCCCATCAGCATAACAAGGCTCCGAGTTCTCCATGGCCTGTCCTGCCTTTCTGGATTTTACACTTTTTTCAGATGGCCCTTTTGACCGGGGGGAAGTGAGACTTCATTGTAGTGCAGATTTCCTTTGCAAGCTTGCTTGGTTGGCCAAAAAGTGCGTATGCGTTTTTTCCTGAATATATTCAGGAAAAAACGCATACGCCCTTTTTGGCCAAGTGCATCATTGTGGACGTTCTGCCTCTTTTCCTATGCTTTCAATGCAATTCCAGTCTACCTCCTGAAATCGGTTTCCTGCAATTCTGCCCCGCTTTCAAGTCCTCTTGGCAGCCTTACTTCAGTCTATTTTTGGAGGATAGCTGTCATTTATAACTCTGCAGGTTTGTGAATTACAGTGCCCCTGAGCTCCTTTCTTCAACTCGCTTTCTTTTGAGCTGGCCGCAACACCGCAGGATGGCTTCAGGCCCTAATCTGGTTCCGGCACGGCACGCTGCGCCTTTGGTTATTTCCTCTTCCTGGTGGGAAATGAGAGTTAAATTTGCCCGTCCAGACACCTCCAGCTAGTCTCTCATTGGTTCTCGCTATTCCTGTTCATCTTCCGCAGAAATTGCAAACTGGGCCAAACAGGAGGTTAAAGTCGCTGACTCTCCAAGTGGGGAGAGTGTTAGTAAAGCGTCTGGAATGTTGCACCCGAGTACCAGGGTACGAAAACTGAGACATATTTGAACACGTCTCCCGTTCACATGGTTGATCATACTTGGGTTCCACATGCATGTTTTAGCTGAAGGAAGAATACCTTAAACCTGGAGAGTTAAGACCCGTGTAATGGGTACCATGCAATATGACTTCAAAGGGTCTTCATTTGCTCACCGAACCTCTCCAATCCTATCACTGCTGTGTTTATGCCCCTGTACACATGCTTGATTCCCTTTCGGAGACATAGCAATCCATAGGTTTTAAGATACTTACTAGTCAGGTACATTCTTAGGCGTTTAATATGCGGTGTTGAGTCCATTTCGTTGAGCAAGAAGTAGCTCTTGTCTATTCCATACTTGACTTAAGGAACTTTATCTGTGCTCATTTCACTCTCTGGTTTTATGCAGCACCCCAACTCACCTTTACCCTTAAGCAAGCATAAGTTGGTTTTCTAAATTTGAGACCCTGTTCTGTTCTGTAATTCAGTTCCTGTGTAGCCAAGTTTACATTCCGTGTATTACTGATATCTTATGATGTTTCTTTTTCTGTGTGACTTACTTCAGTTAGAATCATCATACCTGAATCCACTCATTGTGCTGCTAAGGGCGTGATGACACAGATTTCATTGCTGAGTGATATTGCTTTGTAAGTAAATACCACAACTTCTTTATCCATTTTTCACTTTCTGCGATGTTGAACTTGTACTGTAAACGAGGTTCTTGTAAACAGAGCCGTTCCAAACTTTGGGGTGGCTGTGTCTTTTTGATTTTAATTTCCCTAAGCTATAGGACCATAAGTGGAAGTGCCCTAGGTTCTGTTGCTTTGTTTTTTAGATGTTTCAGGAAACACCATACACTTCTCCCGAGTGGTTGTTGGCAATTTACATCCCGCCCATCAGCATAACAAGGCTCCCAGTTCTCCATGGCCTGTCCTGCCTTTCTGGATTTTACACTTTTTTCAGATGGCCCTTTTGACCGGGGGGAAGTGAGACTTCATTGTAGTGCAGATTTCCTTTGCAAGCTTGCTTGGTTGGCCAAAAAGGGCGTATGCGTTTTTTCCTGAATATATTCAGGAAAAAACGCATACGCCCTTTTTGGCCAAGTGCATCATTGTGGACGTTCTGCCTCTTTTCCCATGCTTTCAATGCAATTCCAGTCTACCTCCTGAAATCGGTTTCCTGCAATTCTGCCCCGCTTTCAAGTCCTCTTGGCAGCCTTACTTCAGTCTATTTTTGGACGATAGCTGTCATTTATAACTCTGCAGGTTTGTGAATTACAGTGCCCCTGAGCTCCTTTCTTCAACTCGCTTTCTTTTGAGCTGGCCGCAACACCGCAGGATGGCTTCAGGCCCTAATCTGGTTCCGGTACGGCACCCTGAGCCTTTGGTTATTTCCTCTTCCTGGTGGGAAATGAGAGTTAAATTTGCCCGTCCAGACACCTCCAGCTAGCCTCTCTTTGGTTCTCGCTATTCCTGTTCATCTTCCGCAGAAATTGCAAACTGGGCCAAACAGGAGGTTAAAGGCGCTGACTCTCCAAGTGGGGAGAGTGTTAGTAAAGCGTCTGGAATGTTGCACCCGAGTACCAGGGGAGGAAAACTGAGACATATTTGAACACGTCTCCCGTTCACATGGTTGATCATACTTGGGTTCCACATGCATGTTTTAGCTGAAGGAAGAATACCTTAAACCTGGAGAGTTGAGACCCGTGTAATGGGTACCATGCAATATGACTTCAAAGGGTCTTCATTTGCTCACCGAACCTCTCCAATCCTATCACTGCTGCGTTTATGCCCCTGTACACATGCTTGATTCTCTTTCGGAGACATAGCAATCCATAGGTTTTAAGATACTTACAAGTCAGGTACATTCTTAGGCGTTTAATATGGGGTGTTGAGTCCATTTCGTTGAGCAAGGAGTAGCTCTTGTCTATTCCATATTTGGCTTAAGGAACTTTATCTGTGCTCATTTCAATCTCTGGTTTTATGCAGCACCCCAACTCACCTTTACCCTTAAGCAAGCATAAGTTGGTTTTCTAAATTTGAGACCCTGTTCTGTTCTGTAATTCAGTTCCTGTGTAGCCAAGTTTACATTCCGTGTATTACTGATATCTTATGATGTTTCTTTTTCTGTGTGACTTATTTCAGTTAGAATCATCATACCTGAATCCACTCATTGTGCTGCTAAGGGCCTGATGACACAGATTTCATTGCTGAGTGATATTGCTTTGTAAGTAAATACCACAACTTCTTTATCCATTTTTCACTTTCTGCGATGTTGAACTTGTACTGTAAACGAGGTTCTTGTAAACAGAGCCGTTCCAAACTTTGGGGTGGCTGTGTCTTTTTGATTTTAATTTCCCTAAGCTATAGGACCATAAGTGGAAGTGCCCTAGGTTCTGTTGCTTTGTTTTTTAGATGTTTCAGGAAACACCATACACTTCTCCCGAGTGGTTGTTGGCAATTTACATCCCGCCCATCAGCATAACAAGGCTCCCAGTTCTCCATGGCCTGTCCTGCCTTTCTGGATTTTACACTTTTTTCAGATGACCGTTTTGACCGGGGGATAGTGAGACTTCATTGTAGTTCAGATTTCCTTTGCAAGCTTGCTTGGTTGGCCAAAAAGGGCGTATGCGTTTTTTCCTGAATATATTCAGGAAAAAACGCATACGCCCTTTTTGGCCAAGTGCATCATTGTGGACGTTCTGCCTCTTTTCCTATGCTTTCAATGCAATTCCAGTCTACCTCCTGAAATCGGTTTCCTGCAATTCTGCCCCGCATTCAAGTCCTCTTGGCAGCCTTACTTCAGTATATTTTTGGACGATAGCTGTCATTTATAACTCTGCAGGTTTGTGCATTACAGTGCCCCTGAGCTCCTTTCTTCAACTCGCTTTCTTTTGAGCTGGCCGCAACACCGCAGGATGGCTTCAGGCCCTAATCTGGTTCCGGTACGGCACGCTGAGCCTTTGGTTAATTCCTCTTCCTGGTGGGAAATGAGAGTTAAATTTGCCCGTCCAGACACCTCCAGCTAGTCTCTCATTGGTTCTCGCTATTCCTGTTCATCTTCCGCAGAAATTGCAAACTGGGCCAAACAGGAGTTTAAAGGCGCTGACTCTCCAAGTGGGGAGAGTGTTAGTAAAGCGTCTGGAATGTTGCACCCGAGTACCAGGGGAGGAAAACTGAGACATATTTGAACACGTCTCCCGATCACATGGTTGATCATACTCTAGGTTCCATATGCATGTTTTAGCTGAAGGAAGAATACCTTAAACCTGGGTAGTTGAAACCCGTGGAATGGGTACCATGCAATATGACTTCAAAGGGTCTTCATTTGCTCACCGAACCTCTCCAATCCTATCACTGCTGCGTTTATGCCCCTGTACACATGCTTGATTCCCTTTCGGAGACATAGCAATCCATAGGTTTTAAGATACTTACAAGTCAGGTACATTCTTAGGCGTTTAATATGCGGTGTTGAGTCCATTTCGTTGAGCAAGGAGTAGCTCTTGTCTATTCCATATTTGGCTTAAGGAACTTTATCTGTGCTCATTTCAATCTCTGGTTTTATGCAGCACCCCAACTCACCTTTACCCTTAAGCAAGCATAAGTTGTTTTTCTAAATTTGAGACACTGTTCTGTTCTGTAATTCAGTTCCTGAGTAGCCAAGTTTCCATTCCGTGTATTACTGATATCTTATGATGTTTCTTTTTCTGTGTGACTTATTTCAGTTAGAATCATCATACCTGAATCCACTCATTGTGCTGCTAAGGGCCTGATGACATAGATTTCATTGCTGAGTGATATTGCTTTGTAAGTGAATACCACAACTTCTTTATCCATTTTTCACTTTCTGCGATGTTGAACTTGTACTGTAAACGAGGTTCTTGTAAACAGAGCCGTTCCAAATTTTGGGGTGGCTGTGTCTTTTTCATTTTAATTTCCCTAAGCTATAGGACCATAAGTGGAAGTGCCCTAGGCTCTGTTGCTTTGTTTTTTAGATGTTTCAGGAAACACCATACACTTCTCCCAAGTGTCTGTTGGCAATTTACATCCCGCCCATCAGCATAACAAGGCTCCCAGTTCTCAATGGCCTGTTGCCTTTCTGGATTTTACACATTTTTCAGATGGCCCTTTTGACCGGGGGGAAGTGAGACTTCATTGTATTGCAGATTTCCTTTGCAAGCTTGCTTGGTTGGCCAAAAAGGGCGTATGCGTTTTTTCCTGAATATATTCAGGAAAAAACGCATACGCCCTTTTTGGCCAAGTGCTTCATTGTGGACATTCTGCCTCTTTTCCTATGCTTTCAATGCAATTCCAGTCTACCTCCTGAAATCGGTTTCCTGCAATTCTGCCCCACTTTCAAGTCCTCTTGGCAGCCTTACTTCAGTCTATTTTTGGACGATGGCTGTGATTTATAACTCTGCAGGTTTGTGAATTACAGTGCTCCTGAGCTCCTTTCTTCAACTCGCTTTCTTGTGACCTGGCCGCAACACCGCAGGATGGCTTCAGGCCCTAATCTGGTTCCGGCCCGGCCTGCTGAGCCTTTGGTTAATTCCTCTTCCTGGTGGGAAATGAGAGTTAAATTTGCCCGTCCAGACACCTCCAGCTAGCCTCTCATTGGTTCTCGCTATTCATGTTCATCTTCCGCAGAAATTGCAAACTGGGCCAAACAGGAGGTTAAAGGCGCTGACTCTCCAAGTGGGGAGAGTGTTAGTAAAGCGTCTGGAATGTTGCACCCGAGTACCAGGGGAGGAAAACTGAGACATATTTGAACACGTCTCCCGATCACATGGTTGATCATACTCTAGGTTCCACATGCATGTTTTAGCTGAAGGAAGAATACCTTAAACCTGGGTAGTTGTAACCCGTGGAATGGGTACCATGCAATATGACTTCAAAGGGTCTTCATTTGCTCACCGAACCTCTCCAATCCTATCACTGCTGCGTTTATGCCCCTGTACACATGCTTGATTCTCTTTCGGAGACATAGCAATCCATAGGTTTAAAGATACTTACTAGTCAGGTACATTCTTAGGCGTTTAATATGGGGTGTTGAGTCCATTTCGTTGAGCAAGGAGTAGCTCTTGTCTATTCCATATTTGGCTTAAGGAACTTTATCTGTGCTCATTTCAATCTCTGGTTTTATGCAGCACCCCAACTCACCTTTACCGTTAAGCAAGCATAAGTTGGTTTTCTAAATTTGAGACCCTGTTCTGTTCTGTAATTCAGTTCCTGTGTAGCCAAGTTTACATTCCGTGTATTACTGATATCTTATGATGTTTCTTTTTCTGTGTGACTTACTTCAGTTAGAATCATCATACCTGAATCCACTCATTGTGCTGCTAAGGGCCTGATGACACAGATTTCATTGCTGAGTGATATTGCTTTGTAAGTAAATACCACAACTTCTTTATCCATTTTTCTCTTTCTGCGATGTTGAACTTGTACTGTAAACGAGGTTCTTGTAAACAGAGCCGTTCCAAACTTTGGGGTGGCTGTGTCTTTTTGATTTTAATTTCCCTAAGCTATAGGACCATAAGTGGAAGTGCCCTAGGTTCTGTTGCTTTGTTTTTTAGATGTTTCAGGAAACACCATACACTTCTCCCGAGTGGTTGTTGGCAATTTACATCCCGCCCATCAGCATAACAAGGCTCCCAGTTCTCCATGACCTGTCCTGCCTTTCTGGATTTTACACTTTTTTCAGATGGCCCTTTTGACCGGGGGGAAGTGAGACTTCATTGTAGTGCAGATTTCCTTTGCAAGCTTGCTTGGTTGGCCAAAAAGGGCGTATGCGTTTTTTCCTGAATATATTCAGGAAAAAACGCATACGCCCTTTTTGGCCAAGTGCATCATTGTGGACGTTCTGCCTCTTTTCCTATGCTTTCAATGCAATTCCAGTCTACCTCCTGAAATCGGTTTCCTGCAATTCTGCCCCGCTTTCAAGTCCTCTTGGCAGCCTTACTTCAGTCTATTTTTGGACGATAGCTGTCATTTATAACTCTGCAGGTTTGTGAATTACAGTGCCCCTGAGCTCCTTTCTTCAACTCGCTTTCTTGTGACCTGGCCGCAACACCGCAGGATGGCTTCAGGCCCTAATCTGGTTCCGGCACGGCACGCTGAGCCTTTGGTTAATTCCTCTTCCTGGTGGGAAATGAGAGTTAAATTTGCCCGTCCAGACACCTCCAGCTAGCCTCTCATTGGTTTTCGCTATTCCTGTTCATCTTCCGCAGAAATTGCAAACTGGGCCAAACAGGAGGTTAAAGGGACTGACTCTCCAAGTGGGGAGAGTGTTAGTAAAGCGTCTGGAATGTTGCACCCGAGTACCAGGGGAGGAAAACTGAGACATATTTGAACACGTCTCCCGATCACATGGTTGATCATACTCTAGGTTCCACATGCATGTTTTAGCTGAAGGAAGAATACCTTAAACCTGGGTAGTTGAAACCCGTGGAATGGGTACCATGCAATATGACTTCAAAGGGTCTTCATTTGCTCACCGCACCTCTCCAATCCTATCACTGCTGCGTTTATGCCCCTGTACTCATGCTTGATTCTCTTTCGGAGACATAGCAATCCATAGGTTTTAAGATACTTACTAGTCAGGTACATTCTTAGGCGTTTAATATGCGGTGTTGAGTCCATTTCGTTGAGCAAGGAGTAGCTTTTGTCTATTCCATATTTGGCTTAAGGAACTTTATCTGTGCTCATTTCAATCTCTGGTTTTATGCAGCACCCCAACTCACCTTTACCCTTAAGCAAGCATAAGTTGGTTTTCTAAATTTGAGACCCTGTTCTGTTCTGTAATTCAGTTCCTGTGTAGCCAAGTTTCCATTCCGTGTATTACTGATATCTTATGATGTTTCTTTTTCTGTGTGACTTATTTCAGTTAGAATCATCATACCTGAATCCACTCATTGTGCTGCTAAGAGCCTGATGACATAGATTTCATTGCTAAGTGATATTGCTTTGTAAGTGAATACCACAACTTCTTTATCCATTTTTCACTTTCTGCGATGTTGAACTTGTACTGGAAACGAGGTTCTTGTAAACAGAGCTGTTCCAAACTTTGGGGTGTCTGTGTCTTTTTCATTTTAATTTCCCTAAGCTATAGGACCATAAGTGGAAGTGCCCTAGGCTCTGTTGCTTTGTTTTTTAGATGTTTCAGGAAACACCATACACTTCTCCCAAGTGTCTGTTGGCAATTTACATCCCGCCCATCAGCATAACAAGGCTCCCAGTTCTTAATGGCCTGTTGCCTTTCTGGATTTTACACTTTTTTCAGATGGCCCTTTTGACCGGGGGGAAGTGAGACTTCATTGTAGTGCAGATTTCCTTTGCAAGCTTGCTTGGTTGGCCAAAAAGAGCGTATGCGTTTTTTCCTGAATATATTCAGGAAAAAACGCATACGCCCTTTTTGGCCAAGTGCATCATTGTGGACGTTCTGCCTCTTTTCCTATGCTTTCAATGCAATTGCAGTCTACCTCCTGAAATCGGTTTCCTGCAATTCTGCCCCGCTTTCAAGTCCTCTTGGCAGCCTTACTTCAGTCTATTTTTGGACGATAGCTGTCATTTATAACTCTGTAGGTTTGTGAATTACAGTGCCCCTGAGCTCCCTTCTTCAACTCGCTTTCTTGTGACCTGGCCGCAACAGCACAGGATGGCTTCAGGCCCTAATCTGATTCCGGCACGGCATGCTGAGCCTTTGGTTAATTCCTCTTCCTGGTGGGAAATGAGAGTTAAATTTGCCCGTCCAGACACCTCCAGCTAGCCTCTCAATGGTTCTCGCTATTCCTGTTCATCTTCCGCAGAAATTGCAAACTGGGCCAAACAGGAGGTTAAAGGGACTGACTCTCCAAGTGGGGAGAGTGTTAGTAAAGCGTCTGGAATGTTGCACCCGAGTACCAGGGGAGGAAAACTGAGACATATTTGAACACGTCTCCCGATCACATGGTTGATCATACTTGGGTTCCACATGCATGTTTTAGCTGAAGGAAAAATACCTTAAACCTGGAGAGTTAAGACCCGTGTAATGGGTACCATGCAATATGACTTCAAAGGGTCTTCATTTGCTCACCGAACCTCTCCAATCCTATCACTGCTGCGTTTATGCCCCTGTACACATGCTTGATTCTCTTTCGGAGACATAGCAATCCATAGGTTTTAAGATACTTACTAGTCAGGTACATTCTTAGGCGTTTAATATGCGGTGTTGAGTCCATTTCGTTGAGCAAGGAGTAGCTCTTGTCTATTCCATATTTGACTTAAGGAACTTTATCTGTGCTCATTTCAATCTCTGGTTTTATGCAGCACCCCAACTCACCTTTACCCTTAAGCAAGCATAAGTTGGTTTTCTAAATTTGAGACCCTGTTCTGTTCTGTAATTCAGTTCCTGTGTAGCCAAGTTTACATTCCGTGTATTAGTGATATCTTATGATGTTTCTTTTTCTGTGTGACTTATTTCAGTTAGAATCATCATACCTGAATCCACTCATTGTGCTGCTAAGGGCCTGATGACACAGATTTCATTGCTGAGTGATATTGCTTTGTAAGTAAATACCACAACTTCTTTATCCATTTTTCACTTTCTGCGATGTTGAACTTGTACTGTAAACGAGGTTGTTGTAAACAGAGGCGTCCCAAACTTTGGGGTGGCTGTGTCTTTTTGATTTTAATTTCCCTAAGCTATAGGACCATAAGTGGAAGTGCCCTAGGTTCTGTTGCTTTGTTTTTTAGATGTTTCAGGAAACACCATACACTTCTCCCGAGTGGTTGTTGGCAATTTACATCCCGCCCATCAGCATAACAAGGCTCCCAGTTCTCCATGGCCTGTCCTGCCTTTCTGGATTTTACACTTTTTTCAGATGGCCCTTTTGACCGGGGGGAAGTGAGACTTCATTGTAGTGCAGATTTCCTTTGCAAGCTTGCTTGGTTTGCCAAAAAGGGCATATGCGTTTTTTCTTGAATATATTCAGGAAAAAACGCATACGCCCTTTTTGGCCAAGTGCATCATTGAGGACGTTCTGCCTCTTTTCCTATGCTTTCAATGCAATTCCAGTCTACCTCCTGAAATCGGTTTCCTGCAATTCTGCCCCGCTTTCAAGTCCTCTTGGCAGCCTTACTTCAGTCTATTTTTGGACGATAGCTGTCATTTATAACTCTGCAGGTTTGTGAATTACAGTGCCCCTGAGCTCCTTTCTTCAACTCGCTTTCTTGTGACCTGGCCACAACACCGCAGGATGGCTTCAGGCCCTAATCTGTTTCCGGTACGGCACGCTGGGCCTTTGGTTATTTCCTCTTCCTGGTGGGAAATGAGAGTTAAATTTGCCCGTCCAGACACCTCCAGCTAGCCTCTCATTGGTTCTCGCTATTCCTGTTCATCTTCCGCAGAAATTGCAAACTGGGCCAAACAGGAGGTTAAAGGCACTGACTCTCCAAGTGGGGAGAGTGTTAGTAAAGCGTCTGGAATGTTGCACCCGAGTACCAGCGGTGGAAAACTGAGACATATTTGAACACGTCTCCCGTTCACATGGTTGATCATACTTGGGTTCCACATGCATGTTTTAGCTGAAGGAAGAATACCTTAAACCTGGAGAGTTGAGACCCGTGTAATGGGTACCATGCAATATGACTTCAAAGGGTCTTCATTTGCTCACCGAACCTCTCCAATCCTATCACTGCTGCGTTTATGCCCCTGTACACATGCTTGATTCTCTTTCGGAGACATAGCAATCCATATGTTTTAAGATACTTACTAGTCAGGTACATTCTTAGGCGTTTAATATGCGGTGTTGAGTCCATTTCGTTGAGCAAGGAGTAGCTCTTGTCTATTCCATATTTGACTTAAGGAACTTTATCTGTGCTCATTTCAATCTCTGGTTTTATGCAGCACCCCAACTCACCTTTACCCTTAAGCAAGCATAAGTTGGTTTTCTAAATTTGAGACCCTGTTCTGTTCTGTAATTCAGTTCCTGTGTAGCCAAGTTTACATTCCGTGTATTACTGATATCTTATGATGTTTCTTTTTCTGTGTGACTTATTTCAGTTAGAATCATCATACCTGAATCCACTCATTGTGCTGCTAAGGGCGTGATGACACAGATTTCATTGCTGAGTGATATTGCTTTGTAAGTAAATACCACAACTTCTTTATCCATTTTTCACTTACTGCGATGTTGAACTTGTACTGTAAACGAGGTTCTTGTAAACAGAGCCATTCCAAACTTTGGGGTGGCTGTGTCTTTTTGATTTTAATTTCCCTAAGCTATAGGACCATAAGTGGAAGTGCCCTAGGTTCTGTTGCTTTGTTTTTTAGATGTTTCAGGAAACACCATACACTTCTCCCGAGTGGTTGTTGGCAATTTACATCCCGCCCATCAGCATAACAAGGCTCCCAGTTCTCCATGGCCTGTCCTGCCTTTCTGGATTTTACACTTTTTTCAGATGGCCCTTTTGACCGGGGGGAAGTGAGACTTCATTGTAGTGCAGATTTCCTTTGCAAGCTTGCTTGGTTGGCCAAAAAGGGCGTATGCGTTTTTTCCTGAATATATTCAGGAAAAAACGCATACGCCCTTTTTGGCCAAGTGCATCATTGTGGACGTTCTGCCTCTTTTCCTATGCTTTCAATGCAATTCCAGTCTACCTCCTGAAATCGGTTTCCTGCAATTCTGCCCCGCTTTCAAGTCCTCTTGGCAGCCTTACTTCAGTCTATTTTTGGACGATAGCTGTCATTTATAACTCTGCAGGTTTGTGAATTACAGTGCCCCTGAGCTCCTTTCTTCAACTCGCTTTCTTTTGAGCTGGCCGCAACACCGCAGGATGGCTTCAGGCCCTAATCTGGTTCCGGTACGGCACGCTGAGCCTTTGGTTATTTCCTCTTCCTGGTGGGAAATGAGAGTTAAATTTGCCCGTCCAGACACCTCCAGCTAGCCTCTCATTGGTTCTCGCTATTCCTGTTCATCTTCCGCAGAAATTGCAAACTGGGCCAAACAGGAGGTTAAAGGCGCTGACTCTCCAAGTGGGGAGAGTGTTAGTAAAGCGTCTGGAATGTTGCACCCGAGTACCAGGGGAGGAAAACTGAGACATATTTGAACACGTCTCCCGTTCACATGGTTGATCATACTTGGGTTCCACATGCATGTTTTAGCTGAAGGAAGAATACCTTAAACCTGGAGAGTTAAGACCCGTGTAATGGGTACCATGCAATATGACTTCAAAGGGTCTTCATTTGCTCACCGAACCTCTCCAATCCTATCACTGCTGCGTTTATGCCCCTGTACACATGCTTGATTCTCTTTCAGAGACATAGCAATCCATAGGTTTTAAGATACTTACTAGTCAGGTACATTCTTAGGCATTTAATATGCGGTGTTGAGTCCATTTCGTTGAGCAAGGAGTAGCTCTTGTCTATTCCATATTTGACTTAAGGAACTTTATCTGTGCTCATTTCAATCTCTGGTTTTATGCAGCACCCCAACTCACCTTTACCCTTAAGCAAGCATAAGTTGGTTTTCTAAATTTGAGACCCTGTTCTGTTCTGTAATTCAGTTCCTGTGTAGCCAAGTTTACATTCCGTGTATTACTGATATCTTATGATGTTTCTTTTTCTGTGTGACTTATTTCAGTTAGAATCATCATACCTGAATCCACTCATTGTGCTGCTAAGGGCGTGATGACACAGATTTCATTGCTGGGTGATATTGCTTTGTAAGTAAATACCACAACTTCTTTATCCATTTTTCACTTTCTGCGATGTTGAACTTGTACTGTAAACGAGGTTCTTGTAAACAGAGCCGTTCCAAACTTTGGGGTGGCTGTGTCTTTTTGATTTTAATTTCCCTAAGCTATAGGACCATAAGTGGAAGTGCCCTAGGTTCTGTTGCTTTGTTTTTTAGATGTTTCAGGAAACACCATACACTTCTCCCGAGTGGTTGTTGGCAATTTACATCCCGCCCATCAGCATAACAAGGCTCCCAGTTCTCCATGGCCTGTCCTGCCTTTCTGGATTTTACACTTTTTTCAGATGGCCCTTTTGACCGGGGGGAAGTGAGACTTCATTGTAGTGCAGATTTCCTTTGCAAGCTTGCTTGGTTGGCCAAAAAGGGCGTATGCGTTTTTTCCTGAATATATTCAGGAAAAAACGCATACGCCCTTTTTGGCCAAGTGCATCATTGTGGACGTTCTGCCTCTTTTCCTATGCTTTCAATGCAATTCCAGTCTACCTCCTGAAATCGGTTTCCTGCAATTCTGCCCCGTTTTCAAGTCCTCTTGGCAGCCTTACTTCAGTCTATTTTTGGACAATAGCTGTCATTTATAACTCTGCAGGTTTGTGAATTACAGTGCCCCTGAGTTCCTTTCTTCAACTCGCTTTCTTGTGACCTGGCCGCAACACCGCAGGATGGCTTCAGGCCCTAATCTGGTTCCGGCACGGCACGCTGAGCCTTTGGTTATTTCCTCTTTCTGGTGGGAAATGAGAGTTAAATTTGCCCGTCCAGACACCTCCAGCTAGTCTCTCATTGGTTCTCGCTATTCCTGTTCATCTTCCGCAGAAATTGCAAACTGGGCCAAACAGGAGGTTAAGGCGCTGACTCTCCAAGTGGGGAGAGTGTTAGTAAAGCGTCTGGAATGTTGCACCCGAGTACCAGGGGAGGAAAACTGAGACATATTTGAACACGTCTCCCGTTCACATGGTTGATCATACTTGGGTTCCACATGCATGTTTTAGCTGAAGGAAGAATGCCTTAAACCTGGAGAGTTAAGACCCGTGTAATGGGTACCATGCAATATGACTTCAAAGGGTCTTCATTTGCTCACCGAACCTCTCCAATCCTATCACTGCTGCGTTTATGCCCCTGTACACATGCTTGATTCTCTTTCGGAGACATAGCAATCCATAGGTTTTAAGATACTTACTAGTCAGGTACATTCTTAGGCGTTTAATATGCGGTGTTGAGTCCATTTCGTTGAGCAAGGAGTAGCTCTTGTCTATTCCATATTTGACTTAAGGAACTTTATCTGTGCTCATTTCAATCTCTGGTTTTATGCAGCACCCCAACTCACCTTTACCCTTAAGCAAGCATAAGTTGTTTTCTAAATTTGAGACCCTGTTCTGTTCTGTAATTCAGTTCCTGTGTAGCCAAGTTTACATTCCGTGTATTACTGATATCTTATGATGTTTCTTTTTCTGTGTGACTTACTTCAGTTAGAATCATCATACCTGAATCCACTCATTGTGCTGCTAAGGGCCTGATGACACAGATTTCATTGCTGAGTGATATTGCTTTGTAAGTAAATACCACATCTTCTTTATCCATTTTTCACTTTCTGCGATGTTGAACTTGTACTGTAAACGAGGTTCTTGTAAACAGAGCCGTTCCAAACTTTGGGGTGGCTGTGTCTTTTTGATTTTAATTTCCCTAAGCTATAGGACCATAAGTGGAAGTGCCCTAGGTTCTGTTGCTTTGTTTTTTAGATGTTTCAGGAAACACCATACACTTCTCCCGAGTGGTTGTTGGCAATTTACATCCCGCCCATCAGCATAACAAGGCTCCCAGTTCTCCATGGCCTGTCCTGCCTTTCTGGATTTTACACTTTTTTCAGATGGCCCTTTTGACCGGGGGGAAGTGAGACTTCATTGTAGTGCAGATTTCCTTTGCAAGCTTGCTTGGTTGGCCAAAAAGGGCGTATGCGTTTTTTCCTGAATATATTCAGGAAAAAACGCATACGCCCTTTTTGGCCAAGTGCATCATTGTGGACGTTCTGCCTCTTTTCCTATGCTTTCAATGCAATTCCAGTCTACCTCCTGAAATCGGTTTCCTGCAATTCTGCCCCGCTTTCAAGTCCTCTTGGCAGCCTTACTTCAGTGTATTTTTGGACGATAGCTGTCATTTATAACTCTGCAGGTTTGTGAATTACAGTGCCCCTGAGCTCCTTTCTTCAACTCGCTTTCTTGTGACCTGGCCGCAACACCGCAGGATGGCTTCAGGCCCTAATCTGGTTCCGGCACGGCACGCTGAGCCTTTGGTTATTTCCTCTTTCTGGTGGGAAATGAGAGTTAAATTTGCCCGTCCAGACACCTCCAGCTAGTCTCTCATTGGTTCTCGCTATTCCTGTTCATCTTCCGCAGAAATTGCAAACTGGGCCAAACAGGAGGTTAAAGGCGCTGACTCTCCAAGTGGGGAGAGTGTTAGTAAAGCGTCTGGAATGTTGCACCCGAGTACCAGGGGAGGAAAACTGAGACATATTTGAACACGTCTCCCGTTCACATGGTTGATCATACTTGGGTTCCACATGCATGTTTTAGCTGAAGGAAGAATGCCTTAAACCTGGAGAGTTAAGACCCGTGTAATGGGTACCATGCAATATGACTTCAAAGGGTCTTCATTTGCTCACCGAACCTCTCCAATCCTATCACTGCTGCGTTTATGCCCCTGTACACATGCTTGATTCTCTTTCGGAGACATAGCAATCCATAGGTTTTAAGATACTTACAAGTCAGGTACATTCTTAGGCGTTTAATATGCGGTGTTGAGTCCATTTCGTTGAGCAAGGAGTAGCTCTTGTCTATTCCATATTTGGCTTAAGGAACTTTATCTGTGCTCATTTCAATCTCTGGTTTTATGCAGCACCCCAACTCACCGTTACTCTTAAGCAAGCATAAGTTGTTTTTCTAAATTTGAGACCCTGTTCTGTTCTGTAATTCAGTTCCTGTGTAGCCAAGTTTCCATTCCGTGTATTACTGATATCTTATGATGTTTCTTTTTCTGTGTGACTTATTTCAGTTAGAATCATCATACCTGAATCCACTCATTGTGCTGCTAAGGGCCTGATGACACAGATTTCATTGCTGAGTGATATTGCTTTGTAAGTGAATACCACAACTTCTTTATCCATTTTTCACTTTCTGCGATGTTGAACTTGTACTGTAAACGAGGTTCTTGTAAACAGAGCCGTTCCAAACTTTGGGGTGGCTGTGTCTTTTTGATTTTAATTTCCCTAAGCTATAGGACCATAAGTGGAAGTGCCCTAGGCTCTGTTGCTTTGTTTTTTAGATGTTTCAGGAAACACCATACACTTCTCCCAAGTGTCTGTTGGCAATTTACATCCCACCCATCAGCATAACAAGGCTCCCAGTTCTCAATGGCCTGTTGCATTTCTGGATTTTACACGTTTTTCAGATGGCCCTTTTGGCCGGGGGGAAGTGAGACTTCATTGTAGTGCAGATTTCCTTTGCAAGCTTGCTTGGTTGGCCAAAAAGTGCGTATGCGTTTTTTCCTGAATATATTCAGGAAAAAACGCATACGCCCTTTTTGGCCAAGTGCATCATTGTGGACGTTCTGCCTCTTTTCCTATGCTTTCAATGCAATTGCAGTCTACCTCCTGAAATCGGTTTCCTGCAATTCTGCCCCGCTTTCAAGTCCTCTTGGCAGCCTTACTTCAGTCTATTTTTGGACGATAGCTGTCATTTATAACTCTGTAGGTTTGTGAATTACAGTGCCCCTGAGCTCCCTTCTTCAACTCGCTTTCTTGTGACCTGGCCGCA
This sequence comes from Stenella coeruleoalba, assembly GCF_951394435.1. NCBI lineage: Eukaryota > Metazoa > Chordata > Mammalia > Artiodactyla > Delphinidae > Stenella > Stenella coeruleoalba. The sequence goes on along the minus strand of NW_027646160.1, from coordinate 97,467 downwards.
ACAGCACAGGATGGCTTCAGGCCCTAATCTGATTCCGGCACAGCATGCTGAGCCTTTGGTTAATTCCTCTTCCTGGTGGGAAATGAGAGTTAAATTTGCCCGTCCAGACACCTCCAGCTAGCCTCTCATTGGTTCTCGCTATTCCTGTTCATCTTCCGCAGAAATTGCAAACTGGGCCAAACAGGAGGTTAAAGGGACTGACTCTCCAAGTGGGGAGAGTGTTAGTAAAGCGTCTGGAATGTTGCACCCGAGTACCAGGGGAGGAAAACTGAGACATATTTGAACACGTCTCCCGATCACATGGTTGATCATACTTGGGTTCCACATGCATGTTTTAGCTGAAGGAAGAATACCTTAAACCTGGAGCGTTAAGACCCGTGTAATGGGTACCATGCAATATGACTTCAAAGGGTCTTCATTTGCTCACCGAACCTCTCCAATCCTATCACTGCTACGTTTATGCCCCTGTATACATGCTTGATTCTCTTTCGGAGACATAGCAATCCATAGGTTTTAAGATACTTACTAGTCAGGTACATTCTTAGGCGTTTAATATGCGGTGTTGAGTCCATTTCGTTGAGCAAGGAGTAGCTCTTGTCTATTCCATATTTGACTTAAGGAACTTTATCTGTGCTCATTTCAATCTCTGGTTTTATGCAGCACCCCAACTCACCTTTACCCTTAAGCAAGCATAAGTTGGTTTTCTAAATTTGAGACCCTGTTCTGTTCTGTAATTCAGTTCCTGTGTAGCCAAGTTTACATTCCGTGTATTAGTGATATCTTATGATGTTTCTTTTTCTGTGTGACTTATTTCAGTTAGAATCATCATACCTGAATCCACTCATTGTGCTGCTAAGGGCGTGATGACACAGATTTCATTGCTGAGTGATATTGCTTTGTAAGTAAATACCACAACTTCTTTATCCATTTTTCACTTTCTGCGATGTTGAACTTGTACTGTAAACGAGGTTGTTGTAAACAGAGGCGTCCCAAACTTTGGGGTGGCTGTGTCTTTTTGATTTTAATTTCCCTAAGCTATAGGACCATAAGTGGAAGTGCCCTAGGTTCTGTTGCTTTGTTTTTTAGATGTTTCAGGAAACACCATACACTTCTCCCGAGTGGTTGTTGGCAATTTACATCCCGCCCATCAGCATAACAAGGCTCCCAGTTCTCCATGGCCTGTCCTGCCTTTCTGGATTTTACACTTTTTTCAGATGGCCCTTTTGACCGGGGTGAAGTGAGACTTCATTGTAGTGCAGATTTCCTTTGCAAGCTTGCTTGGTTTGCCAAAAAGGGCATATGCGTTTTTTCCTGAATATATTCAGGAAAAAACGCATACGCCCTTTTTGGCCAAGTGCATCATTGAGGACGTTCTGCCTCTTTTCCTATGCTTTCAATGCAATTCCAGTCTACCTCCTGAAATCGGTTTCCTGCAATTCTGCCCCGCTTTCAAGTCCTCTTGGCAGCCTTACTTCAGTCTATTTTTGGACGATAGCTGTCATTTATAACTCTGCAGGTTTGTGAATTACAGTGCCCCTGAGCTCCTTTCTTCAACTCGCTTTCTTGTGACCTGGCCGCAACACCGCAGGATGGCTTCAGGCCCTAATCTGGTTCCGGCACGGCACGCTGAGCCTTTGGTTATTTCCTCTTTCTGGTGGGAAATGAGAGTTAAATTTGCCCGTCCAGACACCTCCAGCTAGTCTCTCATTGGTTCTCGCTATTCCTGTTCATCTTCCGCAGAAATTGCAAACTGGGCCAAACAGGAGGTTAAAGGCGCTGACTCTCCAAGTGGGGAGAGTGTTAGTAAAGCGTCTGGAATGTTGCACCCGAGTACCAGGGGAGGAAAACTGAGACATATTTGAACACGTCTCCCGTTCACATGGTTGATCATACTTGGGTTCCACATGCATGTTTTAGCTGAAGGAAGAATGCCTTAAACCTGGAGAGTTAAGACCCGTGTAATGGGTACCATGCAATATGACTTCAAAGGGTCTTCATTTGCTCACCGAACCTCTCCAATCCTATCACTGCTGCGTTTATGCCCCTGTACACATGCTTGATTCTCTTTCGGAGACATAGCAATCCATAGGTTTTAAGATACTTACAAGTCAGGTACATTCTTAGGCGTTTAATATGCGGTGTTGAGTCCATTTCGTTGAGCAAGGAGTAGCTCTTGTCTATTCCATATTTGGCTTAAGGAACTTTATCTGTGCTCATTTCAATCTCTGGTTTTATGCAGCACCCCAACTCACCGTTACTCTTAAGCAAGCATAAGTTGTTTTTCTAAATTTGAGACCCTGTTCTGTTCTGTAATTCAGTTCCTGTGTAGCCAAGTTTCCATTCCGTGTATTACTGATATCTTATGATGTTTCTTTTTCTGTGTGACTTATTTCAGTTAGAATCATCATACCTGAATCCACTCATTGTGCTGCTAAGGGCCTGATGACACAGATTTCATTGCTGAGTGATATTGCTTTGTAAGTGAATACCACAACTTCTTTATCCATTTTTCACTTTCTGCGATGTTGAACTTGTACTGTAAACGAGGTTCTTGTAAACAGAGCCGTTCCAAACTTTGGGGTGGCTGTGTCTTTTTGATTTTAATTTCCCTAAGCTATAGGACCATAAGTGGAAGTGCCCTAGGCTCTGTTGCTTTGTTTTTTAGATGTTTCAGGAAACACCATACACTTCTCCCAAGTGTCTGTTGGCAATTTACATCCCGCCCATCAGCATAACAAGGCTCCCAGTTCTCAATGGCCTGTTGCATTTCTGGATTATACACGTTTTTCAGATGGCCCTTTTGGCCGGGGGGAAGTGAGACTTCATTGTAGTGCAGATTTCCTTTGCAAGCTTGCTTGGTTGGCCAAAAAGTGCGTATGCGTTTTTTCCTGAATATATTCAGGAAAAAACGCATACGCCCTTTTTGGCCAAGTGCATCATTGTGGACGTTCTGCCTCTTTTCCTATGCTTTCAATGCAATTGCAGTCTACCTCCTGAAATCGGTTTCCTGCAATTCTGCCCCGCTTTCAAGTCCTCTTGGCAGCCTTACTTCAGTCTATTTTTGGACGATAGCTGTCATTTATAACTCTGTAGGTTTGTGAATTACAGTGCCCCTGAGCTCCCTTCTTCAACTCGCTTTCTTGTGACCTGGCCGCAACAGCACAGGATGGCTTCAGGCCCTAATCTGATTCCGGCACGGCATGCTGAGCCTTTGGTTAATTCCTCTTCCTGGTGGGAAATGAGAGTTAAATTTGCCCGTCCAGACACCTCCAGCTAGCCTCTCATTGGTTCTCGCTATTCCTGTTCATCTTCCGCAGAAATTGCAAACTGGGCCAAACAGGAGGTTAAAGGGACTGACTCTCCAAGTGGGGAGAGTGTTAGTAAAGCGTCTGGAATGTTGCACCCGAGTACCAGGGGAGGAAAACTGAGACATATTTGAACACGTCTCCCGATCACATGGTTGATCATACTTGGGTTCCACATGCATGTTTTAGCTGAAGGAAGAATACCTTAAACCTGGAGCGTTAAGACCCGTGTAATGGGTACCATGCAATATGACTTCAAAGGGTCTTCATTTGCTCACCGAACCTCTCCAATCCTATCACTGCTGCGTTTATGCCCCTGTATACATGCTTGATTCTCTTTCGGAGACATAGCAATCCATAGGTTTTAAGATACTTACTAGTCAGGTACATTCTTAGGCGTTTAATATGCGGTGTTGAGTCCATTTCGTTGAGCAAGGAGTAGCTCTTGTCTATTCCATATTTGACTTAAGGAACTTTATCTGTGCTCATTTCAATCTCTGGTTTTATGCAGCACCCCAACTCACCTTTACCCTTAAGCAAGCATAAGTTGGTTTTCTAAATTTGAGACCCTGTTCTGTTCTGTAATTCAGTTCCTGTGTAGCCAAGTTTACATTCCGTGTATTAGTGATATCTTATGATGTTTCTTTTTCTGTGTGACTTATTTCAGTTAGAATCATCATACCTGAATCCACTCATTGTGCTGCTAAGGGCGTGATGACACAGATTTCATTGCTGAGTGATATTGCTTTGTAAGTAAATACCACAACTTCTTTATCCATTTTTCACTTTCTGCGATGTTGAACTTGTACTGTAAACGAGGTTGTTGTAAACAGAGGCGTCCCAAACTTTGGGGTGGCTGTGTCTTTTTGATTTTAATTTCCCTAAGCTATAGGACCATAAGTGGAAGTGCCCTAGGTTCTGTTGCTTTGTTTTTTAGATGTTTCAGGAAACACCATACACTTCTCCCGAGTGGTTGTTGGCAATTTACATCCCGCCCATCAGCATAACAAGGCTCCCAGTTCTCCATGGCCTGTCCTGCCTTTCTGGATTTTACACTTTTTTCAGATGGCCCTTTTGACCGGGGTGAAGTGAGACTTCATTGTAGTGCAGATTTCCTTTGCAAGCTTGCTTGGTTTGCCAAAAAGGGCATATGCGTTTTTTCCTGAATATATTCAGGAAAAAACGCATACGCCCTTTTTGGCCAAGTGCATCATTGTGGACGTTCTGCCTCTTTTCCTATGCTTTCAATGCAATTCCAGTCTACCTCCTGAAATCGGTTTCCTGCAATTCTGCCCCGCTTTCAAGTCCTCTTGGCAGCCTTACTTCAGTCTATTTTTGGACGATAGCTGTCATTTATAACTCTGCAGGTTTGTGAATTACAGTGCCCCTGAGCTCCTTTCTTCAACTCGCTTTCTTTTGAGCTGGCCGCAACACCGCAGGATGGCTTCAGGCCCTAATCTGGTTCCGGTACGGCACGCTGAGCCTTTGGTTATTTCCTCTTCCTGGTGGGAAATGAGAGTTAAATTTGCCCGTCCAGACACCTCCAGCTAGCCTCTCATTGGTTCTCGCTATTCCTGTTCATCTTCCGCAGAAATTGCAAACTGGGCCAAACAGGAGGTTAAAGGCGCTGACTCTCCAAGTGGGGAGAGTGTTAGTAAAGCGTCTGGAATGTTGCACCCGAGTACCAGGGGAGGAAAACTGAGACATATTTGAACACGTCTCCCGTTCACATGGTTGATCATACTTGGGTTCCACATGCATGTTTTAGCTGAAGGAAGAATACCTTAAACCTGGAGAGTTAAGACCCGTGTAATGGGTACCATGCAATATGACTTCAAGGGGTCTTCATTTGCTCACCGAACCTCTCCAATCCTATCACTGCTGCGTTTATGCCCCTGTACACATGCTTGATTCTCTTTCAGAGACATAGCAATCCATAGGTTTTAAGATACTTACTAGTCAGGTACATTCTTAGGCGTTTAATATGCGGTGTTGAGTCCATTTCGTTGAGCAAGGAGTAGCTCTTGTCTATTCCATATTTGACTTAAGGAACTTTATCTGTGCTCATTTCAATCTCTGGTTTTATGCAGCACCCCAACTCACCTTTACCCTTAAGCAAGCATAAGTTGTTTTCTAAATTTGAGACCCTGTTCTGTTCTGTAATTCAGTTCCTGTGTAGCCAAGTTTACATTCCGTGTATTACTGATATCTTATGATGTTTCTTTTTCTGTGTGACTTACTTCAGTTAGAATCATCATACCTGAATCCACTCATTGTGCTGCTAAGGGCGTGATGACACAGATTTCATTGCTGAGTGATATTGCTTTGTAAGTAAATACCACAACTTCTTTATCCATTTTTCACTTTCTGCGATGTTGAACTTGTACTGTAAACGAGGTTGTTGTAAACAGAGGCGTCCCAAACTTTGGGGTGGCTGTGTCTTTTTGATTTTAATTTCCCTAAGCTATAGGACCATAAGTGGAAGTGCCCTAGGTTCTGTTGCTTTGTTTTTTAGATGTTTCAGGAAACACCATACACTTCTCCCGAGTGGTTGTTGGCAATTTACATCCCGCCCGTCAGCATAACAAGGCTCCCAGTTCTCCATGGCCTGTCCTGCCTTTCTGGATTTTACACTTTTTTCAGATGGCCCTTTTGACCGGGGTGAAGTGAGACTTCATTGTAGTGCAGATTTCCTTTGCAAGCTTGCTTGGTTTGCCAAAAAGGGCATATGCGTTTTTTCCTGAATATATTCAGGAAAAAACGCATACGCCCTTTTTGGCCAAGTGCATCATTGAGGACGTTCTGCCTCTTTTCCTATGCTTTCAATGCAATTCCAGTCTACCTCCTGAAATCGGTTTCCTGCAATTCTGCCCCGCTTTCAAGTCCTCTTGGCAGCCTTACTTCAGTCTATTTTTGGACGATAGCTGTCATTTATAACTCTGCAGGTTTGTGAATTACAGTGCCCCTGAGCTCCTTTCTTCAACTCGCTTTCTTGTGACCTGGCCGCAACACCGCAGGATGGCTTCAGGCCCTAATCTGTTTCCGGTACGGCACGCTGGGCCTTTGGTTATTTCCTCTTCCTGGTGGGAAATGAGAGTTAAATTTGCCCGTCCAGACACCTCCAGCTAGCCTCTCATTGGTTCTCGCTATTCCTGTTCATCTTCCGCAGAAATTGCAAACTGGGCCAAACAGGAGGTTAAAGGCACTGACTCTCCAAGTGGGGAGAGTGTTAGTAAAGCGTCTGGAATGTTGCACCCGAGTACCAGGGGTGGAAAACTGAGACATATTTGAACACGTCTCCCGTTCACATGGTTGATCATACTTGGGTTCCACATGCATGTTTTAGCTGAAGGAAGAATACCTTAAACCTGGAGAGTTGAGACCCGTGTAATGGGTACCATGCAATATGACTTCAAAGGGTCTTCATTTGCTCACCGAACCTCTCCAATCCTATCACTGCTGCGTTTATGCCCCTGTACACATGCTTGATTCTCTTTCGGAGACATAGCAATCCATAGGTTTTAAGATACTTACTAGTCAGGTACATTCTTAGGCGTTTAATATGCGGTGTTGAGTCCATTTCGTTGAGCAAGGAGTAGCTCTTGTCTATTCCATATTTGACTTAAGGAACTTTATCTGTGCTCATTTCAATCTCTGGTTTTATGCAGCACCCCAACTCACCTTTACCCTTAAGCAAGCATAAGTTGGTTTTCTAAATTTGAGACCCTGTTCTGTTCTGTAATTCAGTTCCTGTGTAGCCAAGTTTACATTCCGTGTATTACTGATATCTTATGATGTTTCTTTTTCTGTGTGACTTATTTCAGTTAGAATCATCATACCTGAATCCACTCATTGTGCTGCTAAGGGCGTGATGACACAGATTTCATTGCTGAGTGATATTGCTTTGTAAGTAAATACCACAACTTCTTTATCCATTTTTCACTTTCTGCGATGTTGAACTTGTACTGTAAACGAGGTTCTTGTAAACAGAGCCGTTCCAAACTTTGGGGTGGCTGTGTCTTTTTGATTTTAATTTCCCTAAGCTATAGGACCATAAGTGGAAGTGCCCTAGGTTCTGTTGCTTTGTTTTTTAGATGTTTCAGGAAACACCATACACTTCTCCGGAGTGGTTGTTGGCAATTTACATCCCGCCCATCAGCATAACAAGGCTCCCAGTTCTCCATGGCCTGTCCTGCCTTTCTGGATTTTACACTTTTTTCAGATGGCCCTTTTGACCGGGGGGAAGTGAGACTTCATTGTAGTGCAGATTTCCTTTGCAAGCTTGCTTGGTTGGCCAAAAAGGGCGTATGCGTTTTTTCCTGAATATATTCAGGAAAAAACGCATACGCCCTTTTTGGCCAAGTGCATCATTGTGGACGTTCTGCCTCTTTTCCTATGCTTTCAATGCAATTCCAGTCTACCTCCTGAAATCGGTTTCCTGCAATTCTGCCCCGTTTTCAAGTCCTCTTGGCAGCCTTACTTCAGTCTATTTTTGGACAATAGCTGTCATTTATAACTCTGCAGGTTTGTGAATTACAGTGCCCCTGAGCTCCTTTCTTCAACTCGCTTTCTTGTGACCTGGCCGCAACACCGCAGGGTGGCTTCAGGCCCTAATCTGGTTCCGGCACGGCACGCTGAGCCTTTCGTTATTTCCTCTTTCTGGTGGGAAATGAGAGTTAAATTTGCCCGTCCAGACACCTCCAGCTAGTCTCTCATTGGTTCTCGCTATTCCTGTTCATCTTCCGCAGAAATTGCAAACTGGGCCAAACAGGAGGTTAAGGCGCTGACTCTCCAAGTGGGGAGAGTGTTAGTAAAGCGTCTGGAATGTTGCACCCGAGTACCAGGGGAGGAAAACTGAGACATATTTGAACACGTCTCCCGTTCACATGGTTGATCATACTTGGGTTCCACATGCATGTTTTAGCTGAAGGAAGAATGCCTTAAACCTGGAGAGTTAAGACCCGTGTAATGGGTACCATGCAATATGACTTCAAAGGGTCTTCATTTGCTCACCGAACCTCTCCAATCCTATCACTGCTGCGTTTATGCCCCTGTACACATGCTTGATTCTCTTTCAGAGACATAGCAATCCATAGGTTTTAAGATACTTACTAGTCAGGTACATTCTTAGGCGTTTAATATGCGGTGTTGAGTCCATTTCGTTGAGCAAGGAGTAGCTCTTGTCTATTCCATATTTGACTTAAGGAACTTTATCTGTGCTCATTTCAATCTCTGGTTTTATGCAGCACCCCAACTCACCTTTACCCTTAAGCAAGCATAAGTTGTTTTCTAAATTTGAGACCCTGTTCTGTTCTGTAATTCAGTTCCTGTGTAGCCAAGTTTACATTCCGTGTATTACTGATATCTTATGATGTTTCTTTTTCTGTGTGACTTACTTCAGTTAGAATCATCATACCTGAATCCACTCATTGTGCTGCTAAGGGCCTGATGACACAGATTTCATTGCTGAGTGATATTGCTTTGTAAGTAAATACCACAACTTCTTTATCCATTTTTCACTTTCTGCGATGTTGAACTTGTACTGTAAACGAGGTTCTTGTAAACAGAGCCGTTCCAAACTTTGGGGTGGCTGTGTCTTTTTGATTTTAATTTCCCTAAGCTATAGGACCATAAGTGGAAGTGCCCTAGGTTCTGTTGCTTTGTTTTTTAGATGTTTCAGGAAACACCATACACTTCTCCCGAGTGTCTGTTGGCAATTTACATCCCGCCCATCAGCATAACAAGGCTCCCAGTTCTCCATGGCCTGTCCTGCCTTTCTGGATTTTACACTTTTTTCAGATGGCCCTTTTGACCGGGGGGAAGTGAGACTTCATTGTAGTGCAGATTTCCTTTGCAAGCTTGCTTGGTTGGCCAAAAAGGGCGTATGCGTTTTTTCCTGAATATATTCAGGAAAAAACGCATACGCCCTTTTTGGCCAAGTGCATCATTGTGGACGTTCTGCCTCTTTTCCTATGCTTTCAATGCAATTCCAGTCTACCTCCTGAAATCGGTTTCCTGCAATTCTGCCCCGCTTTCAAGTCCTCTTGGCAGCCTTACTTCAGTGTATTTTTGGACGATAGCTGTCATTTATAACTCTGCAGGTTTGTGAATTACAGTGCCCCTGAGCTCCTTTCTTCAACTCGCTTTCTTGTGACCTGGCCGCAACACCGCAGGATGGCTTCAGGCCCTAATCTGGTTCCGGCACGGCACGCTGAGCCTTTGGTTATTTCCTCTTTCTGGTGGGAAATGAGAGTTAAATTTGCCCGTCCAGACACCTCCAGCTAGTCTCTCATTGGTTCTCGCTATTCCTGTTCATCTTCCGCAGAAATTGCAAACTGGGCCAAACAGGAGGTTAAAGGCGCTGACTCTCCAAGTGGGGAGAGTGTTAGTAAAGCGTCTGGAATGTTGCACCCGAGTACCAGGGGAGGAAAACTGAGACATATTTGAACACGTCTCCCGTTCACATGGTTGATCATACTTGGGTTCCACATGCATGTTTTAGCTGAAGGAAGAATGCCTTAAACATGGAGAGTTAAGACCCGTGTAATGGGTACCATGCAATATGACTTCAAAGGGTCTTCATTTGCTCACCGAACCTCTCCAATCCTATCACTGCTGCGTTTATGCCCCTGTACACATGCTTGATTCTCTTTCGGAGACATAGCAATCCATAGGTTTTAAGATACTTACAAGTCAGGTACATTCTTAGGCGTTTAATATGCGGTGTTGAGTCCATTTCGTTGAGCAAGGAGTAGCTCTTGTCTATTCCATATTTGGCTTAAGGAACTTTATCTGTGCTCATTTCAATCTCTGGTTTTATGCAGCACCCCAACTCACCGTTACTCTTAAGCAAGCATAAGTTGTTTTTCTAAATTTGACACCCTGTTCTGTTCTGTAATTCAGTTCCTGTGTAGCCAAGTTTCCATTCCGTGTATTACTGATATCTTATGATGTTTCTTTTTCTGTGTGACTTATTTCAGTTAGAATCATCATACCTGAATCCACTCATTGTGCTGCTAAGGGCGTGATGACACAGATTTCATTGCTGAGTGATATTGCTTTGTAAGTGAATACCACAACTTCTTTATCCATTTTTCACTTTCTGCGATGTTGAACTTGTACTGTAAACGAGGTTCTTGTAAACAGAGCCGTTCCAAACTTTGGGGTGGCTGTGTCTTTTTGATTTTAATTTCCCTAAGCTATAGGACCATAAGTGGAAGTGCCCTAGGCTCTGTTGCTTTGTTTTTTAGATGTTTCAGGAAACACCATACACTTCTCCCAAGTGTCTGTTGGCAATTTACATCCCGCCCATCAGCATAACAAGGCTCCCAGTTCTCAATGGCCTGTTGCATTTCTGGATTTTACACGTTTTTCAGATGGCCCTTTTGGCCGGGGGGAAGTGAGACTTCATTGTAGTGCAGATTTCCTTTGCAAGCTTGCTTGGTTGGCCAAAAAGGGCGTATGCGTTTTTTCCTGAATATATTCAGGAAAAAACGCATACGCCCTTTTTGGCCAAGTGCATCATTGTGGACGTTCTGCCTCTTTTCCTATGCTTTCAATGCAATTCCAGTCTACCTCCTGAAATCGGTTTCCTGCAATTCTGCCCCACTTTCAAGTCCTCTTGGCAGCCTTACTTCAGTCTATTTTTGGACGATAGCTGTCATTTATAACTCTGCAGGTTTGTGAATTACAGTGCCCCTGAGCTCCTTTCTTCAACTCGCTTTCTTGTGACCTGGCCGCAACACCGCAGGATGGCTTCAGGCCCTAATCTGGTTCCGGCCCGGCATGCTGAGCCTTTGGTTAATTCCTCTTCCTGGTGGGAAATGAGAGTTAAATTTGCCCGTCCAGACACCTCCAGCTAGCCTCTCATTGATTCTCGCTATTCCTGTTCATCTTCCGCAGAAATTGCAAACTGGGCCAAACAGGAGGTTAAAGGCGCTGACTCTCCAAGTGGGGAGAGTGTTAGTAAAGCGTCTGGAATGTTGCACCCGATTACCAGCGGAGGAAAACTGAGACATATTTGAACACGTCTCCCGTTCACATGGTTGATCATACTTGGGTTCCACATGCATGTTTTAGCTGAAGGAAGAATACCTAAAACCTGGGTAGTTGAAACCCGTGGAATGGGTACCATGCAATATGACTTCAAAGGGTCTTCATTTGCTCACCGAACCTCTCCAATCCTATCACTGCTGCGTTTATGCCCCTGTACACATGCTTGATTCTCTTTCGGAGACATAGCAATCTATAGGTTTTAAGATACTTACTAGTCAGGTACATTCTTAGGCGTTTAATATGCGGTGTTGAGTCCATTTCGTTGAGCAAGGTGTAGCTCTTGTCTATTCCATATTTGACTTAAGGAACTTTATCTGTGCTCATTTCAATCTCTGGTTTTATGCAGCACCCCAACTCACCTTTACCCTTAAGCAAGCATAAGTTGGTTTTCTAAATGTGAGACCCTGTTCTGTTCTGTAATTCAGTTCCTGTGTAGCCAAGTTTACATTCCGTGTATTACTGATATCTTATGATGTTTCTTTTTCTGTGTGACTTATTTCAGTTAGAATCATCATACCTGAATCCACTCATTGTGCTGCTAAGGGCGTGATGACACAGATTTCATTGCTGAGTGATATTGCTTTGTAAGTAAATACCACAACTTCTTTATCCATTTTTCACTTTCTGCGATGTTGAACTTGTACTGTAAACGAGGTTCTTGTAAACAGAGGCGTCCCAAACTTTGGGGTGGCTGTGTCTTTTTGATTTTAATTTCCCTAAGCTATAGTACCATAAGTGGCAGTGCCCTAGGCTCTGTTGCTTTGTTTTTTAGATGTTTCAGGAAACACCATACACTTCTCCCGAGTGTCTGTTGGCAATTTACATCCCGCCCATCAGCATAACAAGGCTCCCAGTTCTCCATGGCCTGTCCTGCCTTTCTGGATTTTACACTTTTATCAGATGGCCCTTTTGACCGGGGGGAAGTGAGACTTCATTCTAGTGCAGATTTCCTTTGCAACCTTGCTTGGTTGGCCAAAAAGGGCGTATGCGTTTTTTCCTGAATATATTCAGGAAAAAACGCATACGCCCTTTTTGGCCAAGTGCATCATTGTGGACGTTCTGCCTCTTTTCCTATGCTTTCAATGCAATTCCAGTCTACCTCCTGAAATCGGTTTCCTGCAATTCTGCCCCACTTTCAAGTCCTCTTGGCAGCCTTACTTCAGTCTATTTTTGGACAATAGCTGTCATTTATAACTCTGCAGGTTTGTGAATTACAGTGCCCCTGAGCTCCTTTCTTCAACTCGCTTTCTTGTGACCTGGCCGCAACACCGCAGGATGGCTTCAGGCCCTAATCTGGTTCCGGCACGGCACGCTGAGCCTTTGGTTAATTCCTCTTTCTGGTGGGAAATGAGAGTTAAATTTGCCCGTCCAGACACCTCCAGCTAGTCTCTCATTGGTTCTCGCTATTCCTGTTCATCTTCCGCAGAAATTGCAAACTGGGCCAAACAGGAGGTTAAAGGCGCTGACTCTCCAAGTGGGGAGAGTGTTAGTAAAGCGTCTGGAATGTTGCACCCGAGTACCAGGGGAGGAAAACTGAGACATATTTGAACACGTCTCCCGTTCACATGGTTGATCATACTTGGGTTCCACATGCATGTTTTAGCTGAAGGAAGAATGCCTTAAACCTGGAGAGTTAAGACCCGTGTAATGGGTACCATGCAATATGACTTCAAAGGGTCTTCATTTGCTCACCGAACCTCTCCAATCCTATCACTGCTGCGTTTATGCCCCTGTACACATGCTTGATTCTCTTTCGGAGACATAGCAATCCATAGGTTTTAAGATACTTACTAGTCAGGTACATTCTTAGGCGTTTAATATGCGGTGTTGAGTCCATTTCGTTGAGCAAGGAGTAGCTCTTGTCTATTACATATTTGACTTAAGGAACTTTATCTGTGCTCATTTCAATCTCTGGTTTTATGCAGCACCCCAACTCACCTTTCCCCTTAAGCAAGCATAAGTTGTTTTCTAAATTTGAGACCCTGTTCTGTTCTGTAATTCAGTTCCTGTGTAGCCAAGTTTACATTCCGTGTATTACTGATATCTTATGATGTTTCTTTTTCTGTGTGACTTACTTCAGTTAGAATCATCATACCTGAATCCACTCATTGTGCTGCTAAGGGCCTGATGACACAGATTTCATTGCTGAGTGATATTGCTTTGTAAGTAAATACCACAACTTCTTTATCCATTTTTCACTTTCTGCGATGTTGAACTTGTACTGTAAACGAGGTTCTTGTAAACAGAGCCGTTCCAAACTTTGGGGTGGCTGTGTCTTTTTGATTTTAATTTCCCTAAGCTATAGGACCATAAGTGGAAGTGCCCTAGGCTCTGTTGCTTTGTTTTTTAGATGTTTCAGGAAACACCATACACTTCTCCCAAGTGTCTGTTGGCAATTTACATCCCGCCCATCAGCATAACAAGGCTCCCAGTTCTCTATGGCCTGTTGCATTTCTGGATTTTACACGTTTTTCAGATGGCCCTTTTGGCCGGGGGGAAGTGAGACTTCATTGTAGTGCAGATTTCCTTTGCAAGCTTGCTTGGTTGGCCAAAAAGGGCGTATGCGTTTTTTCCTGAATATATTCAGGAAAAAACGCATACGCCCTTTTTGGCCAAGTGCATCATTGTGGACGTTCTGCCTCTTTTCCTATGCTTTCAATGCAATTCCAGTCTACCTCCTGAAATCGGTTTCCTGCAATTCTGCCCCGCTTTCAAGTCCTCTTGGCAGCCTTACTTCAGTCTATTTTTGGACGATAGCTGTCATTTATAACTCTGCAGGTTTGTGAATTACAGTGCCCCTGAGCTCCTTTCTTCAACTCGCTTTCTTTTCAGCTGGCCGCAACACCGCAGGATGGCTTCAGGCCCTAATCTGGTTCCGGCCCGGCATGCTGAGCCTTTGGTTAATTCCTCTTCCTGGTGGGAAATGAGAGTTAAATTTGCCCGTCCAGACACCTCCAGCTAGCCTCTCATTGGTTCTCGCTATTCCTGTTCATCTTCCGCAGAAATTGCAAACTGGGCCAAACAGGAGGTTAAAGGGACTGACTCTCCAAGTGGGGAGAGTGTTAGTAAAGCGTCTGGAATGTTGCACCCGAGTACCAGGGGAGGAAAACTGAGACATATTTGAACACGTCTCCCGATCACATGGTTGATCATACTCTAGGTTCCACATGCATGTTTTAGCTGAAGGAAGAATACCTTAAACCTGGGTAGTTGAAACCCGTGGAATGGGTACCATGCAATATGACTTCAAAGGGTCTTCATTTGCTCACCGAACCTCTCCAATCCTATCACTGCTGCGTTTATGCCCCTGTACACATGCTTGATTCTCTTTCGGAGACATAGCAATCCATAGGTTTTAAGATACTTACTAGTCAGGTACATTCTTAGGCGTTTAATATGCAGTGTTGAGTCCATTTCGTTGAGCAAGGAGTAGCTCTTGTCTATTCCATATTTGGCTTAAGGAACTTTATCTGTGCTCATTTCAATCTCTGGTTTTATGCAGCACCCCAACTCACCTTTACCCTTAAGCAAGAATAAGTTGGTTTTCTAAATTTGAGACCCTGTTCTGTTCTGTAATTCAGTTCCTGTGTAGCCAAGTTTACATTCCGTGTATTACTGATATCTTATGATGTTTCTTTTTCTGTGTGACTTATTTCAGTTAGAATCATCATACCTGAATCCACTCATTGTGCTGCTAAGGGCCTGATGACACAGATTTCATTGCTGAGTGATATTGCTTTGTAAGTAAATACCACAACTTCTTTATCCATTTTTCACTTTCTGCGATGTTGAACTTGTACTGTAAACGAGGTTGTTGTAAACAGAGGCGTCCCAAACTTTGGGGTGGCTGTGTCTTTTTGATTTTAATTTCCCTAAGCTATAGGACCATAAGTGGAAGTGCCCTAGGTTCTGTTGCTTTGTTTTTTAGATGTTTCAGGAAACACCATACACTTCTCCCGAGTGGTTGTTGGCAATTTACATCCCGCCCATCAGCATAACAAGGCTCCCAGTTCTCCATGGCCTGTCCTGCCTTTCTGGATTTTACACTTTTTTCAGATGGCCCTTTTGACCGGGGGGAAGTGAGACTTCATTGTAGTGCAGATTTCCTTTGCAAGCTTGCTTGGTTGGCCAAAAAGGGCGTATGCGTTTTTTCCTGAATATATTCAGGAAAAAACACATACGCCCTTTTTGGCCAAGTGCATCATTGTGGACGTTCTGCCTCTTTTCCTATGCTTTCAATGCAATTTCAGTCTACCTCCTGAAATCGGTTTCCTGCAATTCTGCCCCGCTTTCAAGTCCTCTTGGCAGCCTTACTTCAGTCTATTTTTGGACGATAGCTGTCATTTATAACTCTGCAGGTTTGTGAATTACAGTGCCCCTGAGCTCCTTTCTTCAACTCGCTTTCTTGTGACCTGGCCGCAACACCGCAGGTTGGCTTCAGGCCCTAATCTGTTTCCGGCATGGCACGCTGAGCCTTTGGTTATTTCCTCCTCCTGGTGGGAAATGAGAGTTAAATTTGCCCGTCCAGACACCTCCAGCTAGCCTCTCATTGGTTCTCGCTATTCCTGTTCATCTTCCGCAGAAATTGCAAACTGGGCCAAACAGGAGGTTAAAGGCGCTGACTCTCCAAGTGGGGAGAGTGTTAGTAAAGCGTCTGGAATGTTGCACCCGAGTACCAGGGGAGGAAAACTGAGACATATTTGAACACGTCTCCCGATCACATGGTTGATCATACTCTGGGTTCCACATGCATGTTTTAGCTGAAGGAAGAATACCTAAAACCTGGGTAGTTGAAACCCGTGGAATGGGTACCATGCAATATGACTTCAAAGGGTCTTCATTTGCTCACCGAACCTCTCCAATCCTATCACTGCTGCGTTTATGCCCCTGTACACATGCTTGATTCTCTTTTGGAGACATAGCAATCCATAGGTTTTACGATACTTACTAGTCAGGTACATTCTTAGGCGTTTAATATGCGGTGTTGAGTCCATTTCGTTGAGCAAGGAGTAGCTCTTGTCTATTCCATATTTGACTTAAGGAACTTTATCTGTGCTCATTTCAATCTCTGGTTTTATGCAGCACCCCAACTCACCTTTACCCTTAAGCAAGCATAAGTTGGTTTTCTAAATTTGAGACCCTGTTCTGTTCTGTAATTCAGTTCCTGTGTAGCCAAGTTTACATTCCGTGTATTACTGATATCTTATGATGTTTCTTTTTCTGTGTGACTTATTTCAGTTAGAATCATCATACCTGAATCCACTCATTGTGCTGCTAAGGGCGTGATGACACAGATTTCATTGCTGAGTGATATTGCTTTGTAAGTAAATACCACAACTTCTTTATCCATTTTTCACTTTCTGCGATGTTGAACTTGTACTGTAAACGAGGTTCTTGTAAACAGAGGCGTCCCAAACTTTGGGGTGGCTGTGTCTTTTTGATTTTAATTTCCCTAAGCTATAGGACCATAAGTGGCAGTGCCCTAAGCTCTGTTGCTTTGTTTTTTAGATGTTTCAGGAAACACCATACACTTCTCCCGAGTGTCTGTTGGCAATTTACATCCCGCCCATCAGCATAACAAGGCTCCCAGTTCTCCATGGCCTGTCCTGCCTTTCTGGATTTTACACTTTTTTCAGATGGCCCTTTTGACCGGGGGGAAGTGAGACTTCATTGTAGTGCAGATTTCCTTTGCAAGCTTGCTTGGTTGGCCAAAAAGGGCGTATGCGTTTTTTCCTGAATATATTCAGGAAAACACGCATACGCCCTTTTTGGCCAAGTGCATCATTGTGGACGTTCTGCCTCTTTTCCTATGCTTTCAATGCAATTCCAGTCTACCTCCTGAAATCGGTTTCCTGCAATTCTGCCCCGCTTTCAAGTCCTCTTGGCAGCCTTACTTCAGTCTATTTTTGGACGATAGCTGTCATTTATAACTCTGCAGGTTTGTGAATTACAGTGCCCCTGAGCTCCTTTCTTCAACTCGCTTTCTTTTGAGCTGGCCGCAACACCGCAGGATGGCTTCAGGCCCTAATCTGGTTCCGGTATGGCACGCTGAGCCTTTGGTTATTTCCTCTTCCTGGTGGGAAATGAGAGTTAAATTTGCCCGTCCAGACACCTCCAGCTAGCCTCTCATTGGTTCTCGCTATTCCTGTTCATCTTCCGCAGAAATTGCAAACTGGGCCAAACAGGAGGTTAAAGGCGCTGACTCTCCAAGTGGGGAGAGATTTAGTAAAGCGTCTGGAATGTTGCACCCGAGTACCAGGGGAGGAAAACTGAGACATATTTGAACACGTCTCCCGATCACATGGTTGATCATACTCTAGGTTCCACATGCATGTTTTAGCTGAAGGAAGAATACCTTAAACCTGGGTAGTTGAAACCCGTGGAATGGGTACCATGCAATATGACTTCAAAGGGTCTTCATTTGCTCACCGAACCTCTCCAATCCTATCACTGCTGCGTTTATGCCCCTGTACACATGCTTGATTCTCTTTCGGAGACATAGCAATCCATAGGTTTTAAGATACTTACTAGTCAGGTACATTCTTAGGCGTTTAATATGGGGTGTTGAGTCCATTTTGTTGAGCAAGGAGTAGCTCTTGTCTATTCCATATTTGGCTTAAGGAACTTTATCTGTGCTCATTTCAATCTCTGGTTTTATGCAGCACCCCAACTAACCTTTACCCTTAAGCAAGAATAAGTTGGTTTTCTAAATTTGAGACCCTGTTCTGTTCTGTAATTCAGTTCCTGTGTAGCCAAGTTTACATTCCGTGTATTACTGATATCTTATGATGTTTCTTTTTCTGTGTGACTTATTTCAGTTAGAATCATCATACCTGAATCCACTCATTGTGCTGCTAAGGGCCTGATGACACAGATTTCATTGCTGAGTGATATTGCTTTGTAAGTAAATACCACAACTTCTTTATCCATTTTTCACTTTCTGCGATGTTGAACTTGTACTGTAAACGACGTTCTTGTAAACAGAGCCGTTCCAAACTTTGGGGTGGCTGTGTCTTTTTGATTTTAATTTCCCTAAGCTATAGGACCATAAGTGGAAGTGCCCTAGGCTCTGTTGCTTTGTTTTTTAGATGTTTCAGGAAACACCATACACTTCTCCCGAGTGGTTGTTGGCAATTTACATCCCGCCCATCAGCATAACAAGGCTCCCAGTTCTCCATGGCCTGTCCTGCCTTTCTGGATTTTACACTTTTTTCAGATGGCCCTTTTGACCGGGGGGAAGTGAGACTTCATTGTAGTGCAGATTTCCTTTGCAAGCTTGCTTGGTTGGCCAAAAAGGGCGTATGCGTTTTTTCCTGAATATATTCAGGAAAAAACGCATACGCCCTTTTTGGCCAAGTGCATCATTGTGGACGTTCTGCCTCTTTTCCTATGCTTTCAATGCAATTCCAGTCTACCTCCTGAAATCGGTTTCCTGCAATTCTGCCCCGCTTTCAAGTCCTCTTGGCAGCCTTACTTCAGTCTATTTTTGGACGATAGCTGTCATTTATAACTCTGCAGGTTTGTGAATTACAGTGCCCCTGAGCTCCTTTGTTCAACTCGCTTTCTTTTGAGCTGGCCGCAACACCGCAGGATGGCTTCAGGCCCTAATCTGGTTCCGGCATGGCACGCTGAGCCTTTGGTTATTTCCTCTTCCTGGTGGGAAATGAGAGTTAAATTTGCCCGTCCAGACACCTCCAGCTAGCCTCTCATTGGTTCTCGCTATTCCTGTTCATCTTCCGCAGAAATTGCAAACTGGGCCAAACAGGAGGTTAAAGGCACTGACTCTCCAAGTGGGGAGAGTGTTAGTAAAGCGTCTGGAATGTTGCACCCGAGTACCAGGGGAGGAAAACTGAGACATATTTGAACACGTCTCCCGTTCACATGGTTAATCATACTTGGGTTCCACATGCATGTTTTAGCTGAAGGAAGAATACCTTAAACCTGGAGAGTTGAGACCCGTGTAATGGGTACCATGCAATATGACTTCAAAGGGTCTTCATTTGCTCACCGAACCTCTCCAATCCTATCACTGCTGCGTTTATGCCCCTGTACACATGCTTGATTCTCTTTTGGAGACATAGCAATCCATAGGTTTTACGATACTTACTAGTCAGGTACATTCTTAGGCGTTTAATATGCGGTGTTGAGTCCATTTCGTTGAGCAAGGAGTAGCTCTTGTCTATTCCATATTTGACTTAAGGAACTTTATCTGTGCTCATTTCAATCTCTGGTTTTATGCAGCACCCCAACTCACCTTTCCCCTTAAGCAAGCATAAGTTGGTTTTCTAAATTTGAGACCCTGTTCTGTTCTGTAATTCAGTTCCTGTGTAGCCAAGTTTACATTCCGTGTATTACTGATATCTTATGATGTTTCTTTTTCTGTGTGACTTATTTCAGTTAGAATCATCATACCTGAATCCACTCATTGTGCTGCTAAGGGCCTGATGACACAGATTTCATTGCTGAGTGATATTGCTTTGTAAGTAAATACCACAACTTCTTTATCCATTTTTCACTTTCTGCGATGTTGAACTTGTACTGTAAACGAGGTTCTTGTAAACAGAGGCGTCCCAAACTTTGGGGTGGCTGTGTCTTTTTGATTTTAATTTCCCTAAGCTATAGGACCATAAGTGGCAGTGCCCTAGGCTCTGTTGCTTTGTTTTTTAGATGTTTCAGGAAACACCATACACTTCTCCCGAGTGTCTGTTGGCAATTTACATCCCGCCCATCAGCATAACAAGGCTCCCAGTTCTCCATGGCCTGTCCTGCCTTTCTGGATTTTACACTTTTTTCAGATGGCCCTTTTGACCGGGGGGAAGTGAGACTTCATTGTAGTGCAGATTTCCTTTGCAAGCTTGCTTGGTTGGCCAAAAAGGGCGTATGCGTGTTTTCCTGAATATATTCAGGAAAACACGCATACGCCCTTTTTGGCCAAGTGCATCATTGTGGACGTTCTGCCTCTTTTTCTATGCTTTCAATACAATTCCAGTCTACCTCCTGAAATCGATTTCCTGCAATTCTGCCCCGCTTTCAAGTCCTCTTGGCAGCCTTACTTCAGTCTATTTTTGGACGATAGCTGTCATTTATAACTCTGCAGGTTTGTGAATTACAGTGCCCCTGAGCTCCTTTCTTCAACTCGCTTTCTTTTGAGCTGGCCGCAACACCGCAGGATGGCTTCAGGCCCTAATCTGGTTCCGGCACGGCACTTTGAGCCTTTGGTTAATTCCTCTTCCTGGTGGGAAATGAGAGTTAAATTTGCCCGTCCAGACACCTCCAGCTAGCCTCTCATTGGTTCTCGCTATTCCTGTTCATCTTCCGCAGAAATTGCAAACTGGGCCAAACAGGAGGTTAAAGGGACTGACTCTCCAAGTCGGGAGAGTGTTAGTAAAGCGTCTGGAATGTTGCACCCGAGTACCAGGGTACGAAAACTGAGACATATTTGAACACGTCTCCCGATCACATGGTTGATCATACTCTAGGTTCCACATGCATGTTTTAGCTGAAGGAAGAATACCTTAAACCTGGGTAGTTGAAACCCGTGGAATGGGTACCATGCAATATGACTTCAAAGGGTCTTCATTTGCTCACCGAACCTCTCCAATCCTATCACTGCTGCGTTTATGCCCCTGTACACATGCTTGATTCTCTTTCGGAGACATAGCAATCCATAGGTTTTAAGATACTTACTAGTCAGGTACATTCTTAGGCGTTTAATATGCGGTGTTGAGTCCATTTCGTTGAGCAAGGAGTAGCTCTTGTCTATTCCATATTTGACTTAAGGAACTTTATCTGTGCTCATTTCAATCTCTGGTTTTATGCAGCACCCCAACTCACCTTTCCCCTTAAGCAAGCATAAGTTGGTTTTCTAAATTTGAGACCCTGTTCTGTTCTGTAATTCAGTTCCTGTGTAGCCAAGTTTACATTCCGTGTATTACTGATATCTTATGATGTTTCTTTTTCTGTGTGACTTATTTCAGTTAGAATCATCATACCTGAATCCACTCATTGTGCTGCTAAGGGCCTGATGACACAGATTTCATTGCTGAGTGATATTGCTTTGTAAGTAAATACCACAACTTCTTTATCCATTTTTCACTTTCTGCGATGTTGAACTTGTACTGTAAACGAGGTTGTTGTAAACAGAGGCGTCCCAAACTTTGGGGTGGCTGTGTCTTTTTGATTTTAATTTCCCTAAGCTATAGGACCATAAGTGGAAGTGCCCTAGGTTCTGTTGCTTTGTTTTTTAGATGTTTCAGGAAACACCATACACTTCTCCCGAGTGGTTGTTGGCAATTTACATCCCGCCCATCAGCATAACAAGGCTCCCAGTTCTCCATGGCCTGTCCTGCCTTTCTGGATTTTACACTTTTTTCAGATGGCCCTTTTGACCGGGGGGAAGTGAGACTTCATTGTAGTGCAGATTTCCTTTGCAAGCTTGCTTGGTTGGCCAAAAAGGGCGTATGCGTTTTTTCCTGAATATATTCAGGAAAAAACGCATACGCCCTTTTTGGCCAAGTGCATCATTGTGGACGTTCTGCCTCTTTTCCTATGCTTTCAATGCAATTTCAGTCTACCTCCTGAAATCGGTTTCCTGCAATTCTGCCCCGCTTTCAAGTCCTCTTGGCAGCCTTACTTCAGTCTATTTTTGGACGATAGCTGTCATTTATAACTCTGCAGGTTTGTGAATTACAGTGCCCCTGAGCTCCTTTCTTCAACTCGCTTTCTTGTGACCTGGCCGCAACACCGCAGGTTGGCTTCAGGCCCTAATCTGTTTCCGGCATGGCACGCTGAGCCTTTGGTTATTTCCTCCTCCTGGTGGGAAATGAGAGTTAAATTTGCCCGTCCAGACACCTCCAGCTAGCCTCTCATTGGTTCTCGCTATTCCTGTTCATCTTCCGCAGAAATTGCAAACTGGGCCAAACAGGAGGTTAAAGGCGCTGACTCTCCAAGTGGGGAGAGTGTTAGTAAAGCGTCTGGAATGTTGCACCCGAGTACCAGGGGAGGAAAACTGAGACATATTTGAACACGTCTCCTGATCACATGGTTGATCATACACTGGGTTCCACATGCATGTTTTAGCTGAAGGAAGAATACCTAAAACCTGGGTAGTTGAAACCCGTGGAATGGGTACCATGCAATATGACTTCAAAGGGTCTTCATTTGCTCACCGAACCTCTCCAATCCTATCACTGCTGCGTTTATGCCCCTGTACACATGCTTGATTCTCTTTTGGAGACATAGCAATCCATAGGTTTTACGATACTTACTAGTCAGGTACATTCTTAGGCGTTTAATATGCGGTGTTGAGTCCATTTCGTTGAGCAAGGAGTAGCTCTTGTCTATTCCATATTTGACTTAAGGAACTTTATCTGTGCTCATTTCAATCTCTGGTTTTATGCAGCACCCCAACTCACCTTTACCCTTAAGCAAGCATAAGTTGGTTTTCTAAATTTGAGACCCTGTTCTGTTCTGTAATTCAGTTCCTGTGTAGCCAAGTTTACATTCCGTGTATTACTGATATCTTATGATGTTTCTTTTTCTGTGTGACTTATTTCAGTTAGAATCATCATACCTGAATCCACTCATTGTGCTGCTAAGGGCGTGATGACACAGATTTCATTGCTGAGTGATATTGCTTTGTAAGTAAATACCACAACTTCTTTATCCATTTTTCACTTTCTGCGATGTTGAACTTGTACTGTAAACGAGGTTCTTGTAAACAGAGGCGTCCCAAACTTTGGGGTGGCTGTGTCTTTTTGATTTTAATTTCCCTAAGCTATAGGACCATAAGTGGCAGTGCCCTAGGCTCTGTTGCTTTGTTTTTTAGATGTTTCAGGAAACACCATACACTTCTCCCGAGTGTCTGTTGGCAATTTACATCCCGCCCATCAGCATAACAAGGCTCCCAGTTCTCCATGGCCTGTCCTGCCTTTCTGGATTTTACACTTTTTTCAGATGGCCCTTTTGACCGGGGGGAAGTGAGACTTCATTGTAGTGCAGATTTCCTTTGCAAGCTTGCTTGGTTGGCCAAAAAGGGCGTATGCGTTTTTTCCTGAATATATTCAGGAAAACACGCATACGCCCTTTTTGGCCAAGTGCATCATTGTGGACGTTCTGCCTCTTTTCCTATGCTTTCAATGCAATTCCAGTCTACCTCCTGAAATCGGTTTCCTGCAATTCTGCCCCGCTTTCAAGTCCTCTTGGCAGCCTTACTTCAGTCTATTTTTGGACGATAGCTGTCATTTATAACTCTGCAGGTTTGTGAATTACAGTGCCCCTGAGCTCCTTTCTTCAACTCGCTTTTTTTGAGCTGGCCGCAACACCGCAGGATGGCTTCAGGCCCTAATCTGGTTCCGGCTCGGCACGCTGAGCCTTTGGTTAATTCCTCTTCCTGGTGGGAAATGAGAGTTAAATTTGCCCGTCCAGACACCTCCAGCTAGCCTCTCATTGGTTCTCGCTATTCCTGTTCATCTTCCGCAGAAATTGCAAACTGGGCCAAACAGGAGGTTAAAGGGACTGACTCTCCAAGTCGGGAGAGTGTTAGTAAAGCGTCTGGAATGTTGCACCCGACTACCAGGGTACGAAAACTGAGACATATTTGAACACGTCTCCCAATCACATGGTTGATCATACTCTAGGTTCCACATGCATGTTTTAGCTGAAGGAAGAATACCTTAAACCTGGGTAGTTGAAACCCGTGGAATGGGTACCATGCAATATGACTTCAAAGGGTCTTCATTTGCTCACCGAACCTCTCCAATCCTATCACTGCTGCGTTTATGCCCCTGTACACATGCTTGATTCTCTTTCGGAGACATAGCAATCCATAGGTTTTAAGATACTTACTAGTCAGGTACATTCTTAGGCGTTTAATATGCGGTGTTGAGTCCATTTCGTTGAGCAAGGAGTAGCTCTTGTCTATTCCATATTTGACTTAAGGAACTTTATCTGTGCTCATTTCAATCTCTGGTTTTATGCAGCACCCCAACTCACCTTTACCCTTAAGCAAGCATAAGTTGGTTTTCTAAATTTGAGACCCTGTTCTGTTCTGTAATTCAGTTCCTGTGTAGCCAAGTTTACATTCCGTGTATTACTGATATCTTATGATGTTTCTTTTTCTGTGTGACTTACTTCAGTTAGAATCATCATACCTGAATCCACTCATTGTGCTGCTAAGGGCCTGATGACACAGATTTCATTGCTGAGTGATATTGCTTTGTAAGTAAATACCACAACTTCTTTATCCATTTTTCACTTTCTGCGATGTTGAACTTGTACTGTAAACGAGGTTCTTGTAAACAGAGCCGTTCCAAACTTTGGGGTGGCTGTGTCTTTTTGATTTTAATTTCCCTAAGCTATAGGACCATAAGTGGAAGTGCCCTAGGTTCTGTTGCTTTGTTTTTTAGATGTTTCAGGAAACACCATACACTTCTCCCGAGTGTCTGTTGGCAATTTACATCCCGCCCATCAGCATAACAAGGCTCCCAGTTCTCCATGGCCTGTCCTGCCTTTCTGGATTTTACACTTTTTTCAGATGGCCCTTTTGACCGGGGGGAAGTGAGACTTCATTGTAGTGCAGATTTCCTTTGCAAGCTTGCTTGGTTGGCCAAAAAGGGCGTATGCGTTTTTTCCTGAATATATTCAGGAAAACACGCATACGCCCTTTTTGGCCAAGTGCATCATTGTGGACGTTCTGCCTCTTTTCCTATGCTTTCAATGCAATTCCAGTCTACCTCCTGAAATCGGTTTCCTGCAATTCTGCCCCGCTTTCAAGTCCTCTTGGCAGCCTTACTTCAGTCTATTTTTGGACGATAGCTGTCATTTATAACTCTGCAGGTTTGTGAATTACAGTGCCCCTGAGCTCCTTTCTTCAACTCGCTTTCTTTTGAGCTGGCCGCAACACCGCAGGATGGCTTCAGGCCCTAAACTGGTTCCGGTATGGCACGCTGAGCCTTTGGTTATTTCCTCTTCCTGGTGGGAAATGAGAGTTAAATTTGCCCGTCCAGACACCTCCAGCTAGCCTCTCATTGGTTCTCGCTATTCCTGTTCATCTTCCGCAGAAATTGCAAACTGGGCCAAACAGGAGGTTAAAGGCGCTGACTCTCCAAGTGGGGAGAGATTTAGTAAAGCATCTGGAATGTTGCACCCGAGTACCAGGGGAGGAAAACTGAGACATATTTGAACACGTCTCCCGATCACATGGTTGATCATACTCTAGGTTCCACATGCATGTTTTAGCTGAAGGAAGAATACCTTAAACCTGGGTAGTTGAAACCCGTGGAATGGGTACCATGCAATATGACTTCAAAGGGTCTTCATTTGCTCACCGAACCTCTCCAATCCTATCACTGCTGCGTTTATGCCCCTGTACACATGCTTGATTCTCTTTCGGAGACATAGCAATCCATAGGTTTTAAGATACTTACTAGTTAGGTACATTCTTAGGCGTTTAATATGGGGTGTTGAGTCCATTTCGTTGAGCAAGGAGTAGCTCTTGTCTATTCCATATTTGGCTTAAGGAACTTTATCTGTGCTCATTTCAATCTCTGGTTTTATGCAGCACCCCAACTCACCTTTACCCTTAAGCAAGAATAAGTTGGTTTTCTAAATTTGAGACCCTGTTCTGTTCTGTAATTCAGTTCCTGTGTAGCCAAGTTTACATTCCGTGTATTACTGATATCTTATGATGTTTCTTTTTCTGTGTGACTTATTTCAGTTAGAATCATCATACCTGAATCCACTCATTGTGCTGCTAAGGGCCTGATGACACAGATTTCATTGCTGAGTGATATTGCTTTGTAAGTAAATACCACAACTTCTTTATCCATTTTTCACTTTCTGCGATGTTGAACTTGTACTGTAAACGACGTTCTTGTAAACAGAGCTGTTCCAAACTTTGGGGTGGCTGTGTCTTTTTGATTTTAATTTCCCTAAGCTATAGGACCATAAGTGGAAGTGCCCTAGGCTCTGTTGCTTTGTTTTTTAGATGTTTCAGGAAACACCATACACTTCTCCCGAGTGGTTGTTGGCAATTTACATCCCGCCCATCAGCATAACAAGGCTCCCAGTTCTCCATGGCCTGTCCTGCCTTTCTGGATTTTACACTTTTTTCAGATGGCCCTTTTGACCGGGGGGAAGTGAGACTTCATTGTAGTGCAGATTTCCTTTGCAAGCTTGCTTGGTTGGCCAAAAAGGGCGTATGCGTTTTTTCCTGAATATATTCAGGAAAAAACGCATACGCCCTTTTTGGCCAAGTGCATCATTGTGGACGTTCTGCCTCTTTTCCTATGCTTTCAATGCAATTCCAGTCTACCTCCTGAAATCGGTTTCCTGCAATTCTGCCCCGCTTTCAAGTCCTCTTGGCAGCCTTACTTCAGTCTATTTTTGGACGATAGCTGTCATTTATAACTCTGCAGGTTTGTGAATTACAGTGCCCCTGAGCTCCTTTGTTCAACTCGCTTTCTTTTGAGCTGGCCGCAACACCGCAGGATGGCTTCAGGCCCTAATCTGGTTCCGGCATGGCACGCTGAGCCTTTGGTTATTTCCTCTTCCTGGTGGGAAATGAGAGTTAAATTTGCCCGTCCAGACACCTCCAGCTAGCCTCTCATTGGTTCTCGCTATTCCTGTTCATCTTCCGCAGAAATTGCAAACTGGGCCAAACAGGAGGTTAAAGGCACTGACTCTCCAAGTGGGGAGAGTGTTAGTAAAGCGTCTGGAATGTTGCACCCGAGTACCAGGGGAGGAAAACTGAGACATATTTGAACACGTCTCCCGTTCACATGGTTAATCATACTTGGGTTCCACATGCATGTTTTAGCTGAAGGAAGAATACCTTAAACCTGGAGAGTTGAGACCCGTGTAATGGGTACCATGCAATATGACTTCAAAGGGTCTTCATTTGCTCACCGAACCTCTCCAATCCTATCACTGCTGCGTTTATGCCCCTGTACACATGCTTGATTCTCTTTTGGAGACATAGCAATCCATAGGTTTTACGATACTTACTAGTCAGGTACATTCTTAGGCGTTTAATATGCGGTGTTGAGTCCATTTCGTTGAGCAAGGAGTAGCTCTTGTCTATTCCATATTTGACTTAAGGAACTTTATCTGTGCTCATTTCAATCTCTGGTTTTATGCAGCACCCCAACTCACCTTTCCCCTTAAGCAAGCATAAGTTGGTTTTCTAAATTTGAGACCCTGTTCTGTTCTGTAATTCAGTTCCTGTGTAGCCAAGTTTACATTCCGTGTATTACTGATATCTTATGATGTTTCTTTTTCTGTGTGACTTATTTCAGTTAGAATCATCATACCTGAATCCACTCATTGTGCTGCTAAGGGCCTGATGACACAGATTTCATTGCTGAGTGATATTGCTTTGTAAGTAAATACCACAACTTCTTTATCCATTTTTCACTTTCTGCGATGTTGAACTTGTACTGTAAACGAGGTTCTTGTAAACAGAGGCGTCCCAAACTTTGGGGTGGCTGTGTCTTTTTGATTTTAATTTCCCTAAGCTATAGGACCATAAGTGGCAGTGCCCTAGGCTCTGTTGCTTTGTTTTTTAGATGTTTCAGGAAACACCATACACTTCTCCCGAGTGTCTGTTGGCAATTTACATCCCGCCCATCAGCATAACAAGGCTCCCAGTTCTCCATGGCCTGTCCTGCCTTTCTGGATTTTACACTTTTTTCAGATGGCCCTTTTGACCGGGGGGAAGTGAGACTTCATTGTAGTGCAGATTTCCTTTGCAAGCTTGCTTGGTTGGCCAAAAAGGGCGTATGCGTTTTTTCCTGAATATATTCAGGAAAACACGCATACGCCCTTTTTGGCCAAGTGCATCATTGTGGACGTTCTGCCTCTTTTTCTATGCTTTCAATGCAATTCCAGTCTACCTCCTGAAATCGATTTCCTGCAATTCTGCCCCGCTTTCAAGTCCTCTTGGCAGCCTTACTTCAGTCTATTTTTGGACGATAGCTGTCATTTATAACTCTGCAGGTTTGTGAATTACAGTGCCCCTGAGCTCCTTTCTTCAACTCGCTTTCTTTTGAGCTGGCCGCAACACCGCAGGATGGCTTCAGGCCCTAATCTGGTTCCGGCACGGCACTTTGAGCCTTTGGTTAATTCCTCTTCCTGGTGGGAAATGAGAGTTAAATTTGCCCGTCCAGACACCTCCAGCTAGCCTCTCATTGGTTCTCGCTATTCCTGTTCATCTTCCGCAGAAATTGCAAACTGGGCCAAACAGGAGGTTAAAGGGACTGACTCTCCAAGTCGGGAGAGTGTTAGTAAAGCGTCTGGAATGTTGCACCCGAGTACCAGGGTACGAAAACTGAGACATATTTGAACACGTCTCCCGATCACATGGTTGATCATACTCTAGGTTCCACATGCATGTTTTAGCTGAAGGAAGAATACCTTAAACCTGGGTAGTTGAAACCCGTGGAATGGGTACCATGCAATATGACTTCAAAGGGTCTTCATTTGCTCACCGAACCTCTCCAATCCTATCACTGCTGCGTTTATGCCCCTGTACACATGCTTGATTCTCTTTCGGAGACATAGCAATCCATAGGTTTTAAGATACTTACTAGTCAGGTACATTGTTAGGCGTTTAATATGCGGTGTTGAGTCCATTTCGTTGAGCAAGGAGTAGCTCTTGTCTATTCCATATTTGACTTAAGGAACTTTATCTGTGCTCATTTCAATCTCTGGTTTTATGCAGCACCCCAACTCACCTTTACCCTTAAGCAAGCATAAGTTGGTTTTCTAAATTTGAGACCCTGTTCTGTTCTGTAATTCAGTTCCTGTGTAGCCAAGTTTACATTCCGTGTATTACTGATATCTTATGATGTTTCTTTTTCTGTGTGACTTACTTCAGTTAGAATCATCATACCTGAATCCACTCATTGTGCTGCTAAGGGCCTGATGACACAGATTTCATTGCTGAGTGATATTGCTTTGTAAGTAAATACCACAACTTCTTTATCCATTTTTCACTTTCTGCGATGTTGAACTTGTACTGTAAACGAGGTTCTTGTAAACAGAGCCGTTCCAAACTTTGGGGTGGCTGTGTCTTTTTGATTTTAATTTCCCTAAGCTATAGGACCATAAGTGGAAGTGCCCTAGGTTCTGTTGCTTTGTTTTTTAGATGTTTCAGGAAACACCATACACTTCTCCCGAGTGGTTGTTGGCAATTTACATCCCGCCCATCAGCATAACAAGGCTCCCAGTTCTCCATGGCCTGTCCTGCCTTTCTGGATTTTACACTTTTTTCAGATGGCCCTTTTGACCGGGGGGAAGTGAGACTTCATTGTAGTGCAGATTTCCTTTGCAAGCTTGCTTGGTTGGCCAAAAAGGGCGTATGCGTTTTTTCCTGAATATATTCAGGAAAAAACGCATACGCCCTTTTTGGCCAAGTGCATCATTGTGGACGTTCTGCCTCTTTTCCTATGCTTTCAATGCAATTCCAGTCTACCTCCTGAAATCGGTTTCCTGCAATTCTGCCCCGCTTTCAAGTCCTCTTGGCAGCCTTACTTCAGTCTATTTTTGGACGATAGCTGTCATTTATAACTCTGCAGGTTTGTGAATTACAGTGCCCCTGAGCTCCTTTGTTCAACTCGCTTTCTTTTGAGCTGGCCGCAACACCGCAGGATGGCTTCAGGCCCTAATCTGGTTCCGGCATGGCACGCTGAGCCTTTGGTTATTTCCTCTTCCTGGTGGGAAATGAGAGTTAAATTTGCCCGTCCAGACACCTCCAGCTAGCCTCTCATTGGTTCTCGCTATTCCTGTTCATCTTCCGCAGAAATTGCAAACTGGGCCAAACAGGAGGTTAAAGGCACTGACTCTCCAAGTGGGGAGAGTGTTAGTAAAGCGTCTGGAATGTTGCACCCGAGTACCAGGGGAGGAAAACTGAGACATATTTGAACACGTCTCCCGTTCACATGGTTAATCATACTTGGGTTCCACATGCATGTTTTAGCTGAAGGAAGAATACCTTAAACCTGGAGAGTTGAGACCCGTGTAATGGGTACCATGCAATATGACTTCAAAGGGTCTTCATTTGCTCACCGAACCTCTCCAATCCTATCACTGCTGCGTTTATGCCCCTGTACACATGCTTGATTCTCTTTTGGAGACATAGCAATCCATAGGTTTTACGATACTTACTAGTCAGGTACATTCTTAGGCGTTTAATATGCGGTGTTGAGTCCATTTCGTTGAGCAAGGAGTAGCTCTTGTCTATTCCATATTTGACTTAAGGAACTTTATCTGTGCTCATTTCAATCTCTGGTTTTATGCAGCACCCCAACTCACCTTTACCCTTAAGCAAGCATAAGTTGGTTTTCTAAATTTGAGACCCTGTTCTGTTCTGTAATTCAGTTCCTGTGTAGCCAAGTTTACATTCCGTGTATTACTGATATCTTATGATGTTTCTTTTTCTGTGTGACTTATTTCAGTTAGAATCATCATACCTGAATCCACTCATTGTGCTGCTAAGGGCCTGATGACACAGATTTCATTGCTGAGTGATATTGCTTTGTAAGTAAATACCACAACTTCTTTATCCATTTTTCACTTTCTGCGATGTTGAACTTGTACTGTAAACGAGGTTCTTGTAAACAGAGGCGTCCCAAACTTTGGGGTGGCTGTGTCTTTTTGATTTTAATTTCCCTAAGCTATAGGACCATAAGTGGCAGTGCCCTAGGCTCTGTTGCTTTGTTTTTTAGATGTTTCAGGAAACACCATACACTTCTCCCGAGTGTCTGTTGGCAATTTACATCCCGCCCATCAGCATAACAAGGCTCCCAGTTCTCCATGGCCTGTCCTGCCTTTCTGGATTTTACACTTTTTTCAGATGGCCCTTTTGACCGGGGGGAAGTGAGACTTCATTGTAGTGCAGATTTCCTTTGCAAGCTTGCTTGGTTGGCCAAAAAGGGCGTATGCGTTTTTTCCTGAATATATTCAGGAAAACACGCATACGCCCTTTTTGGCCAAGTGCATCATTGTGGACGTTCTGCCTCTTTTTCTATGCTTTCAATGCAATTCCAGTCTACCTCCTGAAATCGATTTCCTGCAATTCTGCCCCGCTTTCAAGTCCTCTTGGCAGCCTTACTTCAGTCTATTTTTGGACGATAGCTGTCATTTATAACTCTGCAGGTTTGTGAATTACAGTGCCCCTGAGCTCCTTTCTTCAACTCGCTTTCTTTTGAGCTGGCCGCAACACCGCAGGATGGCTTCAGGCCCTAATCTGGTTCCGGCACGGCACTTTGAGCCTTTGGTTAATTCCTCTTCCTGGTGGGAAATGAGAGTTAAATTTGCCCGTCCAGACACCTCCAGCTAGCCTCTCATTGGTTCTCGCTATTCCTGTTCATCTTCCGCAGAAATTGCAAACTGGGCCAAACAGGAGGTTAAAGGGACTGACTCTCCAAGTCGGGAGAGTGTTAGTAAAGCGTCTGGAATGTTGCACCCGAGTACCAGGGTACGAAAACTGAGACATATTTGAACACGTCTCCCGATCACATGGTTGATCATACTCTAGGTTCCACATGCATGTTTTAGCTGAAGGAAGAATACCTTAAACCTGGGTAGTTGAAACCCGTGGAATGGGTACCATGCAATATGACTTCAAAGGGTCTTCATTTGCTCACCGAACCTCTCCAATCCTATCACTGCTGCGTTTATGCCCCTGTACACATGCTTGATTCTCTTTCGGAGACATAGCAATCCATAGGTTTTAAGATACTTACTAGTCAGGTACATTCTTAGGCGTTTAATATGCGGTGTTGAGTCCATTTCGTTGAGCAAGGAGTAGCTCTTGTCTATTCCATATTTGACTTAAGGAACTTTATCTGTGCTCATTTCAATCTCTGGTTTTATGCAGCACCCCAACTCACCTTTACCCTTAAGCAAGCATAAGTTGGTTTTCTAAATTTGAGACCCTGTTCTGTTCTGTAATTCAGTTCCTGTGTAGCCAAGTTTACATTCCGTGTATTACTGATATCTTATGATGTTTCTTTTTCTGTGTGACTTACTTCAGTTAGAATCATCATACCTGAATCCACTCATTGTGCTGCTAAGGGCCTGATGACACAGATTTCATTGCTGAGTGATATTGCTTTGTAAGTAAATACCACAACTTCTTTATCCATTTTTCACTTTCTGCGATGTTGAACTTGTACTGTAAACGAGGTTCTTGTAAACAGAGCCGTTCCAAACTTTGGGGTGGCTGTGTCTTTTTGATTTTAATTTCCCTAAGCTATAGGACCATAAGTGGAAGTGCCCTAGGTTCTGTTGCTTTGTTTTTTAGATGTTTCAGGAAACACCATACACTTCTCCCGAGTGGTTGTTGGCAATTTACATCCCGCCCATCAGCATAACAAGGCTCCCAGTTCTCCATGGCCTGTCCTGCCTTTCTGGATTTTACACTTTTTTCAGATGGCCCTTTTGACCGGGGGGAAGTGAGACTTCATTGTAGTGCAGATTTCCTTTGCAAGCTTGCTTGGTTGGCCAAAAAGGGCGTATGCGTTTTTTCCTGAATATATTCAGGAAAAAACGCATACGCCCTTTTTGGCCAAGTGCATCATTGTGGACGTTCTGCCTCTTTTCCTATGCTTTCAATGCAATTCCAGTCTACCTCCTGAAATCGGTTTCCTGCAATTCTGCCCCGCTTTCAAGTCCTCTTGGCAGCCTTACTTCAGTCTATTTTTGGACGATAGCTGTCATTTATAACTCTGCAGGTTTGTGAATTACAGTGCCCCTGAGCTCCTTTCTTCAACTCGCTTTCTTTTCAGCTGGCCGCAACACCGCAGGATGGCTTCAGGCCCTAAGCTGGTTCCGGCACGGCACGCTGAGCCTTTGGTTAATTCCTCTTCCTGGTGGGAAATGAGAGTTAAATTTGCCCGTCCAGACACCTCCAGCTAGCCTCTCATTGGTTCTCGCTATTCCTGTTCATCTTCCGCAGAAATTGCAAACTGGGCCAAACAGGAGGTTAAAGGGACTGACTCTCCAAGTCGGGAGAGTGTTAGTAAAGCGTCTGGAATGTTGCACCCGAGTACCAGGGGAGGAAAACTGAGACATATTTGAACACGTCTCCCGATCACATGGTTGATCATACTCTAGGTTCCACATGCATGTTTTAGCTGAAGGAAGAATACCTTAAACCTGGGTAGTTGAAAGCCGTGGAATGGGTACCATGCAATATGACTTCAAGGGGTCTTCATTTGCTCACCGAACCTCTCCAATCCTATCACTGCTGCGTTTATGCCCCTGTACACATGCTTGATTCTCTTTCGGAGACATAGCAATCCATAGGTTTTAAGATACTTACTAGTCAGGAACATTCTTAGGCGTTTAATATGGGGTGTTGAGTCCATTTCGTTGAGCAAGGAGTAGCTCTTGTCTATTCCATATTTGGCTTAAGGAACTTTATCTGTGCTCATTTCAATCTCTGGTTTTATGCAGCACCCCAACTCACCTTTACCCTTAAGCAAGAATAAGTTGGTTTTCTAAATTTGAGACCCTGTTCTGTTCTGTAATTCAGTTCCTGTGTAGCCAAGTTTACATTCCGTGTATTACTGATATCTTATGATGTTTCTTTTTCTGTGTGACTTATTTCAGTTAGAATCATCATACCTGAATCCACTCATTGTGCTGCTAAGGGCCTGATGACACAGATTTCATTGCTGAGTGATATTGCTTTGTAAGTAAATACCACAACTTCTTTATCCATTTTTCACTTTCTGCGATGTTGAACTTGTACTGTAAACGACGTTCTTGTAAACAGAGCCGTTCCAAACTTTGGGGTGGCTGTGTCTTTTTGATTTTAATTTCCCTAAGCTATAGGACCATAAGTGGAAGTGCCCTAGGCTCTGTTGCTTTGTTTTTTAGATGTTTCAGGAAACACCATACACTTCTCCCGAGTGGTTGTTGGCAATTTACATCCCGCCCATCAGCATAACAAGGCTCCCAGTTCTCCATGGCCTGTCCTGCCTTTCTGGATTTTACACTTTTTTCAGATGGCCCTTTTGACCGGGGGGAAGTGAGACTTCATTGTAGTGCAGATTTCCTTTGCAAGCTTGCTTGGTTGGCCAAAAAGGGCGTATGCGTTTTTTCCTGAATATATTCAGGAAAAAACGCATACGCCCTTTTTGGCCAAGTGCATCATTGTGGACGTTCTGCCTCTTTTCCTATGCTTTCAATGCAATTCCAGTCTACCTCCTGAAATCGGTTTCCTGCAATTCTGCCCCGCTTTCAAGTCCTCTTGGCAGCCTTACTTCAGTCTATTTTTGGACGATAGCTGTCATTTATAACTCTGCAGGTTTGTGAATTACAGTGCCCCTGAGCTCCTTTCTTCAACTCGCTTTCTTTTCAGCTGGCCGCAACACCGCAGGATGGCTTCAGGCCCTAATCTGGTTCCGGCACGGCACGCTGAGCCTTTGGTTATTTCCTCTTCCTGGTGGGAAATGAGAGTTAAATTTGCCCGTCCAGACACCTCCAGCTAGCCTCTCATTGGTTCTCGCTATTCCTGTTCATCTTCCGCAGAAATTGCAAACTGGGCCAAACAGGAGGTTAAAGGCGCTGACTCTCCAAGTGGGGAGAGTGTTAGTAAAGCGTCTGGAATGTTGCACCCGAGTACCAGGGGAGGAAAACTGAGACATATTTGAACACGTCTCCCGTTCACATGGTTGATCATACTTGGGTTCCACATGCATGTTTTAGCTGAAGGAAGAATACCTTAAACCTGGGTAGTTGAAACCCGTGGAATGGGTACCATGCAATATGACTTCAAAGGGTCTTCATTTGCTCACCGAACCTCTCCAATCCTATCACTGCTGCGTTTATGCCCCTGTACACATGCTTGATTCTCTTTCGGAGACATAGCAATCCATAGGTTTTCCGATACTTACTAGTCAGGTACATTCTTAGGCGTTTAATATGCGGTGTTGAGTCCATTTCGTTGAGCAAGGAGTAGCTCTTGTCTATTCCATATTTGACTTAAGGAACTTTATCTGTGCTCATTTCAATCTCTGGTTTTATGCAGCACCCCAACTCACCTTTACCCTTAAGCAAGCATAAGTTGGTTTTCTAAATTTGAGACCCTGTTCTGTTCTGTAATTCAGTTCCTGTGTAGCCAAGTTTACATTCCGTGTATTACTGATATCTTATGATGTTTCTTTTTCTGTGTGACTTATTTCAGGTAGAATCATCATACCTGAATCCACTCATTGTGATGCTAAGGGCCTGATTACATAGATTTCATTGCTGAGTGATATTGCTTTGTAAGTAAATACCACAACTTCTTTATCCATTTTTCACTTTCTGCGATGTTGAACTTGTACTGTAAACGAGGTTCTTGTAAACAGAGGCGTCCCAAACTTTGGGGTGGCTGTGTCTTTTTGATTTTAATTTCCCTAAGCTATAGGACCATAAGTGGCAGTGCCCTAGGCTCTGTTGCTTTGTTTTTTAGATGTTTCAGGAAACACCATACACTTCTCCCGAGTGTCTGTTGGCAATTTACATCCCGTCCATCAGCATAACAAGGCTCCCAGTTCTCCATGGCCTATCCTGCCTTTCTGGATTTTACACTTTTATCAGATGGCCCTTTTGACCGGGGGGAAGTGAGACTTCATTGTAGTGCAGATTTCCTTTGCAAGCTTGCTTGGTTGGCCAAAAAGGGCGTATGCGTTTTTTCCTGAATATATTCAGGAAAAAACGCATACGCCCTTTTTGGCCAAGTGCATCATTGTGGACGTTCTGCCTCTTTTCCTATGCTTTCAATGCAATTCCTGTCTACCTCCTGAAATCGGTTTCCTGCAATTCTGCCCCGCTTTCAAGTCCTCTTGGCAGCCTTACTTCAGTCTATTTTTGGACGATAGCTGTCATTTATAACTCTGCAGGTTTGTGAATTACAGTGCCCCTGAGCTCCTTTCTTCAACTCGCTTTCTTTTGAGCTGGCCGCAACACCGCAGGATGGCTTCAGGCCCTAATCTGGTTCCGGTACGGCACGCTGAGCCTTTGGTTATTTCCTCTTCCTGGTGGGAAATGAGAGTTAAATTTGCCCGTCCAGACACCTCCAGCTAGCCTCTCATTGGTTCTCGCTATTCCTGTTCATCTTCCGCAGAAATTGCAAACTGGGCCAAACAGGAGGTTAAAGGCGCTGACTCTCCAAGTGGGGAGAGAGTTAGTAAAGCGTCTGGAATGTTGCACCCGAGTACCAGGGGAGGAAAACTGAGACATATTTGAACACGTCTCCTGATCACACGGTTGATCATACTCTGGGTTCCACATGCATGTTTTAGCTGAAGGAAGAATACCTAAAACCTGGGTAGTTGAAACCCGTGGAATGGGTACCATGCAATATGACTTCAAAGGGTCTTCATTTGCTCACCGAACCTCTCCAATCCTATCACTGCTGCGTTTATGCCCCTGTACACATGCTTGATTCTCTTTCGGAGACATAGCAATCCATAGGTTTTAAGATACTTACTAGTCAGGTACATTCTTAGGCGTTTTATATGCGGTGTTGAGTCCATTTCGTTGAGCAAGGAGTAGCTCTTGTCTATTCCATATTTGGCTTAAGGAACTTTATCTGTGCTCATTTCAATCTCTGGTTTTATGCAGCAACCCAACTCACCTTTCCCCTTAAGCAAGCATAAGTTGGTTTTCTAAATTTGAGAACCTGTTCTGTTTTGGAATTCAGTTCCTGTGTAGCCAAGTTTACATTCCGTGTATTAGTGATATCTTATGATGTTTCTTTTTCTGTGTGACTTATTTCAGTTAGAATCATCGTACCTGAATCCACTCATTGTGCTGCTAAGGGCCTGATGACACAGATTTCATTGCTGAGTGATATTGCTTTGTAAGTAAATACCACAACTTCTTTATCCATTTTTCACTTTCTGCGATGTTGAACTTGTACTGTAAACGAGGTTCTTGTAAACAGAGCCGTTCCAAACTTTGGGGTGGCTGTGTCTTTTTGATTTTATTTTCCCTAAGCTATAGGACCATAAGTGGAAGTGCCCTAGGTTCTGTTGCTTTGTTTTTTAGATGTTTCAGGAAACACCATACACTTCTCCCCAGTGGTTGTTGGCAATTTACATCCCGCCCATCAGCATAACAAGGCTCCCAGTTCTCCATGGCCTGTCCTG
Source organism: Stenella coeruleoalba (assembly GCF_951394435.1). Lineage (NCBI taxonomy): Eukaryota > Metazoa > Chordata > Mammalia > Artiodactyla > Delphinidae > Stenella > Stenella coeruleoalba. The sequence continues at coordinate 59,963 of NW_027646160.1, read as the reverse complement.
CCTTTCTGGATTTTACACTTTTTTCAGATGGCCCTTTTGACCGGGGGGAAGTGAGACTTCATTGTAGTGCAGATTTCCTTTGCAAGCTTGCTTGGTTGGCCAAAAAGTGCGTATGCGTTTTTTCCTGAATATATTCAGGAAAAAACGCATACGCCCTTTTTGGCCAAGTGCATCATTGTGGACGTTCTGCCTCTTTTCCTATGCTTTCAATGCAATTCCAGTCTACCTCCTGAAATCGGTTTCCTGTAATTCTGCCCCGCTTTCAAGTCCTCTTGGCAGCCTTACTTCAGTCTATTTTTGGACGATAGCTGTCATTTATAACTCTGCAGGTTTGTGAATTACAGTGCCCCTGAGCTCCTTTCTTCAACTCGCTTTCTTTTGAGCTGGCCGCAACACCGCAGGATGGCTTCAGGCCCTAATCTGGTTCCGGTACGGCACGCTGAGCCTTTGGTTATTTCCTCTTCCTGGTGGGAAATGAGAGTTAAATTTGCCCGTCCAGACACCTCCAGCTAGCCTCTCATTGGTTCTCGCTATTCCTGTTCATCTTCCGCAGAAATTGCAAACTGGGTCAAACAGGAGGTTAAAGGCGCTGACTCTTCAAGTGGGGAGAGTGTTAGTAAAGCGTCTGGAATGTTGCACCCGAGTACCAGGGGAGGAAAACTGAGACATATTTGAACACGTCTCCCGTTCACATGGTTGATCATACTTGGGTTCCACATGCATGTTTTAGCTGAAGGAAGAATACCTTAAACCTGGAGAGTTGAGACCCGTGTAATGGGTACCATGCAATATGACTTCAAAGGGTCTTCATTTGCTCACGAACCTCTTCAATCCTATCACTGCTGCGTTTATGCCCCTGTACACATTCTTGATTCTCTTTCAGAGACATTGCAATCCATAGGTTTTAAGATACTTACTAGACAGGTACATTCTTAGGCGTTTAATATGGGGTGTTGAGTCCATTTCGTTGAGCAAGGAGTAGCTCTTGTCTATTCCATATTTGGCTTAAGGAACTTTATCTGTGCTCATTTCAATCTCTGGTTTTATGCAGCACCCCAACTCACCTTTACCCTTAAGCAAGAATAAGATGGTTTTCTAAATTTGAGACCCTGTTCTGTTCTGTAATTCATTTCCTGTGTAGCCAAGTTTACATTCCGTGTATTACTGATATCTTATGATGTTTCTTTTTCTGTGTGACTTATTTCAGTTAGAATCATCATACCTGAATCCACTCATTGTGCTGCTAAGGGCCTGATGACACAGATTTCATTGCTGAGTGATATTGCTTTGTAAGTAAATACCACAACTTCTTTATCCATTTTTCACTTTCTGCGATGTTGAACTTGTACTGTAAACGAGGTTCTTGTAAACAGAGCCGTTCGAAAGTTTGGGGTGGCTGTGTCTTTTTGATTTTAATTTCCCTAAGCTATAGGACCATAAGTGGCAGTGCCCTAGGCTCTGTTGCTTTGTTTTTTAGATGTTTCAGGAAACACCATACACTTCTCCCGAGTGTCTGTTGGCAATTTACATCCCGCCCATCAGCATAACAAGGCTCCCAGTTGTCCATGGCCTGTGCTGCCTTTCTGGATTTTACACTTTTTTCAGATGACCCTTTTGACCGGGGGGAAGTGAGACTTCATTGTAGTGCAGATTTCCTTTGCAAGCTTGCTTGGTTGGCCAAAAAGGGCGTATGCGTTTTTTCCTGAATATATTCAGGAAAAAACGCATACGCCCTTTTTGGCCAAGTGCATCATTGTGGACGTTCTGCCTCTTTTCCTATGCTTTCAATGCAATTCCAGTCTACCTCCTGAAATCGGTTTCCTGCAATTCTGCCCCGCTTTCAAGTCCTCTTGGCAGCCTTACTTCAGTCTATTTTTGGACGATAGCTCTCATTTATAACTCTGCAGGTTTGTGAATTACAGTGCCCCTGAGCTCCTTTCTTCAACTCGCTTTCTTGTGACCTGGCCGCAACACCGCAGGATGGCTTCAGGCCCTAATCTGGTTCCGGCATGGCACGCTGAGCCTTTGGTTAATTCCTCTTCCTGGTGGGAAATGAGAGTTAAATTTGCCCGTCCAGACACCTCCAGCTAGTCTCTCATTGGTTCTCGCTATTCCTGTTCATCTTCTCCAGAAATTGCAAACTGGGCCAAACAAGAGGTTAAAGGGACTGACTCTCCAAGTGGGGAGAGTGTTAGTAAAGCGTCTGGAATGTTGCACCCGAGTACCAGGGGAGGAAAACTGAGACATATTTGAACACGTCTCCCGTTCACATGGTTGATCATACTCTGGGTTCCACGTGCATGTTTTAGCTGAAGGAAGAATACCTTAAACCTGGAGAGTTGAGACCCGTGTAATGGGTAACATGCAATATGACTTCAAAGGGTCTTCATTTGCTCACCGAACCTCTCCAATCCTATCACTGCTGCGTTTATGCCCCTGTACACACGTTGATTCTCTTTTGGAGACAAAGCAATCCATAGGTTTTAAGATACTTACTAGTCAGGTACATTCTTAGGCGTTTAATATGGGGTGTTGAGTCCATTTCGTTGAGCAAGGCGTAGCTCTAGTCTATTCCATATTTGGCGTAAGGAACTTTATCTGTGCTCATTTCAATCTCTGGTTTTATGCAGCACCCCAACTCACCTTTACCCTTAAGCAAGCATAAGTTGGTTTTCTAAATTTGAGACACTGTTCTGTTTTGGAATTCAGTTCCTGTGTAGCCAAGTTTACATTCCGTGTATTAGTGATATCTTATGATGTTTCTTTTTCTGTGTGACTTATTTCAGTTAGAATCATCATACCTGAATCCACTCATTGTGCTGCTAAGGGCCTGATAACACAGATTTCATTGCTGAGTGATATTGCTTTGTAAGTAAATACCACAACTTCTTTATCCATTTTTCACTTTCTGCGATGTTGAACTTGTACTGTAAACGAGGTTCTTGTAAACAGAGCCATTCCAAACTTTGGGGTGGCTGTGTCTTTTTGATTTTAATTTCCCTAAGCTATAGGACCATAAGTGGAAGTGCCCTAGGTTCTGTTGCTTTGTTTTTTAGATGTTTCAGGAAACACCATACACTTCTCCCGAGTGGTTGTTGGCAATTTACATCCCGCCCATCAGCATAACAAGGCTCCCAGTTCTCCATGGCCTGTCTTGTCTTTCTGGATTTTACACTTTTTTCTGATGGCCCTTTTGACCGGGGGGGAAGTGAGACTTCATTGTAGTGCAGATTTCCTTTGCAAGCTTGCTTGGTTGGCCAAAAAGGGCGTATGCGTTTTTTCCTGAATATATTCAGGAAAAAACGCATACGCCCTTTTTGGCCAAGTGCATCGTTGTGGACGTTCTGTCTCTTTTCCTATGCTTTCAATGCAATTCCAGTCTACCTCCTGAAATCGGTTTCCTGCAATTCTGCCCCGCTTTCAAGTCCTCTTGGCAGCCTTACTTCAGTCTATTTTTGGACGATAGCTGTCATTTATAACTCTGCAGGTTTGTGAATTACAGTGCCCCTGAGCTCCTTTCTTCAACTCGCTTTCTTGTGACCTGGCCGCAACACCGCAGGATGGCTTCAGGCCCTAATCTGGTTCTGGCACGGCACGCTGAGCCTTTGGTTAATTCCTCTTCCTGGTGGGAAATGAGAGTTAAATTTGCCCGTCCAGACACCTCCAGCTAGTCTCTCATTGGTTCTCGCTATTCCTGTTCATCTTCCGCAGAAATTGCAAACTGGGCCAAACAGGAGGTTAAAGGGACTGACTCTCCAAGTGGGGAGAGTGTTAGTAAAGCGTCTGGAATGTTGCACCCGAGTACCAGGGGAGGAAAACTGAGACATATTTGAACACGTCTCCCGATCACATGGTTGATCATACTCTAGGTTCCACATGCATGTTTTAGCTGAAGGAAGAATACCTTAAACCTGGGTAGTTGAAACCCGTGGAATGGGTACCATGCAATATGACTTCAAAGGGTCTTCATTTGCTCACCGAACATCTCCAATCCTATCACTGCTGCGTTTAAGCCCCTGTACACACGCTTGATTCTCTTTCGGAGACATAGCAATCCATAGGTTTTAAGATACTTACTAGTCAGGTACATTCTTAGGCGTTTAATATGCGGTGTTGAGTCCATTTCGATGAGCAAGGAGTAGCTCTTGTCTATTCCATATTTGGCTTAAGGAACTTTATCTGTGCTCATTTCAATCTCTGGTTTTATGCAGCACCCCAACTCACCTTTCCCCTTAAGCAAGCATAAGTTGGTTTTCTAAATTTGAGACCCTGTTCTGTTCTGTAATTCAGTTCCTGTGTAGCCAAGTTTACATTCCGTGTATTACTGATATCTTATGATGTTTCTTTTTCTGTGTGACTTATTACAGTTAGAATCATCATACCTGAATCCACTCATTGTGCTGCTAAGGGCCTGATGACACAGATTTCATTGCTGAGTGATATTGCTTTGTAAGTAAATACCACAACTTCTTTATCCATTTTTCACTTTCTGCGATGTTGAACTTGTACTGTAAACGAGGTTCTTGTAAACAGAGGCGTCCCAAACTTTGGGGTGGCTGTGTCTTTTTGATTTTAATTTCCCTAAGCTATAGGACCATAAGTGGAAGTGCCCTAGGTTCTGTTGCTTTGTTTTTTAGATGTTTCAGGAAACACCATACACTTCTCCTGAGTGGTTGTTGGCAATTTACATCCCGCCCATCAGCATAACAAGGCTCCCAGTTCTCCATGGCCTGTCCTGCCTTTCTGGATTTTACACTTTTTTCAGATGGCCCTTTTGACCGGGGGGAAGTGAGACTTCATTGTAGTGCAGATTTCCTTTGCAAGCTTGCTTGGTTGGCCAAAAAGGGCGTATGCGTTTTTTCCTGAATATATTCAGGAAAAAACGCATACGCCCTTTTTGGCCAAGTGCATCATTGTGGACGTTCTGCCTCTTTTCCTATGCTTTCAATGCAATTCCAGTCTACCTCCTGAAATCGGTTTCCTGCAATTCTGCCCCGCTTTCAAGTCCTCTTGGCAGCCTTACTTCAGTCTATTTTTGGACGATAGCTGTCATTTATAACTCTGCAGGTTTGTGAATTACAGTGCCCCTGAGCTCCTTTCTTCAACTCGCTTTCTTGTGACCTGGCCGCAACACCGCAGGATGGCTTCAGGCCCTAATCTGGTTCCGGTACGGCATGCTGAGCCTTTGGTTATTTCCTCTTCCTGGTGGGAAATGAGAGTTAAATTTGCCCGTCCAGACACCTCCAGCTAGCCTCTCATTGGTTCTCGCTATTCCTGTTCATCTTCCGCAGAAATTGCAAACTGGGCCAAACAGGAGGTTAAAGGCGCTGACTCTCCAAGTGGGGAGAGTGTTAGTAAAGCGTCTGGAATGTTGCACCCGAGTACCAGGGGAGGAAAACTGAGACATATTTGAACACGTCTCCCGTTCACATGGTTGATCATACTTGGGTTCCACATGCATGTTTTAGCTGAAGGAAGAATACCTTAAACCTGGAGAGTTGAGACCCGTGTAATGGGTACCATGCAATATGACTTCAAAGGGTCTTCATTTGCTCACCGAACCTCTCCAATCCTATCACTGCTGCGTTTATGCCCCTGTACACATGCTTGATTCTCTTTTGGAGACATAGCAATCCATAGGTTTTACGATACTTACTAGTCAGGTACATTCTTAGGCGTTTAATATGCGGTGTTGAGTCCATTTCGTTGAGCAAGGAGTAGCTCTTGTCTATTCCATATTTGACTTAAGGAACTTTATCTGTGCTCATTTCAATCTCTGGTTTTATGCAGCACCCCAACTCACCTTTACCCTTAAGCAAGCATAAGTTGGTTTTCTAAATTTGAGACCCTGTTCTGTTCTGTAATTCAGTTCCTGTGTAGCCAAGTTTACATTCCATGTATTACTGATATCTTATGATGTTTCTTTTTCTGTGTGACTTATTTCAGTTAGAATCATCATACCTGAATCCACTCATTGTGATGCTAAGGGCCTGATGACACAGATTTCATTGCTGAGTGATATTGCTTTGTAAGTAAATACCACAACTTCTTTATCCATTTTTCACTTTCTGCGATGTTGAACTTGTACTGTAAACGAGGTTCTTGTAAACAGAGGCGTCCCAAACTTTAGGGTGGCTGTGTCTTTTTGATTTTAATTTCCCTAAGCTATAGGACCATAAGTGGCAGTGCCCTAGGCTCTGTTGCTTTGTTTTTTAGATGTTTCAGGAAACACCATACACTTCTCCCGAGTGTCTGTTGGCAATTTACATCCCGCCCATCAGCATAACAAGGCTCCCAGTTCTCCATGGCCTGTCCTGCCTTTCTGGATTTTACACTTTTTTCAGATGGCCCTTTTGACCGGGGGGAAGTGAGACTTCATTGTAGTGCAGATTTCCTTTGCAAGCTTGCTTGGTTGGCCAAAAAGGGCGTATGCGTTTTTTCCTGAATATATTCAGGAAAAAACGCATACGCCCTTTTTGGCCAAGTGCATCATTGTGGACGTTCTGCCTCTTTTCCTATGCTTTCAATGCAATTCCAGTCTACCTCCTGAAATCGGTTTCCTGCAATTCTGCCCCGCTTTCAAGTCCTCTTGGCAGCCTTACTTCAGTCTATTTTTGGACGATAGCTGTCATTTATAACTCTGCAGGTTTGTGAATTACAGTGCCCCTGAGCTCCTTTCTTCAACTTGCTTTCTTGTGACCTGGCCGCAACACCGCAGGATGGCTTCAGGCCCTTATCTGGTTCCGGCATGGCACGCTGAGCCTTTGGTTATTTCCTCTTCCTGGTGGGAAATGAGAGTTAAATTTGCCCGTCCAGACACCTCCAGCTAGGCTCTCATTGGTTCTCGCTATTCCTGTTCATCTTCCGCAGAAATTGCAAACTGGGCCAAACAGGAGGTTAAAGGCGCTGACTCTCCAAGTGGGGAGAGTGTTAGTAAAGCGTCTGGAATGTTGCACCCGAGTACCAGGGGAGGAAAACTGAGACATATTTGAACACGTCTCCCGTTCACATGGTTGATCATACTTGGGTTCCACATGCATGTTTTAGCTGAAGGAAGAATACCTTAAACCTGGAGAGTTAAGACCCGTGTAATGGGTACCATGCAATATGACTTCAACGGGTCTTCATTTGCTCACCGAACCTCTCCAATCCTATCACTGCTGCGTTTATGCCCCTGTACACATGCTTGATTCTCTTTCGGAGACATAGCAATCCATAGGTTTTAAGATACTTACTAGTCAGGTACATTCTTAGGCGTTTAATATGCAGTGTTGAGTCCATTTCGTTGAGCAAGGTGTAGCTCTTGTCTATTCCATATTTGACTTAAGGAACTTTATCTGTGCTCATTTCAATCTCTGGTTTTATGCAGCACCCCAACTCACCTTTACCCTTAAGCAAGCATAAGTTGGTTTTCTAAATTTGAGACCCTGTTCTGTTCTGTAATTCAGTTCCTGTGTAGCCAAGTTTACATTCCGTGTATTACTGATATCTTATGATGTTTCTTTTTCTGTGTGACTTACTTCAGTTAGAATCATCATACCTGAATCCACTCATTGTGCTGCTAAGGGCCTGATGACACAGATTTCATTGCTGAGTGATATTGCTTTGTAAGTAAATACCACAACTTCTTTATCCATTTTTCACTTTCTGCGATGTTGAACTTGTACTGTAAACGAGGTTCTTGTAAACAGAGGCGTCCCAAACTTTGGGGTGGCTGTGTCTTTTTGATTTTAATTTCCCTAAGCTATAGGACCATAAGTGGCAGTGCCCTAGGCTCTGTTGCTTTGTTTTTTAGATGTTTCAGGAAACACCATACACTTCTCCCGAGTGTCTGTTGGCAATTTACATCCCGCCCATCAGCATAACAAGGCTCCCAGTTCTCCATGGCCTGTCCTGCCTTTCTGGATTTTACACTTTTTTCAGATGGCCCTTTTGACCGGGGGGAAGTGAGACTTCATTGTAGTGCAGATTTCCTTTGCAAGCTTGCTTGCTTGGCCAAAAAGGGCGTATGCGTTTTTTCCTGAATATATTCAGGAAAAAACGCATACGCCCTTTTTGGCCAAGTGCATCATTGTGGACGTTCTGCCTCTTTTCCTATGCTTGCAATGCAGTTCCAGTCTACCTCCTGAAATCGGTTTCCTGCAATTCTGCCCCGCTTTCAAGTCCTCTTGGCAGCCTTACTTCAGTCTATTTTTGGACGATAGCTTTCATTTATAACTCTGCAGGTTTGTGAATTACAGTACCCCTGAGCTCCTTTCTTCAACTCGCTTTCTTTTGAGCTGGCCGCAACACCGCAGGATGGCTTCAGGCCCTAATCTGGTTCCGGCACGGCACGCTCAGCCTTTGGTTAATTCCTCTTCCTGGTGGGAAATGAGAGTTAAATTTGCCCGTCCAGACACCTCCAGCTAGCCTCTCATTGGTTCTCGCTATTCCTGTTCATCTTCCGCAGAAATTGCAAACTGGGCCAAACAGGAGGTTAAAGGCGCTGACTCTCCAAGTGGGGAGAGTGTTAGTAAAGCATCTGGAATGTTGCACCCGAGTACCAGGGGAGGAAAACTGAGACATATTTGAACACGTCTCCCGTTCACATGGTTAATCATACTTGGGTTCCACATGCATGTTTTAGCTGAAGGAAGAATACCTTAAACCTGGAGAGTTGAGACCCGTGTAATGGGTACCATGCAATATGACTTCAAAGGGTCTTCATTTGCTCACCGAACCTCTCCAATCCTATCACTGCTGCGTTTATGCCCCTGTACACATGCTTGATTCTCTTTCGGAGACATAGCAATCCATAGGTTTTACGATACTTACTAGTCAGGTACATTCCTAGGCGTTTAATATGCGGTGTTGAGTCCATTTCGTTGAGCAAGGAGTAGCTCTTGTCTATTCCATATTTGACTTAAGGAACTTTATCTGTGCTCATTTCAATCTCTGGTTTTATGCAGCACCCCAACTCACCTTTACCCTTAAGCAAGCATAAGTTGGTTTTCTAAATTTGAGACCCTGTTCTGTTCTGTAATTCAGTTCCTGTGTAGCCAAGTTTACATTCCGTGTATTACTGATATCTTATGATGTTTCTTTTTCTGTTTGACTTACTTCAGTTAGAATCATCATACCTGAATCCACTCATTGTGCTGCTAAGGGCCTGATGACACAGATTTCATTGCTGAGTGATATTGCTTTGTAAGTAAATACCACAACTTCTTTATCCATTTTTCACTTTCTGCGATGTTGAACTTGTACTGTAAACGAGGTTCTTATAAACAGAGCCGTTCCAAACTTTGGGGTGTCTGTGTCTTTTTGATTTTAATTTCCCTAAGCTATAGGACCATAAGTGGAAGTGCCCTAGGTTCTGTTGCTTTGTTTTTTAGATGTTTCAGGAAACACCATACACTTCTCCCGAGTGGTTGTTGGCAATTTACATCCCGCCCATCAGCATAACAAGGCTCCCAGTTCTCCATGGCCTGTCCTGCCTTTCTGGATTTTACACTTTTTTCAGATGGCCCTTTTGACCGGGGGGAAGTGAGACTTCATTGTAGTGCAGATTTCCTTTGCAAGCTTGCTTGGTTGGCCAAAAAGGGCGTATGCGTTTTTTCCTGAATATATTCAGGAAAAAACGCATACGCCCTTTTTGGCCAAGTGCATCATTGTGAACGTTCTGCCTCTTTTCCTATGCTTGCAATGCAGTTCCAGTCTACCTCCTGAAATCGGTTTCCTGCAATTCTGCCCCGCTTTCAAGTCCTCTTGGCAGCCTTACTTCAGTCTATTTTTGGACGATAGCTGTCATTTATAACTCTGCAGGTTTGTGAATTACAGTGCCCCTGAGCTCCTTTCTTCAACTCGCTTTCTTTTGAGCTGGCCGCAACACCGCAGGATGGCTTCAGGCCCTAATCTGGTTCCGGCACGGCACGCTCAGCCTTTGGTTATTTCCTCTTCCTGGTGGGAAATGAGAGTTAAATTTGCCCGTCCAGACACCTCCAGCTAGCCTCTCATTGGTTCTCGCTATTCCTGTTCATCTTCCGCAGAAATTGCAAACTGGGCCAAACAGGAGGTTAAAGGCGCTGACTCTCCAAGTGGGGAGAGTGTTAGTAAAGCGTCTGGAATGTTGCACCCGAGTACCAGGGGAGGAAAACTGAGACATATTTGAACACGTCTCCCGTTCACATGGTTGATCATACTTGGGTTCCACATGCATGTTTTAGCTGAAGGAAGAATACCTTAAACCTGGAGAGTTAAGACCCGTGTAATGGGTAACATGCAATATGACTTCAAAGGGTCTTCATTTGCTCACCGAACCTCTCCAATCCTATCACTGCTGCATTTATGCCCCTGTACACATGCTTGATTCTCTTTCGGAGACATAGCAATCCATAGGTTTTAAGATACTTACTAGTCAGGTACATTCTTAGGCGTTTAATATGCAGTGTTGAGTCCATTTCGTTGAGCAAGGAGTAGCTCTTGTCTATTCCATATTTGACTTAAGGAACTTTATCTGTGCTCATTTCAATCTCTGGTTTTATGCAGCACCCCAACTCACCTTTACCCTTAAGCAAGCATAAGTTGGTTTTCTAAATTTGAGACCCTGTTCTGTTCTGTAATTCAGTTCCTGTGTAGCCAAGTTTACATTCCGTGTATTACTGATATCTTATGATGTTTCTTTTTCTGTGTGACTTACTTCAGTTAGAATCATCATACCTGAATCCACTCATTGTGCTGCTAAGGGCCTGATGACACAGATTTCATTGCTGAGTGATATTGCTTTGTAAGTAAATACCACAACTTCTTTATCCATTTTTCACTTTCTGCGATGTTGAACTTGTACTGTAAACGAGGTTCTTGTAAACAGAGCCGTTCCAAACTTTGGGGTGGCTGTGTCTTTTTGATTTTAATTTCCCTAAGCTATAGGACCATAAGTGGAAGTGCCCTAGGTTCTGTTGCTTTGTTTTTTAGATGTTTCAGGAAACACCATACGCTTCTCCCGAGTGTCTGTTGGCAATTCACATCCCGCCCATCAGCATAACAAGGCTCCCAGTTCTCCATGGCCTGTCCTGCCTTTCTGGATTTTACACTTTTTTCAGATGGCCCTTTTGACCGGGGGGAAGTGAGACTTCATTGTAGTGCAGATTTCCTTTGCAAGCTTGCTTGGTTGGCCAAAAAGGGCGTATGCGTTTTTTCCTGAATATATTCAGGAAAAAACGCATACGCCCTTTTTGGCCAAGTGCATCATTGTGGACGTTCTGCCTCTTTTCCTATGCTTGCAATGCAGTTCCAGTCTAGCTCCTGAAATCGGTTTCCTGCAATTCTGCCCCGCATTCAAGTCCTCTTGGCAGCCTTACTTCAGTCTATTTTTGGACGATAGCTTTCATTTATAACACTGCAGGTTTGTGAATTACAGTGCCCCTGAGCTCCTTTCTTCAACTCGCTTTCTTTTGAGCTGGCCGCAACACCGCAGGATGGCTTCAGGCCCTAATCTGGTTCCGGCACGGCACGCTCAGCCTTTGGTTAATTCCTCTTCCTGGTGGGAAATGAGAGTTAAATTTGCCCGTCCAGACACCTCCAGCTAGCCTCTCATTGGTTCTCGCTATTCCTGTTCATCTTCCGCAGAAATTGCAAACTGGGCCAAACAGGAGGTTAAAGGCGCTGACTCTCCAAGTGGGGAGAGTGTTAGTAAAGCGTCTGGAATGTTGCACCCGAGTACCAGGGGAGGAAAACTGAGACATATTTGAACACGTCTCCCGTTCACATGGTTGATCATACTTGGGTTCCACATGCATGTTTTAGCTGAAGGAAGAATACCTTAAACCTGGAGAGTTGAGACCCGTGTAATGGGTACCATGCAATATGACTTCAAAGGGTCTTCATTTGCTCACCGAACCTCTCCAATCCTATCACTGCTGCGTTTATGCCCCTGTACACATGCTTGATTCTCTTTCGGAGACATAGCAATCCATAGGTTTTACGATACTTACTAGTCAGGTACATTCTTAGGCGTTTAATATGCGGTGTTGAGTCCATTTCGTTGAGCAAGGAGTAGCTCTTGTCTATTCCATATTTGACTTAAGGAACTTTATCTGTGCTCATTTCAATCTCTGGTTTTATGCAGCACCCCAACTCACCTTTACCCTTAAGCAAGCATAAGTTGGTTTTCTAAATTTGAGACCCTGTTCTGTTCTGTAATTCAGTTCCTGTGTAGCCAAGTTTACATTCCGTGTATTACTGATATCTTATGATGTTTCTTTTTCTGTGTGACTTATTTCAGTTAGAATCAACATACCTGAATCCACTCATTGTGATGCTAACGGCCTGATGACATAGATTTCATTGCTGAGTGATATTGCTTTGTAAGTAAATACCACAACTTCTTTATCCATTTTTCACTTTCTGCGATGTTGAACTTGTACTGTAAACGAGGTTCTTGTAAACAGAGGCGTCCCAAACTTTGGGGTGGCTGTGTCTTTTTGATTTTAATTTCCCTAAGCTATAGGACCATAAGTGGCAGTGCCCTAGGCTCTGTTGCATTGTTTTTTAGATGTTTCAGGAAACACCATACGCTTCTCCCGAGTGTCTGTTGGCAATTTACATCCCGCCCATCAGCATAACAAGGCTCCCAGTTCTCCATGGCCTGTCCTGCCTTTCTGGATTTTACACTTTTTTCAGATGGCCCTTTTGACCGGGGGGAAGTGAGACTTCATTGTAGTGCAGATTTCCTTTGCAAGCTTGCTTGGTTGGCCAAAAAGGGCGTATGCGTTTTTTCCTGAATATATTCAGGAAAAAACGCATACGCCCTTTTTGGCCAAGTGCATCATTGTGGACGTTCTGCCTCTTTTCCTATGCTTTCAATGCAATTCCAGTCTACCTCCTGAAATCGGTTTCCTGCAATTCTGCCCCGCTTTCAAGTCCTCTTGGCAGCCTTACTTCAGTCTATTTTTGGACGATAGCTGTCATTTATAACTCTGCAGGTTTGTGAATTACAGTGCCCCTGAGCTCCTTTCTTCAACTCGCTTTCTTGTGACCTGGCCGCAACACCGCAGGATGGCTTCAGGCCCTAATCTGGTTCCGGCCCGGCACGCTGAGCCTTTGGTTAATTCCTCTTCCTGGTGGGAAATGAGAGTTAAATTTGCCCGTCCAGACACCTCCAGCTAGCCTCTCATTGGTTCTCGCTATTCCTGTTCATCTTCCGCAGAAATTGCAAACTGGGCCAAACAGGAGGTTAAAGGCACTGACTCTCCAAGTGGGGAGAGTGTTAGTAAAGCGTCTGGAATGTTGCACCCGAGTACCAGGGGAGGAAAACTGAGACATATTTGAACACGTCTCCCGTTCACATGGTTGATCATACTTGGGTTCCACATGCATGTTTTAGCTGAAGGAAGAATACCTTAAACCTGGAGAGTTGAGACCCGTGTAATGGGTACCATGCAATATGACTTCAAAGGGTCTTCATTTGCTCACCGAACCTCTCCAATCCTATCACTGCTGCGTTTATGCCCCTGTACACATGCTTGATTCTCTTTCGGAGACATAGCAATCCATAGGTTTTACGATACTTACTAGTCAGGTACATTCTTAGGCGTTTAATATGCGGTGTTGAGTCCATTTCGTTGAGCAAGGAGTAGCTCTTGTCTATTCCATATTTGACTTAAGGAACTTTATCTGTGCTCATTTCAATCTCTGGTTTTATGCAGCACCCCAACTCACCTTTACCCTTAAGCAAGCATAAGTTGGTTTTCTAAATTTGAGACCCTGTTCTGTTCTGTAATTCAGTTCCTGTGTAGCCAAGTTTACATTCCGTGTATTACTGATATCTTATGATGTTTCTTTTTCTGTGTGACTTATTTCAGTTAGAATCAACATACCTGAATCCACTCATTGTGATGCTAACGGCCTGATGACATAGATTTCATTGCTGAGTGATATTGCTTTGTAAGTAAATACCACAACTTCTTTATCCATTTTTCACTTTCTGCGATGTTGAACTTGTACTGTAAACGAGGTTCTTGTAAACAGAGGCGTACCAAACTTTGGGGTGGCTGTGTCTTTTTGATTTTAATTTCCCTAAGCTATAGGACCATAAGTGGCAGTGCCCTAGGCTCTGTTGCTTTGTTTTTTAGATGTTTCAGGAAACACCATAGGCTTCTCCCGAGTGTCTGTTGGCAATTTACATCCCGCCCATCAGCATAACAAGGCTCCCAGTTCTCCATGGCCTGTCCTGCCTTTCTGGATTTTACACTTTTTTCAGATGGCCCTTTTGACCGGGGGGAAGTGAGACTTCATTGTAGTGCAGATTTCCTTTGCAAGCTTGCTTGGTTGGCCAAAAAGGGCGTATGCGTTTTTTCCTGAATATATTCAGGAAAAAACGCATATGCCCTTTTTGGCCAAGTGCATCATTGTGGACGTTCTGCCTATTTTCCTATGCTTGCAATGCAGTTCCTGTCTACCTCCTGAAATCGGTTTCCTGCAATTCTGCCCCGCTTTCAAGTCCTCTTGGCAGCCTTACTTCAGTCTATTTTTGGACGATAGCTGTCATTTATAACTCTGCAGGTTTGTGAATTACAGTGCCCCTGAGCTCCTTTCTTCAACTCGCTTTCTTTTGAGCTGGCCGCAACACCGCAGGATGGCTTCAGGCCCTAATCTGGTTCCGGCACGGCACGCTCAGCCTTTGGTTATTTCCTCTTCCTGGTGGGAAATGAGAGTTAAATTTGCCCGTCCAGACACCTCCAGCTAGCCTCTCATTGGTTCTCGCTATTCCTGTTCATCTTCCGCAGAAATTGCAAACTGGGCCAAACAGGAGGTTAAAGGCGCTGACTCTCCAAGTGGGGAGAGTGTTAGTAAAGCGTCTGGAATGTTGCACCCGAGTACCAGGGGAGGAAAACTGAGACATATTTGAACACGTCTCCCGTTCACATGGTTGATCATACTTGGGTTCCACATGCATGTTTTAGCTGAAGGAAGAATACCTTAAACCTGGAGAGTTGAGACCCGTGTAATGGGTACCATGCAATATGACTTCAAAGGGTCTTCATTTGCTCACCGAACCTCTCCAATCCTATCACTGCTGCGTTTATGCCCCTGTACACATGCTTGATTCTCTTTCGGAGACATAGCAATCCATAGGTTTTACGATACTTACTAGTCAGGTACATTCTTAGGCGTTTAATATGCGGTGTTGAGTCCATTTCGTTGAGCAAGGAGTAGCTCTTGTCTATTCCATATTTGACTTAAGGAACTTTATCTGTGCTCATTTCAATCTCTGGTTTTATGCAGCACCCCAACTCACCTTTACCCTTAAGCAAGCATAAGTTGGTTTTCTAAATTTGAGACCCTGTTCTGTTCTGTAATTCAGTTCCTGTGTAGCCAAGTTTACATTCCGTGTATTACTGATATATTATGATGTTTCTTTTTCTGTGTGACTTATTTCAGTTAGAATCATCATACCTGAATCCACTCATTGTGATGCTAAGGGCCTGATGACACAGATTTCATTGCTGAGTGATATTGCTTTGTAAGTAAATACCACAACTTCTTTATCCATTTTTCACTTTCTGCGATGTTGAACTTGTACTGTAAACGAGGTTCTTATAAACAGAGCCGTTCCAAACTTTGGGGTGTCTGTGTCTTTTTGATTTTAATTTCCCTAAGCTATAGGACCATAAGTGGAAGTGCCCTAGGTTCTGTTGCTTTGTTTTTTAGATGTTTCAGGAAACACCATACACTTCTCCCGAGTGGTTGTTGGCAATTTACATCCCGCCCATCAGCATAACAAGGCTCCCAGTTCTCCATGGCCTGTCCTGCCTTTCTGGATTTTACACTTTTTTCAGATGGCCCTTTTGACCGGGGGGAAGTGAGACTTCATTGTAGTGCAGATTTCCTTTGCAAGCTTGCTTGGTTGGCCAAAAAGGGCGTATGCGTTTTTTCCTGAATATATTCAGGAAAAAACGCATATGCCCTTTTTGGCCAAGTGCATCATTGTGGACGTTCTGCCTCTTTTCCTATGCTTTCAATGCAATTCCAGTCTACCTCCTGAAATCGGTTTCCTGCAATTCTGCCCCGCTTTCAAGTCCTCTTGGCAGCCTTACTTCAGTCTATTTTTGGACGATAGCTGTCATTTATAACTCTGCAGGTTTGTGAATTACAGTGCCCCTGAGCTCCTTTCTTCAACTCGCTTTCTTTTGAGCTGGCCGCAACACCGCAGGATGGCTTCAGGCCCTAATCTGGTTCCGGCACGGCACGCTCAGCCTTTGGTTATTTCCTCTTCCTGGTGGGAAATGAGAGTTAAATTTGCCCGTCCAGACACCTCCAGCTAGCCTCTCATTGGTTCTCGCTATTCCTGTTCATCTTCCGCAGAAATTGCAAACTGGGCCAAACAGGAGGTTAAAGGCGCTGACTCTCCAAGTGGGGAGAGTGTTAGTAAAGCGTCTGGAATGTTGCACCCGAGTACCAGGGGAGGAAAACTGAGACATATTTGAACACGTCTCCCGTTCACATGGTTGATCATACTTGGGTTCCACATGCATGTTTTAGCTGAAGGAAGAATACCTTAAACCTGGAGAGTTAAGACCCGTGTAATGGGTAACATGCAATATGACTTCAAAGGGTCTTCATTTGCTCACCGAACCTCTCCAATCCTATCACTGCTGCGTTTATGCCCCTGTACACATGCTTGATTCTCTTTCGGAGACATAGCAATCCATAGGTTTTAAGATACTTACTAGTCAGGTACATTCTTAGGCGTTTAATATGCAGTGTTGAGTCCATTTCGTTGAGCAAGGAGTAGCTCTTGTCTATTCCATATTTGACTTAAGGAACTTTATCTGTGCTCATTTCAATCTCTGGTTTTATGCAGCACCCCAACTCACCTTTACCCTTAAGCAAGCATAAGTTGGTTTTCTAAATTTGAGACCCTGTTCTGTTCTGTAATTCAGTTCCTGTGTAGCCAAGTTTACATTCCGTGTATTACTGATATCTTATGATGTTTCTTTTTCTGTGTGACTTACTTCAGTTAGAATCATCATACCTGAATCCACTCATTGTGCTGCTAAGGGCCTGATGACACAGATTTCATTGCTGAGTGATATTGCTTTGTAAGTAAATACCACAACTTCTTTATCCATTTTTCACTTTCTGCGATGTTGAACTTGTACTGTAAACGAGGTTCTTGTAAACAGAGCCGTTCCAAACTTTGGGGTGGCTGTGTCTTTTTGATTTTAATTTCCCTAAGCTATAGGACCATAAGTGGAAGTGCCCTAGGTTCTGTTGCTTTGTTTTTTAGATGTTTCAGGAAACACCATACGCTTCTCCCGAGTGTCTGTTGGCAATTTACATCCCGCCCATCAGCATAACAAGGCTCCCAGTTCTCCATGGCCTGTCCTGCCTTTCTGGATTTTACACTTTTTTCAGATGGCCCTTTTGACCGGGGGGAAGTGAGACTTCATTGTAGTGCAGATTTCCTTTGCAAGCTTGCTTGGTTGGCCAAAAAGGGCGTATGCGTTTTTTCCTGAATATATTCAGGAAAAAACGCATACGCCCTTTTTGGCCAAGTGCATCATTGTGGACGTTCTGCCTCTTTTCCTATGCTTGCAATGCAGTTCCAGTCTACCTCCTGAAATCGGTTTCCTGCAATTCTGCCCCGCTTTCAAGTCCTCTTGGCAGCCTTACTTCAGTCTATTTTTGGACGATAGCTGTCATTTATAACTCTGCAGGTTTGTGAATTACAGTGCCCCTGAGCTCCTTTCTTCAACTCGCTTTCTTTTGAGCTGGCCGCAACACCGCAGGATGGCTTCAGGCCCTAATCTGGTTCCGGCACGGCACGCTCAGCCTTTGGTTATTTCCTCTTCCTGGTGGGAAATGAGAGTTAAATTTGCCCGTCCAGACACCTCCAGCTAGCCTCTCATTGGTTCTCGCTATTCCTGTTCATCTTCCACAGAAATTGCAAACTGGGCCAAACAGGAGGTTAAAGGCGCTGACTCTCCAAGTGGGGAGAGTGTTAGTAAAGCGTCTGGAATGTTGCACCCGAGTACCAGGGGAGGAAAACTGAGACATATTTGAACACGTCTCCCGTTCACATGGTTGATCATACTTGGGTTCCACATGCATGTTTTAGCTGAAGGAAGAATACCTTAAACCTGGAGAGTTGAGACCCGTGTAATGGGTACCATGCAATATGACTTCAAAGGGTCTTCATTTGCTCACCGAACCTCTCCAATCCTATCACTGCTGCGTTTATGCCCCTGTACACATGCTTGATTCTCTTTCGGAGACATAGCAATCCATAGGTTTTACGATACTTACTAGTCAGGTACATTCTTAGGCGTTTAATATGCGGTGTTGAGTCCATTTCGTTGAGCAAGGAGTAGCTCTTGTCTATTCCATATTTGACTTAAGGAACTTTATCTGTGCTCATTTCAATCTCTGGTTTTATGCAGCACCCCAACTCACCTTTACCCTTAAGCAAGCATAAGTTGGTTTTCTAAATTTGAGACCCTGTTCTGTTCTGTAATTCAGTTCCTGTGTAGCCAAGTTTACATTCCGTGTATTACTGATATCTTATGATGTTTCTTTTTCTGTGTGACTTATTTCAGTTAGAATCAACATACCTGAATCCACTCATTGTGATGCTAACGGCCTAATGACATAGATTTCATTGCTGAGTGATATTGCTTTGTAAGTAAATACCACAACTTCTTTATCCATTTTTCACTTTCTGCGATGTTGAACTTGTACTGTAAACGAGGTTCTTGTAAACAGAGGCGTACCAAACTTTGGGGTGGCTGTGTCTTTTTGATTTTAATTTCCCTAAGCTATAGGACCATAAGTGGCAGTGCCCTAGGCTCTGTTGCTTTGTTTTTTAGATGTTTCAGGAAACACCATAGGCTTCTCCCGAGTGTCTGTTGGCAATTTACATCCCGCCCATCAGCATAACAAGGCTCCCAGTTCTCCATGGCCTGTCCTGCCTTTCTGGATTTTACACTTTTTTCAGATGGCCCTTTTGACCGGGGGGAAGTGAGACTTCATTGTAGTGCAGATTTCCTTTGCAAGCTTGCTTGGTTGGCCAAAAAGGGCGTATGCGTTTTTTCCTGAATATATTCAGGAAAAAACGCATACGCCCTTTTTGGCCAAGTGCATCATTGTGGACGTTCTGCCTCTTTTCCTATGCTTTCAATGCAATTCCAGTCTACCTCCTGAAATCGGTTTCCTGCAATTCTGCCCCGCTTTCAAGTCCTCTTGGCAGCCTTACTTCAGTCTATTTTTGGACGATAGCTGTCATTTATAACTCTGCAGGTTTGTGAATTACAGTGCCCCTGAGCTCCTTTCTTCAACTCGCTTTCTTGTGACCTGGCCGCAACACCGCAGGATGGCTTCAGGCCCTAATCTGGTTCCGGCCCGGCATGCTGAGCCTTTGGTTAATTCCTCTTCCTGGTGGGAAATGAGAGTTAAATTTGCCCGTCCAGACACCTCCAGCTAGCCTCTCTTTGGTTCTCGCTATTCCTGTTCATCTTCCGCAGAAATTGCAAACTGGGCCAAACAGGAGGTTAAAGGCGCTGACTCTCCAAGTGGGGAGAGTGTTAGTAAAGCGTCTGGAATGTTGCACCCGAGTACCAGGGGAGGAAAACTGAGACATATTTGAACACGTCTCCCGTTCACATGGTTGATCATACTTGGGTTCCACATGCATGTTTTAGCTGAAGGAAGAATACCTTAAACCTGGAGAGTTGAGACCCGTGTAATGGGTACCATGCAATATGACTTCAAAGGGTCTTCATTTGCTCACCGAACCTCTCCAATCCTATCACTGCTGCGTTTATGCCCCTGTACACATGCTTGATTCTCTTTCGGAGACATAGCAATCCATAGGTTTTACGATACTTACTAGTCAGGTACATTCTTAGGCGTTTAATATGCGGTGTTGAGTCCATTTCGTTGAGCAAGGAGTAGCTCTTGTCTATTCCATATTTGACTTAAGGAACTTTATCTGTGCTCATTTCAATCTCTGGTTTTATGCAGCACCCCAACTCACCTTTACCCTTAAGCAAGCATAAGTTGGTTTTCTAAATTTGAGACCCTGTTCTGTTCTGTAATTCAGTTCCTGTGTAGCCAAGTTTACATTCCGTGTATTACTGATATATTATGATGTTTCTTTTTCTGTGTGACTTATTTCAGTTAGAATCATCATACCTGAATCCACTCATTGTGATGCTAAGGGCCTGATGACACAGATTTCATTGCTGAGTGATATTGCTTTGTAAGTAAATACCACAACTTCTTTATCCATTTTTCACTTTCTGCGATGTTGAACTTGTACTGTAAACGAGGTTCTTATAAACAGAGCCGTTCCAAACTTTGGGGTGTCTGTGTCTTTTTGATTTTAATTTCCCTAAGCTATAGGACCATAAGTGGAAGTGCCCTAGGTTCTGTTGCTTTGTTTTTTAGATGTTTCAGGAAACACCATACACTTCTCCCGAGTGGTTGTTGGCAATTTACATCCCGCCCATCAGCATAACAAGGCTCCCAGTTCTCCATGGCCTGTCCTGCCTTTCTGGATTTTACACTTTTTTCAGATGGCCCTTTTGACCGGGGGGAAGTGAGACTTCATTGTAGTGCAGATTTCCTTTGCAAGCTTGCTTGGTTGGCCAAAAAGGGCGTATGCGTTTTTTCCTGAATATATTCAGGAAAAAACGCATATGCCCTTTTTGGCCAAGTGCATCATTGTGGACGTTCTGCCTCTTTTCCTATGCTTGCAATGCAGTTCCAGTCTACCTCCTGAAATCGGTTTCCTGCAATTCTGCCCCGCTTTCAAGTCCTCTTGGCAGCCTTACTTCAGTCTATTTTTGGACGATAGCTGTCATTTATAACTCTGCAGGTTTGTGAATTACAGTGCCCCTGAGCTCCTTTCTTCAACTCGCTTTCTTTTGAGCTGGCCGCAACACCGCAGGATGGCTTCAGGCCCTAATCTGGTTCCGGCACGGCACGCTCAGCCTTTGGTTATTTCCTCTTCCTGGTGGGAAATGAGAGTTAAATTTGCCCGTCCAGACACCTCCAGCTAGCCTCTCATTGGTTCTCGCTATTCCTGTTCATCTTCCGCAGAAATTGCAAACTGGGCCAAACAGGAGGTTAAAGGCGCTGACTCTCCAAGTGGGGAGAGTGTTAGTAAAGCGTCTGGAATGTTGCACCCGAGTACCAGGGGAGGAAAACTGAGACATATTTGAACACGTCTCCCGTTCACATGGTTGATCATACTTGGGTTCCACATGCATGTTTTAGCTGAAGGAAGAATACCTTAAACCTGGAGAGTTAAGACCCGTGTAATGGGTACCATGCAATATGACTTCAAAGGGTCTTCATTTGCTCACCGAACCTCTCCAATCCTATCACTGCTGCGTTTATGCCCCTGTACACATGCTTGATTCTCTTTTGGAGACATAGCAATCCATAGGTTTTAAGATACTTACTAGTCAGGTACATTCTTAGGCGTTTAATATGCAGTGTTGAGTCCATTTCGTTGAGCAAGGAGTAGCTCTTGTCTATTCCATATTTGACTTAAGGAACTTTATCTGTGCTCATTTCAATCTCTGGTTTTATGCAGCACCCCAACTCACCTTTACCCTTAAGCAAGCATAAGTTGGTTTTCTAAATTTGAGACCCTGTTCTGTTCTGTAATTCAGTTCCTGTGTAGCCAAGTTTACATTCCGTGTATTACTGATATCTTATGATGTTTCTTTTTCTGTGTGACTTACTTCAGTTAGAATCATCATACCTGAATCCACTCATTGTGCTGCTAAGGGCCTGATGACACAGATTTCATTGCTGAGTGATATTGCTTTGTAAGTAAATACCACAACTTCTTTATCCATTTTTCACTTTCTGCGATGTTGAACTTGTACTGTAAACGAGGTTCTTGTAAACAGAGCCGTTCCAAACTTTGGGGTGGCTGTGTCTTTTTGATTTTAATTTCCCTAAGCTATAGGACCATAAGTGGAAGTGCCCTAGGTTCTGTTGCTTTGTTTTTTAGATGTTTCAGGAAACACCATACACTTCTCCCGAGTGTCTGTTGGCAATTTACATCCCGCCCATCAGCATAACAAGGCTCCCAGTTCTCCATGGCCTGTCCTGCCTTTCTGGATTTTACACTTTTTTCAGATGGCCCTTTTGACCGGGGGGAAGTGAGACTTCATTGTAGTGCAGATTTCCTTTGCAAGCTTGCTTGGTTGGCCAAAAAGGGCGTATGCGTTTTTTCCTGAATATATTCAGGAAAAAACGCATACGCCCTTTTTGGCCAAGTGCATCATTGTGGACGTTCTGCCTCTTTTCCTATGCTTGCAATGCAGTTCCAGTCTACCTCCTGAAATCGGTTTCCTGCAATTCTGCCCCGCTTTCAAGTCCTCTTGGCAGCCTTACTTCAGTCTATTTTTGGACGATAGCTGTCATTTATAACTCTGCAGGTTTGTGAATTACAGTGCCCCTGAGCTCCTTTCTTCAACTCGCTTTCTTTTGAGCTGGCCGCAACACCGCAGGATGGCTTCAGGCCCTAATCTGGTTCCGGCACGGCACGCTCAGCCTTTGGTTATTTCCTCTTCCTGGTGGGAAATGAGAGTTAAATTTGCCCGTCCAGACACCTCCAGCTAGCCTCTCATTGGTTCTCGCTATTCCTGTTCATCTTCCGCAGAAATTGCAAACTGGGCCAAACAGGAGGTTAAAGGCGCTGACTCTCCAAGTGGGGAGAGTGTTAGTAAAGCGTCTGGAATGTTGCACCCGAGTACCAGGGGAGGAAAACTGAGACATATTTGAACACGTCTCCCGTTCACATGGTTGATCATACTTGGGTTCCACATGCATGTTTTAGCTGAAGGAAGAATACCTTAAACCTGGAGAGTTGAGACCCGTGTAATGGGTACCATGCAATATGACTTCAAAGGGTCTTCATTTGCTCACCGAACCTCTCCAATCCTATCACTGCTGCGTTTATGCCCCTGTACACATGCTTGATTCTCTTTCGGAGACATAGCAATCCATAAGTTTTACGATACTTACTAGTCAGGTACATTCTTAGGCGTTTAATATGCGGTGTTGAGTCCATTTCGTTGAGCAAGGAGTAGCTCTTGTCTATTCCATATTTGACTTAAGGAACTTTATCTGTGCTCATTTCAATCTCTGGTTTTATGCAGCACCCCAACTCACCTTTCCCCTTAAGCAAGCATAAGTTGGTTTTCTAAATTTGAGACCCTGTTCTGTTCTGTAATTCAGTTCCTGTGTAGCCAAGTTTACATTCCGTGTATTACTGATATCTTATGATGTTTCTTTTTCTGTGTGACTTATTTCAGTTAGAATCATCGTACCTGAATCCACTCATTATGCTGCTATGGGCCTGATGACATAGATTTCATTGCTGAGTGATACTGCATTGTACGTAAGTACCACAAGTTCTTTATCCATTTTTCACTTTCTGTGATATTGAACTTGTATGGTAAACGAGGTTCTTGTAAACGGAGGCGTCCCAAACTTTGGGGTGGCTGTGTCTTTTTGATTTTAATTTCCCTAAGCTATAGGACCATAAGTGGAAGTGCCCTAGGCTCTGTTGCTTTGTTTTTTAGATGTTTCAGGAAACACCATACACTTCTCCCGAGTGGTTGTTGGCAATTTACATCCCGCCCATCAGCATAACAAGGCTCCCAGTTCTCCATGGCCTGTCCTGCCTTTCTGGATTTTACACTTTTTTCAGATGGCCCTTTTGCCCGGGGGGAAGTGAGACTTCATTGTAGTGCAGATTTCCTTTGCAAGCTTGCTTGGTTGGCCAAAAAGGGCGTATGCGTTTTTTCCTGAATATATTCAGGAAAAAACGCATACGCCCTTTTTGGCCAAGTGCATCATTGTGGACGTTCTCCCTCTTTTCCTATGCTTGCAATGCAATTCCAGTCTACCTCCTGAAATCGGTTTCCTGCAATTCTGCCCTGCTTTCAAGTCCTCTTGGCAGCCTTACTTCAGTCTATTTTTGGACGATAGCTGTCATTTATAACTCTGCAGGTTTGTGAATTACAGTGCCCCTGAGCTGCTTTCTTCAACTCGCTTTCTTTTGAGCTGGCCGCAACACCGCAGGATGGCTTCAGGCCCTATTCTGGTTCCGGCACGGCACGCTTAGCCTTTGGTTATTTCCTCTTCCTGGTGGGAAATGAGAGTTAAATTTGCCCGTCCAGACACCTCCAGCTAGCCTCTCATTGGTTCTCGCTATTTCTGTTCATCTTCCGCAGAAATTGCAAACTGGGCCAAACAGGAGGTTAAAGGGACTGACTCTCCAAGTCGGGAGAGTGTTAGTAAAGCGTCTGGAATGTTGCACCCGAGTACCAGGGTACGAAAACTGAGACATATTTGAACACGTCTCCCGATCACATGGTTGATCATACTCTAGGTTCCACATGCATGTTTTAGCTGAAGGAAGAATACCTTAAACCTGGGTAGTTGAAACCCGTGGAATGGGTACCATGCAATATGACTTCAAAGGGTCTTCATTTGCTCACCGAACCTCTACAATCCTATCACTGCTGCGTTTATGCCCCTGTACACATGCTTGATTCTCTTTCAGAGACATAGCAATCCATAGGTTTTACGATACTTACTAGTCAGGTACATTCTTAGGCGTTTAATATGCGGTGTTGAGTCCATTTCGTTGAGCAAGGAGTAGCTCTTGTCTATTCCATATTTGGCTTAAGGAACTTTATCTGTGCTCATTTCAATCTCTGGTTTTATGCAGCACCCCAACTCACCTTTACCCTTAAGCAAGCATAAGTTGGTTTTCTAAATTTGAGACCCTGTTCTGTTCTGTAATTCAGTTCCTGTGTAGCCAAGTTTACATTCCGTGTATTACTGATATCTTATGATGTTTCTTTTTCTGTGTGACTTATTTCAGTTAGAATCATCATACCTGAATCCACTGATTGTGATGCTAAGGGCCTGATGACATAGATTTCATTGCTGAGTGATATTGCTTTGTAAGTAAATACCACAACTTCTTTATCCATTTTTCACTTTCTGAGATGTTGAACTTGTACTGTAAACGAGGTTCTTGTAAACAGAGGCGTCCCAAACTTTGGGGTGGCTGTGTCTTTTTGATTTTAATTTCCCTAAGCTATAGGACCATAAGTGGCAGTGCCCTAGGCTCTGTTGCTTTGTTTTTTAGATGTTTCAGGAAACACCATACACTTCTCCCGAGTGTCTGTTGGCAATTTACATCCCGCCCATCAGCATAACAAGGCTCCCAGTTCTCCATGGCCTGTCCTGCCTTTCTGGATTTTACACTTTTTTCAGATGGCCCTTTTGACCGGGGGGAAGTGAGACTTCATTGTAGTGCAGATTTCCTTTGCAAGCTTGCTTGGTTGGCCAAAAAGGGCGTATGCGTTTTTTCCTGAATATATTCAGGAAAAAACGCATACGCCCTTTTTGGCCAAGTGCATCATTGTGGACGTTCTGCCTCTTTTCCTATGCTTTCAATGCAATTCCAGTCTACCTCCTGAAATCGGTTTCCTGCAATTCTGCCCCGCTTTCAAGTCCTCTTGGCAGCCTTACTTCAGTCTATTTTTGGACGATAGCTGTCATTTATAACTCTGCAGGTTTGTGAATTACAGTGCCCCTGAGCTCCTTTCTTCAACTCGCTTTCTTGTGACCTGGCCGCAACACCGCAGGATGGCTTCAGGCCCTAATCTGGTTCCGGCCCGGCACGCTGAGCCTTTGGTTAATTCCTCTTCCTGGTGGGAAATGAGAGTTAAATTTGCCCGTCCAGACACCTCCAGCTAGCCTCTCATTGGTTCTCGCTATTCCTGTTCATCTTCCGCAGAAATTGCAAACTGGGCCAAACAGGAGGTTAAAGGCGCTGACTCTCCAAGTGGGGAGAGTGTTAGTAAAGCGTCTGGAATGTTGCACCCGAGTACCAGGGGAGGAAAACTGAGACATATTTGAACACGTCTCCCGTTCACATGGTTGATCATACTTGGGTTCCACATGCATGTTTTAGCTGAAGGAAGAATACCTTAAACCTGGAGAGTTGAGACCCGTGTAATGGGTACCATGCAATATGACTTCAAAGGGTCTTCATTTGCTCACCGAACCTCTCCAATCCTATCACTGCTGCGTTTATGCCCCTGTACACATGCTTGATTCTCTTTCGGAGACATAGCAATCCATAGGTTTTACGATACTTACTAGTCAGGTACATTCTTAGGCGTTTAATATGCGGTGTTGAGTCCATTTCGTTGAGCAAGGAGTAGCTCTTGTCTATTCCATATTTGACTTAAGGAACTTTATCTGTGCTCATTTCAATCTCTGGTTTTATGCAGCACCCCAACTCACCTTTACCCTTAAGCAAGCATAAGTTGGTTTTCTAAATTTGAGACCCTGTTCTGTTCTGTAATTCAGTTCCTGTGTAGCCAAGTTTACATTCCGTGTATTACTGATATCTTATGATGTTTCTTTTTCTGTGTGACTTATTTCAGTTAGAATCATCATACCTGAATCCACTCATTGTGATGCTAAGGGCCTGATGACATAGATTTCATTGCTGAGTGATATTGCTTTGTAAGTAAATACCACAACTTCTTTATCCATTTTTCACTTTCTGCGATGTTGAACTTGTACTGTAAACGAGGTTCTTGTAAACAGAGGCGTCCCAAACTTTGGGGTGGCTGTGTCTTTTTGATTTTAATTTCCCTAAGCTATAGGACCATAAGTGGCAGTGCCCTAGGCTCTGTTGCTTTGTTTTTTAGATGTTTCAGGAAACACCATACACTTCTCCCGAGTGTCTGTTGGCAATTTACATCCCGCCCATCAGCATAACAAGGCTCCCAGTTGTCCATGGCCTGTCCTGCCTTTCTGGATTTTACACTTTTTTCAGATGGCCCTTTTGACCGGGGGGAAGTGAGACTTCATTGTAGTGCAGATTTCCTTTGCAAGCTTGCTTGGTTGGCCAAAAAGGGCGTATGCGTTTTTTCCTGAATATATTCAGGAAAAAACGCATACGCCCTTTTTGGCCAAGTGCATCATTGTGGACGTTCTGCCTCTTTTCCTATGCTTTCAATGCAATTCCAGTCTACCTCCTGAAATCGGTTTCCTGCAATTCTGCCCCGCTTTCAAGTCCTCTTGGCAGCCTTACTTCAGTCTATTTTTGGACGATAGCTGTCATTTATAACTCTGCAGGTTTGTGAATTACAGTGCCCCTGAGCTCCTTTCTTCAACTCGCTTTCTTGTGACCTGGCCGCAACACCGCAGGATGGCTTCAGGCCCTAATCTGGTTCCGGCCCGGCACGCTGAGCCTTTGGTTAATTCCTCTTCCTGGTGGGAAATGAGAGTTAAATTTGCCCGTCCAGACACCTCCAGCTAGCCTCTCATTGGTTCTCGCTATTCCTGTTCATCTTCCGCAGAAATTGCAAACTGGGCCAAACAGGAGGTTAAAGGCGCTGACTCTCCAAGTGGGGAGAGTGTTAGTAAAGCGTCTGGAATGTTGCACCCGAGTACCAGGGGAGGAAAACTGAGACATATTTGAACACGTCTCCCGTTCACATGGTTGATCATACTTGGGTTCCACATGCATGTTTTAGCTGAAGGAAGAATACCTTAAACCTGGAGAGTTGAGACCCGTGTAATGGGTACCATGCAATATGACTTCAAAGGGTCTTCATTTGCTCACCGAACCTCTCCAATCCTATCACTGCTGCGTTTATGCCCCTGTACACATGCTTGATTCTCTTTCGGAGACATAGCAATCCATAGGTTTTACGATACTTACTAGTCAGGTACATTCTTAGGCGTTTAATATGCGGTGTTGAGTCCATTTCGTTGAGCAAGGAGTAGCTCTTGTCTATTCCATATTTGACTTAAGGAACTTTATCTGTGCTCATTTCAATCTCTGGTTTTATGCAGCACCCCAACTCACCTTTACCCTTAAGCAAGCATAAGTTGGTTTTCTAAATTTGAGACCCTGTTCTGTTCTGTAATTCAGTTCCTGTGTAGCCAAGTTTACATTCCGTGTATTACTGATATCTTATGATGTTTCTTTTTCTGTGTGACTTATTTCAGTTAGAATCATCATACCTGAATCCACTCATTGTGCTGCTAAGGGCCTGATGACATAGATTTCATTGTTGAGTGATATTGCTTTGTAAGTAAATACCACAACTTCTTTATCCATTTTTCACTTTCTGCGATGTTGAACTTGTACTGTAAACGAGGTTCTTGTAAACAGAGGCGTCCCAAACTTTGGGGTGGCTGTGTCTTTTTGATTTTAATTTCCCTAAGCTATAGGACCATAAGTGGCAGTGCGCTAGGCTCTGTTGCTTTGTTTTTTAGATGTTTCAGGAAACACCATACACTTCTCCCGAGTGTCTGTTGGCAATTTACATCCCGCCCATCAGCATAACAAGGCTCCCAGTTCTCCATGGCCTGTCCTGCCTTTCTGGATTTTACACTTTTTTCAGATGGCCCTTTTGACCGGGGGGAAGTGAGACTTCATTGTAGTGCAGATTTCCTTTGCAAGCTTGCTTGGTTGGCCAAAAAGGGCGTATGCGTTTTTTCCTGAATATATTCAGGAAAAAACGCATACGCCCTTTTTGGCCAAGTGCATCATTGTGGACGTTCTGCCTCTTTTCCTATGCTTTCAATGCAATTCCAGTCTACCTCCTGAAATCGGTTTCCTGCAATTCTGCCCCGCTTTCAAGTCCTCTTGGCAGCCTTACTTCAGTCTATTTTTGGACGATAGCTGTCATTTATAACTCTGCAGGTTTGTGAATTACAGTGCCCCTGAGCTCCTTTCTTCAACTCGCTTTCTTGTGACCTGGCCGCAACACCGCAGGATGGCTTCAGGCCCTAATCTGGTTCCGGCCCGGCACGCTGAGCCTTTGGTTAATTCCTCTTCCTGGTGGGAAATGAGAGTTAAATTTGCCCGTCCAGACACCTCCAGCTAGCCTCTCATTGGTTCTCGCTATTCCTGTTCATCTTCCGCAGAAATTGCAAACTGGGCCAAACAGGAGGTTAAAGGCGCTGACTCTCCAAGTGGGGAGAGTGTTAGTAAAGCGTCTGGAATGTTGCACCCGAGTACCAGGGGAGGAAAACTGAGACATATTTGAACACGTCTCCCGTTCACATGGTTGATCATACTTGGGTTCCACATGCATGTTTTAGCTGAAGGAAGAATACCTTAAACCTGGAGAGTTGAGACCCGTGTAATGGGTACCATGCAATATGACTTCAAAGGGTCTTCATTTGCTCACCGAACCTCTCCAATCCTATCACTGCTGCGTTTATGCCCCTGTACACATGCTTGATTCTCTTTCGGAGACATAGCAATCCATAGGTTTTACGATACTTACTAGTCAGGTACATTCTTAGGCGTTTAATATGCGGTGTTGAGTCCATTTCCTTGAGCAAGGAGTAGCTCTTGTCTATTCCATATTTGACTTAAGGAACTTTATCTGTGCTCATTTCAATCTCTGGTTTTATGCAGCACCCCAACTCACCTTTACCCTTAAGCAAGCATAAGTTGGTTTTCTAAATTTGAGACCCTGTTCTGTTCTGTAATTCAGTTCCTGTGTAGCCAAGTTTACATTCCGTGCATTACTGATATCTTATGATGTTTCTTTTTCTGTGTGACTTATTTCAGTTAGAATCATCATACCTGAATCCACTCATTGTGATGCTAAGGGCCTGATGACATAGATTTCATTGCTGAGTGATATTGCTTTGTAAGTAAATACCACAACTTCTTTATCCATTTTTCACTTTCTGCGATGTTGAACTTGTACTGTAAACGAGGTTCTTGTAAACAGAGGCGTCCCAAACTTTGGGGTGGCTGTGTCTTTTTGATTTTAATTTCCCTAAGCTATAGGACCATAAGTGGCAGTGCCCTAGGCTCTGTTGCTTTGCTTTTTAGATGTTTCAGGAAACACCATACACTTCTCCCGAGTGTCTGTTGGCAATTTACATCCCGCCCATCAGCATAACAAGGCTCCCAGTTCTCCATGGCCTGTCCTGCCTTTCTGGATTTTACACTTTTTTCAGATGGCCCTTTTGACCGGGGGGAAGTGAGACTTCATTGTAGTGCAGATTTCCTTTGCAAGCTTGCTTGCTTGGCCAAAAAGGGCGTATGCGTTTTTTCCTGAATATATTCAGGAAAAAACGCATACGCCCTTTTTGGCCAAGTGCATCATTGTGGACGTTCTGCCTCTTTTCCTATGCTTTCAATGCAATTCCAGTCTACCTCCTGAAATCGGTTTCCTGCAATTCTGCCCCGCTTTCAAGTCCTCTTGGCAGCCTTACTTCAGTCTATTTTTGGACGATAGCTGTCATTTATAACTCTGCAGGTTTGTGAATTACAGTGCCCCTGAGCTCCTTTCTTCAACTCGCTTTCTTGTGACCTGGCCGCAACACCGCAGGATGGCTTCAGGCCCTAATCTGGTTCCGGCCCGGCACGCTGAGCCTTTGGTTAATTCCTCTTCCTGGTGGGAAATGAGAGTTAAATTTGCCCGTCCAGACACCTCCAGCTAGCCTCTCATTGGTTCTCGCTATTCCTGTTCATCTTCCGCAGAAATTGCAAACTGGGCCAAACAGGAGGTTAAAGGCGCTGACTCTCCAAGTGGGGAGAGTGTTAGTAAAGCGTCTGGAATGTTGCACCCGAGTACCAGGGGAGGAAAACTGAGACATATTTGAACACGTCTCCCGTTCACATGGTTGATCATACTTGGGTTCCACATGCATGTTTTAGCTGAAGGAAGAATACCTTAAACCTGGAGAGTTGAGACCCGTGTATTGGGTACCATGCAATATGACTTCAAAGGGTCTTCATTTGCTCACCGAACCTCTCCAATCCTATCACTGCTGCGTTTATGCCCCTGTACACATGCTAGATTCTCTTTCGGAGACATAGCAATCCATAGGTTTTACGATACTTACTAGTTAGGTACATTCTTAGGCGTTTAATATGCGGTGTTGAGTCCATTTCGTTGAGCAAGGAGTAGCTCTTGTCTATTCCATATTTGACTTAAGGAACTTTATCTGTGCTCATTTCAATCTCTGGTTTTATGCAGCACCCCAACTCACCTTTATCCTTAAGCAAGCATAAGTTGGTTTTCTAAATTTGAGACCCTGTTCTGTTCTGTAATTCAGTTCCTGTGTAGCCAAGTTTACATTCCGTGTATTACTGATATCTTATGATGTTTCTTTTTCTGTGTGACTTATTTCAGTTAGAATCATCATACCTGAATCCACTCATTGTGATGCTAAGGGCCTGATGACATAGATTTCATTGCTGAGTGATATTGCTTTGTAAGTAAATACCACAACTTCTTTATCCATTTTTCACTTTCTGCGATGTTGAACTTGTACTGTAAACGAGGTTCTTGTAAACAGAGGCATCCCAAACTTTGGGGTGGCTGTGTCTTTTTGATTTTAATTTCCCTAAGCTATAGGACCATAAGTGGCAGTGCCCTAGGCTCTGTTGCTTTGCTTTTTAGATGTTTCAGGAAACACCATACACTTCTCCCGAGTGTCTGTTGGCAATTTACATCCCGCCCATCAGCATAACAAGGCTCCCAGTTCTCCATGGCCTGTCCTGCCTTTCTGGATTTTACACTTTTTTCAGATGGCCCTTTTGACCGGGGGGAAGTGAGACTTCATTGTAGTGCAGATTTCCTTTGCAAGCTTGCTTGGTTGGCCAAAAAGGGCGTATGCGTTTTTTCCTGAATATATTCAGGAAAAAACGCATACGCCCTTTTTGGCCAAGTGCATCATTGTGGACGTTCTGCCTCTTTTCCTATGCTTTCAATGCAATTCCAGTCTACCTCCTGAAATCGGTTTCCTGCAATTCTGCCCCGCTTTCAAGTCCTCTTGGCAGCCTTACTTCAGTCTATTTTTGGACGATAGCTGTCATTTATAACTCTGCAGGTTTGTGAATTACAGTGCCCCTGAGCTCCTTTCTTCAACTCGCTTTCTTGTGACCTGGCCGCAACACCGCAGGATGGCTTCAGGCCCTAATCTGGTTCCGGCCCGGCACGCTGAGCCTTTGGTTAATTCCTCTTCCTGGTGGGAAATGAGAGTTAAATTTGCCCGTCCAGACACCTCCAGCTAGCCTCTCATTGGTTCTCGCTATTCCTGTTCATCTTCCGCAGAAATTGCAAACTGGGCCAAACAGGAGGTTAAAGGCGCTGACTCTCCAAGTGGGGAGAGTGTTAGTAAAGCGTCTGGAATGTTGCACCCGAGTACCAGGGGAGGAAAACTGAGACATATTTGAACACGTCTCCCGTTCACATGGTTGATCATACTTGGGTTCCACATGCATGTTTTAGCTGAAGGAAGAATACCTTAAACCTGGAGAGTTGAGACCCGTGTATTGGGTACCATGCAATATGACTTCAAAGGGTCTTCATTTGCTCACCGAACCTCTCCAATCCTATCACTGCTGCGTTTATGCCCCTGTACACATGCTAGATTCTCTTTCGGAGACATAGCAATCCATAGGTTTTACGATACTTACTAGTTAGGTACATTCTTAGGCGTTTAATATGCGGTGTTGAGTCCATTTCGTTGAGCAAGGAGTAGCTCTTGTCTATTCCATATTTGACTTAAGGAACTTTATCTGTGCTCATTTCAATCTCTGGTTTTATGCAGCACCCCAACTCACCTTTATCCTTAAGCAAGCATAAGTTGGTTTTCTAAATTTGAGACCCTGTTCTGTTCTGTAATTCAGTTCCTGTGTAGCCAAGTTTACATTCCGTGTATTACTGATATCTTATGATGTTTCTTTTTCTGTGTGACTTATTTCAGTTAGAATCATCATACCTGAATCCACTCATTGTGATGCTAAGGGCCTGATGACATAGATTTCATTGCTGAGTGATATTGCTTTGTAAGTAAATACCACAACTTCTTTATCCATTTTTCACTTTCTGCGATGTTGAACTTGTACTGTAAACGAGGTTCTTGTAAACAGAGGCATCCCAAACTTTGGGGTGGCTGTGTCTTTTTGATTTTAATTTCCCTAAGCTATAGGACCATAAGTGGCAGTGCCCTAGGCTCTGTTGCTTTGTTTTTTAGATGTTTCAGGAAACACCATACACTTCTCCCGAGTGTCTGTTGGCAATTTACATCCCGCCCATCAGCATAACAAGGCTCCCAGTTCTCCATGGCCTGTCCTGCCTTTCTGGATTTTACACTTTTTTCAGATGGCCCTTTTGACCGGGGGGAAGTGAGACTTCATTGTAGTGCAGATTTCCTTTGCAAGCTTGCTTGGTTGGCCAAAAAGGGCGTATGCGTTTTTTCCTGAATATATTCAGGAAAAAACGCATACGCCCTTTTTGGCCAAGTGCATCATTGTGGACGTTCTGCCTCTTTTCCTATGCTTTCAATGCAATTCCAGTCTACCTCCTGAAATCGGTTTCCTGCAATTCTGCCCCGCTTTCAAGTCCTCTTGGCAGCCTTACTTCAGTCTATTTTTGGACGATAGCTGTCATTTATAACTCTGCAGGTTTGTGAATTACAGTGCCCCTGAGCTCCTTTCTTCAACTCGCTTTCTTGTGACCTGGCCGCAACACCGCAGGATGGCTTCAGGCCCTAATCTGGTTCCGGCCCGGCACGCTGAGCCTTTGGTTAATTCCTCTTCCTGGTGGGAAATGAGAGTTAAATTTGCCCGTCCAGACACCTCCAGCTAGCCTCTCATTGGTTCTCACTATTCCTGTTCATCTTCCGCAGAAATTGCAAACTGGGCCAAACAGGAGGTTAAAGGCGCTGACTCTCCAAGTGGGGAGAGTGTTAGTAAAGCGTCTGGAATGTTGCACCCGAGTACCAGGGGAGGAAAACTGAGACATATTTGAACACGTCTCCCGTTCACATGGTTGATCATACTTGGGTTCCACATGCATGTTTTAGCTGAAGGAAGAATACCTTAAACCTGGAGAGTTGAGACCCGTGTATTGGGTACCATGCAATATGACTTCAAAGGGTCTTCATTTGCTCACCGAACCTCTCCAATCCTATCACTGCTGCGTTTATGCCCCTGTACACATGCTAGATTCTCTTTCGGAGACATAGCAATCCATAGGTTTTACGATACTTACTAGTTAGGTACATTCTTAGGCGTTTAATATGCGGTGTTGAGTCCATTTCGTTGAGCAAGGAGTAGCTCTTGTCTATTCCATATTTGACTTAAGGAACTTTATCTGTGCTCATTTCAATCTCTGGTTTTATGCAGCACCCCAACTCACCTTTATCCTTAAGCAAGCATAAGTTGGTTTTCTAAATTTGAGACCCTGTTCTGTTCTGTAATTCAGTTCCTGTGTAGCCAAGTTTACATTCCGTGTATTACTGATATCTTATGATGTTTCTTTTTCTGTGTGACTTATTTCAGTTAGAATCATCATACCTGAATCCACTCATTGTGATGCTAAGGGCCTGATGACATAGATTTCATTGCTGAGTGATATTGCTTTGTAAGTAAATACCACAACTTCTTTATCCATTTTTCACTTTCTGCGATGTTGAACTTGTACTGTAAACGAGGTTCTTGTAAACAGAGGCATCCCAAACTTTGGGGTGGCTGTGTCTTTTTGATTTTAATTTCCCTAAGCTATAGGACCATAAGTGGCAGTGCCCTAGGCTCTGTTGCTTTGTTTTTTAGATGTTTCAGGAAACACCATACACTTCTCCCGAGTGTCTGTTGGCAATTTACATCCCGCCCATCAGCATAACAAGGCTCCCAGTTCTCCATGGCCTGTCCTGCCTTTCTGGATTTTACACTTTTTTCAGATGGCCCTTTTGACCGGGGGGAAGTGAGACTTCATTGTAGTGCAGATTTCCTTTGCAAGCTTGCTTGGTTGGCCAAAAAGGGCGTATGCGTTTTTTCCTGAATATATTCAGGAAAAAACGCATACGCCCTTTTTGGCCAAGTGCATCATTGTGGACGTTCTGCCTCTTTTCCTATGCTTTCAATGCAATTCCAGTCTACCTCCTGAAATCGGTTTCCTGCAATTCTGCCCCGCTTTCAAGTCCTCTTGGCAGCCTTACTTCAGTCTATTTTTGGACGGTAGCTGTCATTTATAACTCTGCAGGTTTGTGAATTACAGTGCCCCTGAGCTCCTTTCTTCAACTCGCTTTCTTGTGACCTGGCCGCAACACCGCAGGATGGCTTCAGGCCCTAATCTGGTTCCGGCCCGGCACGCTGAGCCTTTGGTTAATTCCTCTTCCTGGTGGGAAATGAGAGTTAAATTTGCCCGTCCAGACACCTCCAGCTAGCCTCTCATTGGTTCTCACTATTCCTGTTCATCTTCCGCAGAAATTGCAAACTGGGCCAAACAGGAGGTTAAAGGCGCTGACTCTCCAAGTGGGGAGAGTGTTAGTAAAGCGTCTGGAATGTTGCACCCGAGTACCAGGGGAGGAAAACTGAGACATATTTGAACACGTCTCCCGTTCACATGGTTGATCATACTTGGGTTCCACATGCATGTTTTAGCTGAAGGAAGAATACCTTAAACCTGGAGAGTTGAGACCCGTGTAATGGGTACCATGCAATATGACTTCAAAGGGTCTTCATTTGCTCACCGAACCTCTCCAATCCTATCACTGCTGCGTTTATGCCCCTGTACACATGCTTGATTCTCTTTCAGAGACATAGCAATCCATAGGTTTTACGATACTTACTAGTCAGGTACATTCTTAGGCGTTTAATATGCGGTGTTGAGTCCATTTCGTTGAGCAAGGAGTAGCTCTTGTCTATTCCATATTTGACTTAAGGAACTTTATCTGTGCTCATTTCAATCTCTGGTTTTATGCAGCACCCCAACTCACCTTTACCCTTAAGCAAGCATAAGTTGGTTTTCTAAATTTGAGACCCTGTTCTGTTCTGTAATTCAGTTCCTGTGTAGCCAAGTTTACATTCCGTGTATTACTGATATCTTATGATGTTTCTTTTTCTGTGTGACTTATTTCAGTTAGAATCATCATACCTGAATCCACTCATTGTGATGCTAAGGGCCTGATGACATAGATTTCATTGCTGAGTGATATTGCTTTGTAAGTAAATACCACAACTTCTTTATCCATTTTTCACTTTCTGCGATGTTGAACTTGTACTGTAAACGAGGTTCTTGTAAACAGAGGCGTCCCAAACTTTGGGGTGGCTGTGTCTTTTTGATTTTAATTTCCCTAAGCTATAGGACCATAAGTGGCAGTGCCCTAGGCTCTGTTGCTTTGTTTTTTAGATGTTTCAGGAAACACCATACACTTCTCCCGAGTGTCTGTTGGCAATTTACATCCCGCCCATCAGCATAACAAGGCTCCCAGTTCTCCATGGCCTGTCCTGCCTTTCTGGATTTTACACTTTTTTCAGATGGCCCTTTTGACCGGGGGGAAGTGAGACTTCATTGTAGTGCAGATTTCCTTTGCAAGCTTGCTTGGTTGGCCAAAAAGGGCGTATGCGTTTTTTCCTGAATATATTCAGGAAAAAACGCATACGCCCTTTTTGGCCAAGTGCATCATTGTGGACGTTCTGCCTCTTTTCCTATGCTTTCAATGCAATTCCAGTCTACCTCCTGAAATCGGTTTCCTGCAATTCTGCCCCGCTTTCAAGTCCTCTTGGCAGCCTTACTTCAGTCTATTTTTGGACGATAGCTGTCATTTATAACTCTGCAGGTTTGTGAATTACAGTGCCCCTGAGCTCCTTTCTTCAACTCGCTTTCTTGTGACCTGGCCGCAACACCGCAGGATGGCTTCAGGCCCTAATCTGGTTCCGGCCCGGCACGCTGAGCCTTTGGTTAATTCCTCTTCCTGGTGGGAAATGAGAGTTAAATTTGCCCGTCCAGACACCTCCAGCTAGCCTCTCATTGGTTCTCACTATTCCTGTTCATCTTCCGCAGAAATTGCAAACTGGGCCAAACAGGAGGTTAAAGGCGCTGACTCTCCAAGTGGGGAGAGTGTTAGTAAAGCGTCTGGAATGTTGCACCCGAGTACCAGGGGAGGAAAACTGAGACATATTTGAACACGTCTCCCGTTCACATGGTTGATCATACTTGGGTTCCACATGCATGTTTTAGCTGAAGGAAGAATACCTTAAACCTGGAGAGTTGAGACCCGTGTAATGGGTACCATGCAATATGACTTCAAAGGGTCTTCATTTGCTCACCGAACCCCTCCAATCCTATCACTGCTGCGTTTATGCCCCTGTACACATGCTTGATTCTCTTTCGGAGACATAGCAATCCATAGGTTTTACGATACTTACTAGTCAGGTACATTCTTAGGCGTTTAATATGCGGTGTTGAGTCCATTTCGTTGAGCAAGGAGTAGCTCTTGTCTATTCCATATTTGACTTAAGGAACTTTATCTGTGCTCATTTCAATCTCTGGTTTTATGCAGCACCCCAACTCACCTTTACCCTTAAGCAAGCATAAGTTGGTTTTCTAAATTTGAGACCCTGTTCTGTTCTGTAATTCAGTTCCTGTGTAGCCAAGTTTACATTCCGTGTATTACTGATATCTTATGATGTTTCTTTTTCTGTGTGACTTATTTCAGTTAGAATCATCATACCTCAATCCACTCATTGTGATGCTAAGGGCCTGATGACATAGATTTCATTGCTGAGTGATATTGCTTTGTAAGTAAATACCACAACTTCTTTATCCATTTTTCACTTTCTGCGATGTTGAACTTGTACTGTAAACGAGGTTCTTGTAAACAGAGGCGTCCCAAACTTTGGGGTGGCTGTGTCTTTTTGATTTTAATTTCCCTAAGCTATAGGACCATAAGTGGCAGTGCCCTAGGCTCTGTTGCTTTGTTTTTTAGATGTTTCAGGAAACACCATACACTTCTCCCGAGTGTCTGTTGGCAATTTACATCCCGCCCATCAGCATAACAAGGCTCCCAGTTCTCCATGGCCTGTCCTGCCTTTCTGGATTTTACACTTTTTTCAGATGGCCCTTTTGACCGGGGGGAAGTGAGACTTCATTGTAGTGCAGATTTCCTTTGCAAGCTTGCTTGGTTGGCCAAAAAGGGCGTATGCGTTTTTTCCTGAATATATTCAGGAAAAAACGCATACGCCCTTTTTGGCCAAGTGCATCATTGTGGACGTTCTGCCTCTTTTCCTATGCTTTCAATGCAATTCCAGTCTACCTCCTGAAATCGGTTTCCTGCAATTCTGCCCCGCTTTCAAGTCCTCTTGGCAGCCTTACTTCAGTCTATTTTTGGACGATAGCTGTCATTTATAACTCTGCAGGTTTGTGAATTACAGTGCCCCTGAGCTCCTTTCTTCAACTCGCTTTCTTGTGACCTGGCCGCAACACCGCAGGATGGCTTCAGGCCCTAATCTGGTTCCGGCCCGGCACGCTGAGCCTTTGGTTAATTCCTCTTCCTGGTGGGAAATGAGAGTTAAATTTGCCCGTCCAGACACCTCCAGCTAGCCTCTCATTGGTTCTCACTATTCCTGTTCATCTTCCGCAGAAATTGCAAACTGGGCCAAACAGGAGGTTAAAGGCGCTGACTCTCCAAGTGGGGAGAGTGTTAGTAAAGCGTCTGGAATGTTGCACCCGAGTACCAGGGGAGGAAAACTGAGACATATTTGAACACGTCTCCCGTTCACATGGTTGATCATACTTGGGTTCCACATGCATGTTTTAGCTGAAGGAAGAATACCTTAAACCTGGAGAGTTGAGACCCGTGTAATGGGTACCATGCAATATGACTTCAAAGGGTCTTCATTTGCTCACCGAACCCCTCCAATCCTATCACTGCTGCGTTTATGCCCCTGTACACATGCTTGATTCTCTTTCGGAGACATAGCAATCCATAGGTTTTACGATACTTACTAGTCAGGTACATTCTTAGGCGTTTAATATGCGGTGTTGAGTCCATTTCGTTGAGCAAGGAGTAGCTCTTGTCTATTCCATATTTGACTTAAGGAACTTTATCTGTGCTCATTTCAATCTCTGGTTTTATGCAGCACCCCAACTCACCTTTACCCTTAAGCAAGCATAAGTTGGTTTTCTAAATTTGAGACCCTGTTCTGTTCTGTAATTCAGTTCCTGTGTAGCCAAGTTTACATTCCGTGCATTACTGATATCTTATGATGTTTCTTTTTCTGTGTGACTTATTTCAGTTAGAATCATCATACCTGAATCCACTCATTGTGATGCTAAGGGCCTGATGACATAGATTTCATTGCTGAGTGATATTGCTTTGTAAGTAAATACCACAACTTCTTTATCCATTTTTCACTTTCTGCGATGTTGAACTTGTACTGTAAATGAGGTTCTTGTAAACAGAGGCGTCCCAAACTTTGGGGTGGCTGTGTCTTTTTGATTTTAATTTCCCTAAGCTATAGGACCATAAGTGGCAGTGCCCTAGGCTCTGTTGCTTTGTTTTTTAGATGTTTCAGGAAACACCATACACTTCTCCCGAGTGTCTGTTGGCAATTTACATCCCGCCCATCAGCATAACAAGGCTCCCAGTTCTCCATGGCCTGTCCTGCCTTTCTGGATTTTACACTTTTTTCAGATGGCCCTTTTGACCGGGGGGAAGTGAGACTTCATTGTAGTGCAGATTTCCTTTGCAAGCTTGCTTGGTTGGCCAAAAAGGGCGTATGCGTTTTTTCCTGAATATATTCAGGAAAAAACGCATACGCCCTTTTTGGCCAAGTGCATCATTGTGGACGTTCTGCCTCTTTTCCTATGCTTTCAATGCAATTCCAGTCTACCTCCTGAAATCGGTTTCCTGCAATTCTGCCCCGCTTTCAAGTCCTCTTGGCAGCCTTACTTCAGTGTATTTTTGGACGATAGCTGTCATTTATAACTCTGCAGGTTTGTGAATTACAGTGCCCCTGAGCTCCTTTCTTCAACTCGCTTTCTTGTGACCTGGCCGCAACACCGCAGGATGGCTTCAGGCCCTAATCTGGTTCCGGCCCGGCACGCTGAGCCTTTGGTTAATTCCTCTTCCTGGTGGGAAATGAGAGTTAAATTTGCCCGTCCAGACACCTCCAGCTAGCCTCTCATTGGTTCTCGCTATTCCTGTTCATCTTCCGCAGAAATTGCAAACTGGGCCAAACAGGAGGTTAAAGGCGCTGACTCTCCAAGTGGGGAGAGTGTTAGTAAAGCGTCTGGAATGTTGCACCCGAGTACCAGGGGAGGAAAACTGAGACATATTTGAACACGTCTCCCGTTCACATGGTTGATCATACTTGGGTTCCACATGCATGTTTTAGCTGAAGGAAGAATACCTTAAACCTGGAGAGTTGAGACCCGTGTATTGGGTACCATGCAATATGACTTCAAAGGGTCTTCATTTGCTCACCGAACCTCTCCAATCCTATCACTGCTGCGTTTATGCCCCTGTACACATGCTTGATTCTCTTTCGGAGACATAGCAATCCATAGGTTTTACGATACTTACTAGTTAGGTACATTCTTAGGCGTTTAATATGCGGTGTTGAGTCCATTTCGTTGAGCAAGGAGTAGCTCTTGTCTATTCCATATTTGACTTAAGGAACTTTATCTGTGCTCATTTCAATCTCTGGTTTTATGCAGCACCCCAACTCACCTTTACCCTTAAGCAAGCATAAGTTGGTTTTCTAAATTTGAGACCCTGTTCTGTTCTGTAATTCAGTTCCTGTGTAGCCAAGTTTACATTCCGTGTATTACTGATATCTTATGATGTTTCTTTTTCTGTGTGACTTATTTCAGTTAGAATCATCATACCTGAATCCACTCATTGTGATGCTAAGGGCCTGATGACATAGATTTCATTGCTGAGTGATATTGCTTTGTAAGTAAATACCACAACTTCTTTATCCATTTTTCACTTTCTGCGATGTTGAACTTGTACTGTAAACGAGGTTCTTGTAAACAGAGGCGTCCCAAACTTTGGGGTGGCTGTGTCTTTTTGATTTTAATTTCCCTAAGCTATAGGACCATAAGTGGCAGTGCCCTAGGCTCTGTTGCTTTGTTTTTTAGATGTTTCAGGAAACACCATACACTTCTCCCGAGTGTCTGTTGGCAATTTACATCCCGCCCATCAGCATAACAAGGCTCCCAGTTCTCCATGGCCTGTCCTGCCTTTCTGGATTTTACACTTTTTTCAGATGGCCCTTTTGACCGGGGGGAAGTGAGACTTCATTGTAGTGCAGATTTCCTTTGCAAGCTTGCTTGGTTGGCCAAAAAGGGCGTATGCGTTTTTTCCTGAATATATTCAGGAAAAAACGCATACGCCCTTTTTGGCCAAGTGCATCATTGTGGACGTTCTGCCTCTTTTCCTATGCTTTCAATGCAATTCCAGTCTACCTCCTGAAATCGGTTTCCTGCAATTCTGCCCCGCTTTCAAGTCCTCTTGGCAGCCTTACTTCAGTCTATTTTTGGACGATAGCTGTCATTTATAACTCTGCAGGTTTGTGAATTACAGTGCCCCTGAGCTCCTTTCTTCAACTCGCTTTCTTGTGACCTGGCCGCAACACCGCAGGATGGCTTCAGGCCCTAATCTGGTTCCGGCCCGGCACGCTGAGCCTTTGGTTAATTCCTCTTCCTGGTGGGAAATGAGAGTTAAATTTGCCCGTCCAGACACCTCCAGCTAGCCTCTCATTGGTTCTCACTATTCCTGTTCATCTTCCGCAGAAATTGCAAACTGGGCCAAACAGGAGGTTAAAGGCGCTGACTCTCCAAGTGGGGAGAGTGTTAGTAAAGCGTCTGGAATGTTGCACCCGAGTACCAGGGGAGGAAAACTGAGACATATTTGAACACGTCTCCCGTTCACATGGTTGATCATACTTGGGTTCCACATGCATGTTTTAGCTGAAGGAAGAATACCTTAAACCTGGAGAGTTGAGACCCGTGTAATGGGTACCATGCAATATGACTTCAAAGGGTCTTCATTTGCTCACCGAACCTCTCCAATCCTATCACTGCTGCGTTTATGCCCCTGTACACATGCTTGATTCTCTTTCGGAGACATAGCAATCCATAGGTTTTACGATACTTACTAGTCAGGTACATTCTTAGGCGTTTAATATGCGGTGTTGAGTCCATTTCGTTGAGCAAGGAGTAGCTCTTGTTTATTCCATATTTGACTTAAGGAACTTTATCTGTGCTCATTTCAATCTCTGGTTTTATGCAGCACCCCAACTCACCTTTACCCTTAAGCAAGCATAAGTTGGTTTTCTAAATTTGAGACCCTGTTCTGTTCTGTAATTCAGTTCCTGTGTAGCCAAGTTTACATTCCGTGTATTACTGATATCTTATGATGTTTCTTTTTCTGTGTGACTTATTTCAGTTAGAATCATCATACCTGAATCCACTCATTGTGCTGCTAAGGGCCTGATGACATAGATTTCATTGCTGAGTGATATTGCTTTGTAAGTAAATACCACAACTTCTTTATCCATTTTTCACTTTCTGCGATGTTGAACTTGTACTGTAAACGAGGTTCTTGTAAACAGAGGCGTCCCAAACTTTGGGGTGGCTGTGTCTTTTTGATTTTAATTTCCCTAAGCTATAGGACCATAAGTGGCAGTGCGCTAGGCTCTGTTGCTTTGTTTTTTAGATGTTTCAGGAAACACCATACACTTCTCCCGAGTGTCTGTTGGCAATTTACATCCCGCCCATCAGCATAACAAGGCTCCCAGTTCTCCATGGCCTGTCCTGCCTTTCTGGATTTTACACTTTTTTCAGATGGCCCTTTTGACCGGGGGGAAG
This sequence comes from Stenella coeruleoalba, assembly GCF_951394435.1. Lineage (NCBI taxonomy): Eukaryota > Metazoa > Chordata > Mammalia > Artiodactyla > Delphinidae > Stenella > Stenella coeruleoalba. The sequence continues at coordinate 17,277 of NW_027646160.1, read as the reverse complement.
TGAGACTTCATTGTAGTGCAGATTTCCTTTGCAAGCTTGCTTGGTTGGCCAAAAAGGGCGTATGCGTTTTTTCCTGAATATATTCAGGAAAAAACGCATACGCCCTTTTTGGCCAAGTGCATCATTGTGGACGTTCTGCCTCTTTTCCTATGCTTTCAATGCAATTCCAGTCTACCTCCTGAAATCGGTTTCCTGCAATTCTGCCCCGCTTTCAAGTCCTCTTGGCAGCCTTACTTCAGTCTATTTTTGGACGATAGCTGTCATTTATAACTCTGCAGGTTTGTGAATTACAGTGCCCCTGAGCTCCTTTCTTCAACTCGCTTTCTTGTGACCTGGCCGCAACACCGCAGGATGGCTTCAGGCCCTAATCTGGTTCCGGCCCGGCACGCTGATCCTTTGGTTAATTCCTCTTCCTGGTGGGAAATGAGAGTTAAATTTGCCCGTCCAGACACCTCCAGCTAGCCTCTCATTGGTTCTCGCTATTCCTGTTCATCTTCCGCAGAAATTGCAAACTGGGCCAAACAGGAGGTTAAAGGCGCTGACTCTCCAAGTGGGGAGAGTGTTAGTAAAGCGTCTGGAATGTTGCACCCGATTACCAGGGGAGGAAAACTGAGACATATTTGAACACGTCTCCTGTTCACATGGTTGATCATACTTGGGTTCCACATGCATGTTTTAGCTGAAGGAAGAATACCTTAAACCTGGAGAGTTGAGACCCGTGTATTGGGTACCATGCAATATGACTTCAAAGGGTCTTCATTTGCTCACCGAACCTCTCCAATCCTATCACTGCTGCGTTTATGCCCCTGTACACATGCTAGATTCTCTTTCGGAGACATAGCAATCCATAGGTTTTACGATACTTACTAGTTAGGTACATTCTTAGGCGTTTAATATGCGGTGTTGAGTCCATTTCGTTGAGCAAGGAGTAGCTCTTGTCTATTCCATATTTGACTTAAGGAACTTTATCTGTGCTCATTTCAATCTCTGGTTTTATGCAGCACCCCAACTCACCTTTACCCTTAAGCAAGCATAAGTTGGTTTTCTAAATTTGAGACCCTGTTCTGTTCTGTAATTCAGTTCCTGTGTAGCCAAGTTTACATTCCGTGTATTACTGATATCTTATGATGTTTCTTTTTCTGTGTGACTTATTTCAGTTAGAATCATCATACCTGAATCCACTCATTGTGATGCTAAGGGCCTGATGACATAGATTTCATTGCTGAGTGATATTGCTTTGTAAGTAAATACCACAACTTCTTTATCCATTTTTCACTTTCTGCGATGTTGAACTTGTACTGTAAACGAGGTTCTTGTAAACAGAGGCGTCCCAAACTTTGGGGTGGCTGTGTCTTTTTGATTTTAATTTCCCTAAGCTATAGGACCATAAGTGGCAGTGCCCTAGGCTCTGTTGCTTTGTTTTTTAGATGTTTCAGGAAACACCATACACTTCTCCCGAGTGTCTGTTGGCAATTTACATCCCGCCCATCAGCATAACAAGGCTCCCAGTTCTCCATGGCCTGTCCTGCCTTTCTGGATTTTACACTTTTTTCAGATGGCCCTTTTGACCGGGGGGAAGTGAGACTTCATTGTAGTGCAGATTTCCTTTGCAAGCTTGCTTGGTTGGCCAAAAAGGGCGTATGCGTTTTTTCCTGAATATATTCAGGAAAAAACGCATACGCCCTTTTTGGCCAAGTGCATCATTGTGGACGTTCTGCCTCTTTTCCTATGCTTTCAATGCAATTCCAGTCTACCTCCTGAAATCGGTTTCCTGCAATTCTGCCCCGCTTTCAAGTCCTCTTGGCAGCCTTACTTCAGTCTATTTTTGGACGATAGCTGTCATTTATAACTCTGCAGGTTTGTGAATTACAGTGCCCCTGAGCTCCTTTCTTCAACTCGCTTTCTTGTGACCTGGCCGCAACACCGCAGGATGGCTTCAGGCCCTAATCTGGTTCCGGCCCGGCACGCTGAGCCTTTGGTTAATTCCTCTTCCTGGTGGGAAATGAGAGTTAAATTTGCCCGTCCAGACACCTCCAGCTAGCCTCTCATTGGTTCTCACTATTCCTGTTCATCTTCCGCAGAAATTGCAAACTGGGCCAAACAGGAGGTTAAAGGCGCTGACTCTCCAAGTGGGGAGAGTGTTAGTAAAGCGTCTGGAATGTTGCACCCGAGTACCAGGGGAGGAAAACTGAGACATATTTGAACACGTCTCCCGTTCACATGGTTGATCATACTTGGGTTCCACATGCATGTTTTAGCTGAAGGAAGAATACCTTAAACCTGGAGAGTTGAGACCCGTGTAATGGGTACCATGCAATATGACTTCAAAGGGTCTTCATTTGCTCACCGAACCTCTCCAATCCTATCACTGCTGCGTTTATGCCCCTGTACACATGCTTGATTCTCTTTCGGAGACATAGCAATCCATAGGTTTTACGATACTTACTAGTCAGGTACATTCTTAGGCGTTTAATATGCGGTGTTGAGTCCATTTCGTTGAGCAAGGAGTAGCTCTTGTTTATTCCATATTTGACTTAAGGAACTTTATCTGTGCTCATTTCAATCTCTGGTTTTATGCAGCACCCCAACTCACCTTTACCCTTAAGCAAGCATAAGTTGGTTTTCTAAATTTGAGACCCTGTTCTGTTCTGTAATTCAGTTCCTGTGTAGCCAAGTTTACATTCCGTGTATTACTGATATCTTATGATGTTTCTTTTTCTGTGTGACTTATTTCAGTTAGAATCATCATACCTGAATCCACTCATTGTGCTGCTAAGGGCCTGATGACATAGATTTCATTGCTGAGTGATATTGCTTTGTAAGTAAATACCACAACTTCTTTATCCATTTTTCACTTTCTGCGATGTTGAACTTGTACTGTAAACGAGGTTCTTGTAAACAGAGGCGTCCCAAACTTTGGGGTGGCTGTGTCTTTTTGATTTTAATTTCCCTAAGCTATAGGACCATAAGTGGCAGTGCGCTAGGCTCTGTTGCTTTGTTTTTTAGATGTTTCAGGAAACACCATACACTTCTCCCGAGTGTCTGTTGGCAATTTACATCCCGCCCATCAGCATAACAAGGCTCCCAGTTCTCCATGGCCTGTCCTGCCTTTCTGGATTTTACACTTTTTTCAGATGGCCCTTTTGACCGGGGGGAAGTGAGACTTCATTGTAGTGCAGATTTCCTTTGCAAGCTTGCTTGGTTGGCCAAAAAGGGCGTATGCGTTTTTTCCTGAATATATTCAGGAAAAAACGCATACGCCCTTTTTGGCCAAGTGCATCATTGTGGACGTTCTGCCTCTTTTCCTATGCTTTCAATGCAATTCCAGTCTACCTCCTGAAATCGGTTTCCTGCAATTCTGCCCCGCTTTCAAGTCCTCTTGGCAGCCTTACTTCAGTCTATTTTTGGACGATAGCTGTCATTTATAACTCTGCAGGTTTGTGAATTACAGTGCCCCTGAGCTCCTTTCTTCAACTCGCTTTCTTGTGACCTGGCCGCAACACCGCAGGATGGCTTCAGGCCCTAATCTGGTTCCGGCCCGGCACGCTGATCCTTTGGTTAATTCCTCTTCCTGGTGGGAAATGAGAGTTAAATTTGCCCGTCCAGACACCTCCAGCTAGCCTCTCATTGGTTCTCGCTATTCCTGTTCATCTTCCGCAGAAATTGCAAACTGGGCCAAACAGGAGGTTAAAGGCGCTGACTCTCCAAGTGGGGAGAGTGTTAGTAAAGCGTCTGGAATGTTGCACCCGAGTACCAGGGGAGGAAAACTGAGACATATTTGAACACGTCTCCCGTTCACATGGTTGATCATACTTGGGTTCCACATGCATGTTTTAGCTGAAGGAAGAATACCTTAAACCTGGAGAGTTGAGACCCGTGTATTGGGTACCATGCAATATGACTTCAAAGGGTCTTCATTTGCTCACCGAACCTCTCCAATCCTATCACTGCTGCGTTTATGCCCCTGTACACATGCTAGATTCTCTTTCGGAGACATAGCAATCCATAGGTTTTACGATACTTACTAGTTAGGTACATTCTTAGGCGTTTAATATGCGGTGTTGAGTCCATTTCGTTGAGCAAGGAGTAGCTCTTGTCTATTCCATATTTGACTTAAGGAACTTTATCTGTGCTCATTTCAATCTCTGGTTTTATGCAGCACCCCAACTCACCTTTACCCTTAAGCAAGCATAAGTTGGTTTTCTAAATTTGAGACCCTGTTCTGTTCTGTAATTCAGTTCCTGTGTAGCCAAGTTTACATTCCGTGTATTACTGATATCTTATGATGTTTCTTTTTCTGTGTGACTTATTTCAGTTAGAATCATCATACCTGAATCCACTCATTGTGATGCTAAGGGCCTGATGACATAGATTTCATTGCTGAGTGATATTGCTTTGTAAGTAAATACCACAACTTCTTTATCCATTTTTCACTTTCTGCGATGTTGAACTTGTACTGTAAATGAGGTTCTTGTAAACAGAGGCGTCCCAAACTTTGGGGTGGCTGTGTCTTTTTGATTTTAATTTCCCTAAGCTATAGGACCATAAGTGGCAGTGCCCTAGGCTCTGTTGCTTTGTTTTTTAGATGTTTCAGGAAACACCATACACTTCTCCCGAGTGTCTGTTGGCAATTTACATCCCGCCCATCAGCATAACAAGGCTCCCAGTTCTCCATGGCCTGTCCTGCCTTTCTGGATTTTACACTTTTTTCAGATGGCCCTTTTGACCGGGGGGAAGTGAGACTTCATTGTAGTGCAGATTTCCTTTGCAAGCTTGCTTGGTTGGCCAAAAAGGGCGTATGCGTTTTTTCCTGAATATATTCAGGAAAAAACGCATACGCCCTTTTTTGCCAAGTGCATCATTGTGGACGTTCTGCCTCTTTTCCTATGCTTTCAATGCAATTCCAGTCTACCTCCTGAAATCGGTTTCCTGCAATTCTGCCCCGCTTTCAAGTCCTCTTGGCAGCCTTACTTCAGTCTATTTTTGGACGATAGCTGTCATTTATAACTCTGCAGGTTTGTGAATTACAGTGCCCCTGAGCTCCTTTCTTCAACTCGCTTTCTTGTGACCTGGCCGCAACACCGCAGGATGGCTTCAGGCCCTAATCTGGTTCCGGCCCGGCACGCTGAGCCTTTGGTTAATTCCTCTTCCTGGTGGGAAATGAGAGTTAAATTTGCCCGTCCAGACACCTCCAGCTAGCCTCTCATTGGTTCTCACTATTCCTGTTCATCTTCCGCAGAAATTGCAAACTGGGCCAAACAGGAGGTTAAAGGCGCTGACTCTCCAAGTGGGGAGAGTGTTAGTAAAGCGTCTGGAATGTTGCACCCGAGTACCAGGGGAGGAAAACTGAGACATATTTGAACACGTCTCCCGTTCACATGGTTGATCATACTTGGGTTCCACATGCATGTTTTAGCTGAAGGAAGAATACCTTAAACCTGGAGAGTTGAGACCCGTGTAATGGGTACCATGCAATATGACTTCAAAGGGTCTTCATTTGCTCACCGAACCTCTCCAATCCTATCACTGCTGCGTTTATGCCCCTGTACACATGCTTGATTCTCTTTCGGAGACATAGCAATCCATAGGTTTTACGATACTTACTAGTCATGTACATTCTTAGGCGTTTAATATGCGGTGTTGAGTCCATTTCGTTGAGCAAGGAGTAGCTCTTGTTTATTCCATATTTGACTTAAGGAACTTTATCTGTGCTCATTTCAATCTCTGGTTTTATGCAGCACCCCAACTCACCTTTACCCTTAAGCAAGCATAAGTTGGTTTTCTAAATTTGAGACCCTGTTCTGTTCTGTAATTCAGTTCCTGTGTAGCCAAGTTTACATTCCGTGTATTACTGATATCTTATGATGTTTCTTTTTCTGTGTGACTTATTTCAGTTAGAATCATCATACCTGAATCCACTCATTGTGATGCTAAGGGCCTGATGACATAGATTTCATTGCTGAGTGATATTGCTTTGTAAGTAAATACCACAACTTCTTTATCCATTTTTCACTTTCTGCGATGTTGAACTTGTACTGTAAACGAGGTTCTTGTAAACAGAGGCATCCCAAACTTTGGGGTGGCTGTGTCTTTTTGATTTTAATTTCCCTAAGCTATAGGACCATAAGTGGCAGTGCCCTAGGCTCTGTTGCTTTGTTTTTTAGATGTTTCAGGAAACACCATACACTTCTCCCGAGTGTCTGTTGGCAATTTACATCCCGCCCATCAGCATAACAAGGCTCCCAGTTCTCCATGGCCTGTCCTGCCTTTCTGGATTTTACACTTTTTTCAGATGGCCCTTTTGACCGGGGGGAAGTGAGACTTCATTGTAGTGCAGATTTCCTTTGCAAGCTTGCTTGGTTGGCCAAAAAGGGCGTATGCGTTTTTTCCTGAATATATTCAGGAAAAAACGCATACGCCCTTTTTGGCCAAGTGCATCATTGTGGACGTTCTGCCTCTTTTCCTATGCTTTCAATGCAATTCCAGTCTACCTCCTGAAATCGGTTTCCTGCAATTCTGCCCCGCTTTCAAGTCCTCTTGGCAGCCTTACTTCAGTCTATTTTTGGACGATAGCTGTCATTTATAACTCTGCAGGTTTGTGAATTACAGTGCCCCTGAGCTCCTTTCTTCAACTCGCTTTCTTTTGAGCTGGCCGCAACACCGCAGGATGGCTTCAGGCCCTAATCTGGTTCCGGCCCGGCACGCTGAGCCTTTGGTTAATTCCTCTTCCTGGTGGGAAATGAGAGTTAAATTTGCCCGTCCAGACACCTCCAGCTAGCCTCTCATTGGTTCTCGCTATTCCTGTTCATCTTCCGCAGAAATTGCAAACTGGGCCAAACAGGAGGTTAAAGGGACTGACTCTCCAAGTGGGGAGAGTGTTAGTAAAGCATCTGGAATGTTGCACCCGAGTACCAGGGGAGTAAAACTGAGACATATTTGAACACGTCTCCCGATCACATGGTTGATCATACTCTAGGTTCCATATGCATGTTTTAGCTGAAGGAAGAATACCTTAAACCTGGAGAGTTGAAACCCGTGGAATGGGTACCATGCAATATGACTTCAAAGGGTCTTCATTTGCTCACCGAACCTCTCCAATCCTATCACTGCTGCGTTTATGCCCCTGTACACATGCTTGATTCTCTTTCGGAGACATAGCAATCCATAGGTTTTAAGATACTTACAAGTCAGGTACATTCTTAGGCGTTTAATATGCGGTGTTGAGTCCATTTCGTTGAGCAAGGAGTAGCTCTTGTCTATTCCATATTTGGTTTAAGGAACTTTATCTGTGCTCATTTCAATCTCTGGTTTTATGCAGCACCCCAACTCACCTTTACCCTTAAGCAAGCATAAGTTGGTTTTCTAAATTTGAGACCCTGTTCTGTTCTGTAATTCAGTTCCTGTGTAGCCAAGTTTCCATTCCGTGTATTACTGATATCTTATGATGTTTCTTTTTCTGTGTGACTTATTTCAGTTAGAATCATCATACCTGAATCCACTCATTGTGCTGCTAAGGGCCTGATGACACAGATTTCATTGCTGAGTGATATTGCTTTGTAAGTAAATACCACAACTTCTTTATCCATTTTTCACTTTCTGCGATGTTGAACTTGTACTGTAAACGAGGTTCTTGTAAACAGAGGCGTCCCAAACTTTGGGGTGGCTGTGTCTTTTAGATTTTAATTTCCCTAAGCTATAGGACCATAAGTGGAAGTGCCCTAGGTTCTGTTGCTTTGTTTTTTAGATGTTTCAGGAAACACCATACACTTCTCCCGAGTGGTTGTTGGCAATTTACATCCCGCCCATCAGCATAACAAGGCTCCCAGTTCTCCATGGCCTGTCCTGACTTTCTGGATTTTACACTTTTTTCAGATGGCCCTTTTGACCGGGGGGAAGTGAGACTTCATTGTAGTGCAGATTTCCTTTGCAAGCTTGCTTGGTTGGCCAAAAAGGGCGTATGCGTTTTTTCCTGAATATATTCAGGAAAAAACGCATACGCCCTTTTTGGCCAAGTGCATCATTGTGGACGTTCTGCCTCTTTTCCTATGCTTTCAATGCAATTCCAGTCTACCTCCTGAAATCGGTTTCCTGCAATTCTGCCCCGCTTTCAAGTCCTCTTGGCAGCCTTACTTCAGTCTATTTTTGGACGATAGCTGTCATTTATAACTCTGCAGGTTTGTGAATTACAGTGCCCCTGAGCTCCTTTCTTCAACTCGCTTTCTTGTGACCTGGCCGCAACACCGCAGGATGGCTTCAGGCCCTAATCTGGTTCCGGCCCGGCACGCTGAGCCTTTGGTTAATTCCTCTTCCTGGTGGGAAATGAGAGTTAAATTTGCCCGTCCAGACACCTCCAGCTAGCCTCTCATTGGTTCTCGCTATTCCTGTTCATCTTCCGCAGAAATTGCAAACTGGGCCAAACAGGAGGTTAAAGGCGCTGACTCTCCAAGTGGGGAGAGTGTTAGTAAAGCGTCTGGAATGTTGCACCCGAGTACCAGGGGAGGAAAACTGAGACATATTTGAACACGTCTCCCGTTCACATGGTTGATCATACTTGGGTTCCACATGCATGTTTTAGCTGAAGGAAGAATACCTTAAACCTGGAGAGTTGAGACCCGTGTATTGGGTACCATGCAATATGACTTCAAAGGGTCTTCATTTGCTCACCGAACCTCTCCAATCCTATCACTGCTGCGTTTATGCCCCTGTACACATGCTAGATTCTCTTTCGGAGACATAGCAATCCATAGGTTTTACGATACTTACTAGTTAGGTACATTCTTAGGCGTTTAATATGCGGTGTTGAGTCCATTTCGTTGAGCAAGGAGTAGCTCTTGTCTATTCCATATTTGACTTAAGGAACTTTATCTGTGCTCATTTCAATCTCTGGTTTTATGCAGCACCCCAACTCACCTTTACCCTTAAGCAAGCATAAGTTGGTTTTCTAAATTTGAGACCCTGTTCTGTTCTGTAATTCAGTTCCTGTGTAGCCAAGTTTACATTCCGTGTATTACTGATATCTTATGATGTTTCTTTTTCTGTGTGACTTATTTCAGTTAGAATCATCATACCTGAATCCACTCATTGTGATGCTAAGGGCCTGATGACATAGATTTCATTGCTGAGTGATATTGCTTTGTAAGTAAATACCACAACTTCTTTATCCATTTTTCACTTTCTGCGATGTTGAACTTGTACTGTAAACGAGGTTCTTGTAAACAGAGGCATCCCAAACTTTGGGGTGGCTGTGTCTTTTTGATTTTAATTTCCCTAAGCTATAGGACCATAAGTGGCAGTGCCCTAGGCTCTGTTGCTTTGTTTTTTAGATGTTTCAGGAAACACCATACACTTCTCCCGAGTGTCTGTTGGCAATTTACATCCCGCCCATCAGCATAACAAGGCTCCCAGTTCTCCATGGCCTGTCCTGCCTTTCTGGATTTTACACTTTTTTCAGATGGCCCTTTTGACCGGGGGGAAGTGAGACTTCATTGTAGTGCAGATTTCCTTTGCAAGCTTGCTTGGTTGGCCAAAAAGGGCGTATGCGTTTTTTCCTGAATATATTCAGGAAAAAACACATACGCCCTTTTTGGCCAAGTGCATCATTGTGGACGTTCTGCCTCTTTTCCTATGCTTTCAATGCAATTCCAGTCTACCTCCTGAAATCGGTTTCCTGCAATTCTGCCCCGCTTTCAAGTCCTCTTGGCAGCCTTACTTCAGTCTATTTTTGGACGATAGCTGTCATTTATAACTCTGCAGGTTTGTGAATTACAGTGCCCCTGAGCTCCTTTCTTCAACTCGCTTTCTTTTGAGCTGGCCGCAACACCGCAGGATGGCTTCAGGCCCTAATCTGGTTCCGGCCCGGCACGCTGAGCCTTTGGTTGATTCCTCTTCCTGGTGGGAAATGAGAGTTAAATTTGCCCGTCCAGACACCTCCAGCTAGCCTCTCATTGGTTCTCGCTATTCCTGTTCATCTTCCGCAGAAATTGCAAACTGGGCCAAACAGGAGGTTAAAGGGACTGACTCTCCAAGTGGGGAGAGTGTTAGTAAAGCATCTGGAATGTTGCACCCGAGTACCAGGGGAGTAAAACTGAGACATATTTGAACACGTCTCCCGATCACATGGTTGATCATACTCTAGGTTCCATATGCATATTTTAGCTGAAGGAAGAATACCTTAAACCTGGGAAGTTGAAACCCGTGGAATGGGTACCATGCAATATGACTTCAAAGGGTCTTCATTTGCTCACCGAACCTCTCCAATCCTATCACTGCTGCGTTTATGCCCCTGTACACATGCTTGATTCTCTTTCGGAGACATAGCAATCCATAGGTTTTAAGATACTTACAAGTCAGGTACATTCTTAGGCGTTTAATATGCGGTGTTGAGTCCATTTCGTTGAGCAAGGAGTAGCTCTTGTCTATTCCATATTTGGTTTAAGGAACTTTATCTGTGCTCATTTCAATCTCTGGTTTTATGCAGCACCCCAACTCACCTTTACCCTTAAGCAAGCATAAGTTGGTTTTCTAAATTTGAGACCCTGTTCTGTTCTGTAATTCAGTTCCTGTGTAGCCAAGTTTCCATTCCGTGTATTACTGATATCTTATGATGTTTCTTTTTCTGTGTGACTTATTTCAGTTAGAATCATCATACCTGAATCCACTCATTGTGCTGCTAAGGGCCTGATGACACAGATTTCATTGCTGAGTGATATTGCTTTGTAAGTAAATACCACAACTTCTTTATCCATTTTTCACTTTCTGCGATGTTGAACTTGTACTGTAAACGAGGTTCTTGTAAACAGAGGCGTCCCAAACTTTGGGGTGGCTGTGTCTTTTAGATTTTAATTTCCCTAAGCTATAGGACCATAAGTGGAAGTGCCCTAGGTTCTGTTGCTTTGTTTTTTAGATGTTTCAGGAAACACCATACACTTCTCCCGAGTGGTTGTTGGCAATTTACATCCCGCCCATCAGCATAACAAGGCTCCCAGTTCTCCATGGCCTGTCCTGCCTTTCTGGATTTTACACTTTTTTCAGATGGCCCTTTTGACCGGGGAGAAGTGAGACTTCATTGTAGTGCAGATTTCCTTTGCAAGCTTGCTTGGTTGGCCAAAAAGGGCGTATGCGTTTTTTCCTGAATATATTCAGGAAAAAACGCATACGCCCTTTTTGGCCAAGTGCATCATTGTGGACGTTCTGCCTCTTTTCCTATGCTTTCAATGCAATTCCAGTCTACCTCCTGAAATCGGTTTCCTGCAATTCTGCCCCGCTTTCAAGTCCTCTTGGCAGCCTTACTTCAGTCTATTTTTGGACGATAGCTGTCATTTATAACTCTGCAGGTTTGTGAATTACAGTGCCCCTGAGCTCCTTTCTTCAACTCGCTTTCTTGTGACCTGGCCGCAACACCGCAGGATGGCTTCAGGCCCTAATCTGGTTCCGGCACGGCACGCTGAGCCTTTGGTTATTTCCTCTTCCTGGTGGGAAATGAGAGTTAAATTTGCCCGTCCAGACACCTCCAGCTAGTCTCTCATTGGTTCTCGCTATTCCTGTTCATCTTCCGCAGAAATTGCAAACTGGGCCAAACAGGAGGTTAAAGGCGCTGACTCTCCAAGTGGGGAGAGTGTTAGTAAAGCGTCTGGAATGTTGCACCCGAGTACCAGGGGAGGAAAACTGAGACATATTTGAACACGTCTCCCGTTCACATGGTTGATCATACTTGGGTTCCACATGCATGTTTTAGCTGAAGGAAGAATACCTTAAACCTGGAGAGTTAAGACCCGTGTAATGGGTACCATGCAATATGACTTCAAAGGGTCTTCATTTGCTCACCGAACCTCTCCAATCCTATCACAGCTGCGTTTATGCCCCTGTACACATGCTTGATTCTCTTTCGGAGACATAGCAATCCATAGGTTTTAAGATACTTACTAGTCAGGTACATTCTTAGGCGTTTAATATGCGGTGTTGAGTCCATTTCGTTGAGCAAGGAGTAGCTCTTGTCTATTCCATATTTGACTTAAGGAACTTTATCTGTGCTCATTTCAATCTCTGGTTTTATGCAGCACCCCAACTCACCTTTACCCTTAAGCAAGCATAAGTTGGTTTTCTAAATTTGAGACCCTGTTCTGTTCTGTAATTCAGTTCCTGTGTAGCCAAGTTTACATTCCGTGTATTACTGATATCTTATGATGTTTCTTTTTCTGTGTGACTTATTTCAGTTAGAATCATCATACCTGAATCCACTCATTGTGCTGCTAAGGGTCTGATGACATAGATTTCATTGCTGAGTGATATTGCTTTGTAAGTGAATACCACAACTTCTTTATGCATTTTTCACTTTCTGCGATGTTGAACTTGTACTGTAAACGAGGTTCTTGTAAACAGAGGCGTCCCAAACTTTGGGGTGGCTGTGTCTTTTTGATTTTAATTTCCCTAATCTATAGGACCATAAGTGGCAGTGCCCTAGGCTCTGTTGCTTTGTTTTTTAGATGTTTCAGGAAACACCATACACTTCTCCCGAGTGTCTGTTGGCAATTTACATCCCGCCCATCAGCATAACAAGGCTCCCAGTTCTCCATGGCCTGTCCTGCCTTTCTGGATTTTACACTTTTTTCAGATGGCCCTTTTGACCGGGGGGAAGTGAGACTTCATTGTAGTGCAGATTTCCTTTGCAAGCTTGCTTGGTTGGCCAAAAAGGGCGTATGCGTTTTTTCCTGAATATATTCAGGAAAAAACGCATACGCCCTTTTTGGCCAAGTGCATCATTGTGGACGTTCTGCCTCTTTTCCTATGCTTTCAATGCAATTCCAGTCTACCTCCTGAAATCGGTTTCCTGCAATTCTGCCCCGCTTTCAAGTCCTCTTGGCAGCCTTACTTCAGTCTATTTTTGGACGATAGCTGTCATTTATAACTCTGCAGGTTTGTGAATTACAGTGCCCCTGAGCTCCTTTCTTCAACTCGCTTTCTTGTGACCTGGCCGCAACACCGCAGGATGGCTTCAGGCCCTAATCTGGTTCCGGCACGGCACGCTGAGCCTTTGGTTATTTCCTCTTCCTGGTGGGAAATGAGAGTTAAATTTGCCCGTCTAGACACCTCCAGCTAGTCTCTCATTGGTTCTCGCTATTCCTGTTCATCTTCCGCAGAAATTGCAAACTGGGCCAAACAGGAGGTTAAAGGCGCTGACTCTCCAAGTGGGGAGAGTGTTAGTAAAGCGTCTGGAATGTTGCACCCGAGTACCAGGGGAGGAAAACTGAGACATATTTGAACACGTCTCCCGTTCACATGGTTGATCATACTTGGGTTCCACATGCATGTTTTAGCTGAAGGAAGAATACCTTAAACCTGGAGAGTTGAGACCCGTGTAATGGGTACCATGCAATATGACTTCAAAGGGTCTTCATTTGCTCACCGAACCTCTCCAATCCTATCACTGCTGCGTTTATGCCCCTGTACACATGCTTGATTCTCTTTCGGAGACATAGCAATCCATAGGTTTTACGATACTTACTAGTCAGGTACATTCTTAGGCGTTTAATATGCGGTGTTGAGTCCATTTCGTTGAGCAAGGAGTAGCTCTTGTCTATTCCATATTTGACTTAAGGAACTTTATCTGTGCTCATTTCAATCTCTGGTTTTATGCAGCACCCCAACTCACCTTTACCCTTAAGCAAGCATAAGTTGGTTTTCTAAATTTGAGACCCTGTTCTGTTCTGTAATTCAGTTCCTGTGTAGCCAAGTTTACATTCCGTGTATTACTGATATCTTATGATGTTTCTTTTTCTGTGTGACTTATTTCAGTTAGAATCATCATACCTGAATCCACTCATTGTGCTGCTAAGGGCCTGATGACATAGATTTCATTGCTGAGTGATATTGCTTTGTAAGTAAATACCACAACTTCTTTATCCATTTTTCACTTTCTGCGATGTTGAACTTGTACTGTAAACGAGGTTCTTGTAAACAGAGGCGTCCCAAACTTTGGGGTGGCTGTGTCTTTTTGATTTTAATTTCCCTAAGCTATAGGACCATAAGTGGCAGTGCCCTAGGCTCTGTTGCTTTGTTTTTTAGATGTTTCAGGAAACACCATACGCTTCTCCCGAGTGTCTGTTGGCAATTTACATCCCGCCCATCAGCATAACAAGGCTCCCAGTTCTCCATGGCCTGTCCTGCCTTTCTGGATTTTACACTTTTTTCAGATGGCCCTTTTGACCGGGGGGAAGTGAGACTTCATTGTAGTGCAGATTTCCTTTGCAAGCTTGCTTGGTTGGCCAAAAAGGGCGTATGCGTTTTTTCCTGAATATATTCAGGAAAAAACGCATACGCCCTTTTTGGCCAAGTGCATCATTGTGGACGTTCTGCCTCTTTTCCTATGCTTTCAATGCAATTCCAGTCTACCTCCTGAAATCGGTTTCCTGCAATTCTGCCCCGCTTTCAAGTCCTCTTGGCAGCCTTACTTCAGTCTATTTTTGGACGATAGCTGTCATTTATAACTCTGCAGGTTTGTGAATTACAGTGCCCCTGAGCTCCTTTCTTCAACTCGCTTTCTTTTCAGCTGGCCGCAACACCGCAGGATGGCTTCAGGCCCTAATCTGGTTCCGGTACGGCACGCTGAGCCTTTGGTTAATTCCTCTTCCTGGTGGGAAATGAGAGTTAAATTTGCCCGTCCAGACACCTCCAGCTAGCCTCTCATTGGTTCTCGCTATTCCTGTTCATCTTCCGCAGAAATTGCAAACTGGGCCAAACAGGAGGTTAAAGGCGCTGACTCTCCAAGTGGGGAGAGTGTTAGTAAAGCGTCTGGAATGTTGCACCCGAGTACCAGGGGAGGAAAACTGAGACATATTTGAACACGTCTCCCGTTCACATGGTTGATCATACTTGGGTTCCACATGCATGTTTTAGCTGAAGGAAGAATACCTTAAACCTGGGTAGTTGAAACCCGTGGAATGGGTACCATGCAATATGACTTCAAAGGGTCTTCATTTGCTCACCGAACCTCTCCAATCCTATCACTGCTGCGTTTATGCCCCTGTACACATGCTTGATTCTCTTTCGGAGACATAGCAATCCATAGGTTTTACGATACTTACTAGTCAGGTACATTCTTAGGCGTTTAATATGCTGTGTTGAGTCCATTTCGTTGAGCAAGGAGTAGCTCTTGTCTATTCCATATTTGACTTAAGGAACTTTATCTGTGCTCATTTCAATCTCTGGTTTTATGCAGCACCCCAACTCACCTTTACCCTTAAGCAAGCATAAGTTGGTTTTCTAAATTTGAGACCCTGTTCTGTTCTGTAATTCAGTTCCTGTGTAGCCAAGTTTACATTCCGTGTATTACTGATATCTTATGATGTTTCTTTTTCTGTGTGACTTATTTCAGTTAGAATCATCATACCTGAATCCACTCATTGTGCTGCTAAGGGCCTGATGACATAGATTTCATTGCTGAGTGATATTGCTTTGTAAGTAAATACCACAACTTCTTTATCCATTTTTCACTTTCTGCGATGTTGAACTTGTACTGTAAACGAGGTTCTTGTAAACAGAGGCGTCCCAAACTTTGGGGTGGCTGTGTCTTTTTGATTTTAATTTCCCTAAGCTATAGGACCATAAGTGGCAGTGCCCTAGGCTCTGTTGCTTTGTTTTTTAGATGTTTCAGGAAACACCATACACTTCTCCCGAGTGTCTGTTGGCAATTTACATCCCGCCCATCAGCATAACAAGGCTCCCAGTTCTCCATGGCCTGTCCTGCCTTTCTGGATTTTACACTTTTTTCAGATGGCCCTTTTGACCGGGGGGAAGTGAGACTTCATTGTAGTGCAGATTTCCTTTGCAAGCTTGCTTGGTTGGCCAAAAAGGGCGTATGCGTTTTTTCCTGAATATATTCAGGAAAAAACGCATACGCCCTTTTTGGCCAAGTGCATCATTGTGGACGTTCTGCCTCTTTTCCTATGCTTTCAATGCAATTCCAGTCTACCTCCTGAAATCGGTTTCCTGCAATTCTGCCCCGCTTTCAAGTCCTCTTGGCAGCCTTACTTCAGTCTATTTTTGGACGATAGCTGTCATTTATAACTCTGCAGGTTTGTGAATTACAGTGCCCCTGAGCTCCTTTCTTCAACTCGCTTTCTTGTGACCTGGCCGCAACACCGCAGGATGGCTTCAGGCCCTAATCTGGTTCCGGCCCGGCACGCTGAGCCTTTGGTTAATTCCTCTTCCTGGTGGGAAATGAAGGTTAAATTTGCCGTCCAGACACCTCCAGCTAGCCTCTCATTGGTTCTCGCTATTCCTGTTCATCTTCCGCAGAATTGCAAACTGGGCCAAACAGGAGGTTAAAGCGCTGACTCTCCAAGTGGGGAGAGTGTTAGTAAAGCGTCTGGAATGTTGCACCCGAGTACCAGGGGAGGAAAACTGAGACATATTTGAACACGTCTCCCGTTCACATGGTTGATCATACTTGGGTTCCACATGCATGTTTTAGCTGAAGGAAGAATACCTTAAACCTGGAGAGTTGAGACCCGTGTAATGGGTACCATGCAATATGACTTCAAAGGGTCTTCATTTGCTCACCGAACCTCTCCAATCTATCACTGCTGCGTTTATGCCCCTGTACACATGCTTGATTCCACTTTCGGAGACATAGCAATCATAGGGTTTTACGATACTTACTAGTCAGGTACATTCTTAGGCGTTTAATATGCGGTGTTGAGTCCATTTCGTTGAGCAAGGGAGTAGCTCCTTGTTTATTCCATATTTGACTTAAGGAACTTATCTGTGCTCATTTCAATCTCTGGTTTTATGCAGCACCCCAACTCACCTTTACCCTTAAGCAAGCATAAGTTGGTTTTCTAAATTTGAGACCCTGTTCTGTTCTGTAATTCAGTTCCTGTGTAGCCAAGTTTACATTCGTGTATACTGATATCTTATGATGTTTCTTTTTCTGTGTGACTTATTTCAGTTAGAATCATCATACCTGAATCCACTCATTGTGATGCTAAGGGCCTGAAGACATAGATTTCATTGCTGAGTGATATTGCTTTGTAAAGTAAATACCACAACTTCTTTATCCACATTTTCACTTTCTGCGATGTTGAACTTGTACTGTAAACGAGGTTCTTGTAAACAGAGGCGTCCCAAACTTTGGGGTGGCTGTGTCTTTTTGATTTTAATTTCCCATAAGCTATAGGACCATAAGTGGCAGTGCCCTAGACTCTGTTGCTTTGTTTTTTAGATGTTTTAGGAAACACCATACACTTCTCCCGAGTGTCTGTTGGCAATTACATCCCGCCC